>NC_057836.1:47156060-47459090 GCF_910594005.1 Cervus elaphus | reverse complement strand
GTGATTAGACTGGGCCTATCGGATAATCCAGGATAATCTCCCTATTTTAAGATCCATAATTACAGCTGCAAAGTCTCTTTTGCATGTAACATAACAACCACAGGTCCAGGGATTAGGGCATGAACATCTTTGGGTGGGTAGGCATTCTGCCTGCCAAAGCGGCAGCAGGGGAATAATCAAAATGTTATTCGATTTTGTAGTTAATTTTTTTATTTGATTTATGTATTTTATAATGTTGCTGGAAAGTGCAGTGTAGAATAATAAATCTGAGTGAGGGCATTGGAGGTGCTATTGATACTTTGGATAAGACAGGGAGGCCCACCGTGAGGAGATGACATCCAAGAGGACCAAAGGAAGTAACAGGGTGAGTGGGGGTGTGGGGGGCTGGTGGAACAACATCCAGGCAGAGGGCTGAGGCCTGGGATGGGAATGCATTTGGACAACAAGCAGAGGTCAGCGGGGCTGAACAGGAGTGCCCAGGGAAGAGCAGGGGACATGTGTCTGCAGAGCTAGCCAAGACCAGCCCAGGAAGACCCTTTCCCAGATGTTCTGCTTTGAAACATTTCACTCTGGGCTGCTGGCGGTCTTTACAAACTCTAAAGCTAAGGCAGGAAAACAGGATCAAATGTCCAGCTCTAAAGCATGTTAATCAATTCAGAGAGCTCGAAGAGCACGGAAGGAAGAATTGACAGCATTCTCAGTCTGAGAACTTACAGAATCTGATTCACTAGAGCATCACTAGATTGTAGGCGAGGGGGACAGGAATGGCCTGGACATGGGCTACTCATCTGGAGCCTGGTGAAGGCCTGCTTGATGTCTCTAACCAGGGAGTGTGAGGCATGATGATGTGAAAGAAACATATACATCCAGGTCCACTTCCACTCAGAGGTCTCTGCCCTCAAGAGGTCTCTGCCTAGAATATTATTATTCTAGATCTCAGCATGGCTGCCAGCTTCCCTTCCTCAGATCTTTAGCTCAAATGTTACTCTCTCAGAGAACCCTTCTGTAAAAGAAGGTTCTTTCTAGAAGAATCCAATTCCTATGTCAGGGTGTTCCAGTCTCAGAACTATGACTTTTAAAGTAGGACAGCTCTTTAGTGTAGGAGACCCTCCTGTTTACTGCGAGGTGTGTGGCAGCCTCCTTGGCCTTTATCCACTAAATGCCAAGAGCATCTCCCTCATTGTGATAACTAGAAACGTCTCTGGACATTTCCAGTGTCCCCGAGGACATCAAAGGGGCCACCAACATCCTATGATGACCACGGTTCTATGTGAGTCTTCAAAATACCATCTTCCAAAATTATTTCATTTCACAACAAAAACTTACTCAATATGTAAGTAGTATAGTATATGCCAGGCATAATTCTAGGGACAGGAAATAAAGTAGTGAAGTTCACAGCCAAAATTACAACCCTTAAGGAACTTACATCCTCAGAGAAAGAGACAGAAAATTAAGAAGAAAATTGACAAAATGATCACAGACCAGATGGCAGTGAACACTATGGAGAAAAAGGAGGCAGGCAAGGGTTAGAGTGAGGCTGCAGTCTGGAGATGGATGGAGAGACTCACAGGTTAAACAGGTTCAAGGGACAGCAGGAAAGGCAGAAGGGCTGGAGTTGGGTGGGTGTGGGAGCCCAGGAGAAGACAACATCAAAGGACACCAGGGCAACATTGCTTCTCTCCCTCGATGACAAGAGATCTCCTATGGACAGGGCTCCTGTTTGTCCCAGTCAGTGGCATCTCCAGGGCCTTGAAAGGTGCCTGATGAATGTTCCTAATGAATGGACACATGGATGGTCAGCTCTGGGGAGGGAGAGCTCAGCCCCAGGTGTCTTCACTGGATAAAAGACAGAGCTAATATCAAAAGATGCTGAAGAGTCACACTTGTCTGCCCCGCCTGTGAATCTCAAATAGAAAAGGAAAGGGCAAGTAATACTAACATCTGACAATTTATTGATCCAAACATCGTCCCAAGCACTTTTCCAATATGATCTCATTTCCTCCTCAAAGCAACCTTGTTAGGTGGGAACTCTTCTTGTCCTCATATGATAACTAAAGAAAGAAACTGGTCATTGCCCCAAATCATGGAGGCAAGAATTTAACCCAGGATAGTTCATCTCCAGGACATGAGCAATATTATCTTCCAATAGGAAAAATGAAATAGGAGCTCGAGAAGCACAGGGTGATCAACATGGTTAGAGGTCAGACATCCTGCAGTCTCTTTTTCTACCTTGTAATTGATGACAACATGCGACATACATACTGAGCCCTGACTCCATGCCCAATCTTGCCTTATCATATTAAATGTACTCTGTGATCTCACTGGCCTACAACAATCCTCTGTGAGGTAGAAGGACCAGCCATGTTCATCTCAATCCGAATAAACGGGGACTCAGAGAATCAGTACCTGCAGGGAACCAGGGGTGGTGAGTCCCCAGAAGGGGAGACTATGATGTATTGTTCACCTTCTCTCCCTCAGATACCTACGGGGTCATCAGGTAGATGAGGGAACAGATTTATCCTGTGTGAATCCACAAGGCAGCATTTAGGCCAAAGGAGACTTTGGTTTAGGACATGAAGTGGATGAGCCTCAGGTAAAATCACTGAACCTTAGAAAAAAGGTAAGTGGAGAAAAGTAGCTTGGATGGAATATCTGCTGAGTAGATTTCTGGTGGGTTGAACCCTCTCTGTGAGCAGGAAGCACTCTTTTTTAAAATTTATTTTATTGAAGTATAGTTTATTTGCAATATTGTGCTCATTTCTACTGTACAGCAAAATGATTCAGTTATACATGAAGTGAAGTTGCTCAGTCGTGTATGACTCTTTGTGACTCCATGGACTGTAGCCTACCAGGCTCCTCTGTCCACGGGATTTTCCAGGCAAGGGTACTAGAGTGGGTTGGCATTTCCTTCTCTAGGAGATCTGCCCAACCCAGGGATTGAACCTGGGTCTCACGCATTGCAGGCTGACGCTTTACCATCTGAGCCACCAGGGAAGCCTAGTTATACATATATATAATATATATATATATATGTGTATATATTCTTCATATTCTTTTCCATTATGGTTTATCACAGGATACTGAATATACTCCCATGTGCTATACAGTAGGACCTTGCTGTTCATTCATTCTATTAACCATCTTGCTGTTGTTCAGTTGCTAAGACATGTCTAACTCTTTATGTCCGCTTGGACTACAGCACACTGGGCTTCACTATCCTTCACTCTCTCCCAGAGTTTGCTCAAACTCATGTTCATTGAGTCACTGATGCTATCCAACCATCTCATCCTCTGTCACCCCCATCTCCTCCTCAATCTTTCCCAGCCCTCTATCTTTCCCAGCATCAGGGTCCTTTCCAGTAAATTAGTGCCTACTAATCCCAAATTTCCAATTCATTCCCCACCACCACTCCAGGCAGGAGCTCTCTTACTCACTGACGTCAATGTCCAGGAGGATCCTGGGCACATCACAGCTTTGTGAACCAGCCTGTAAGATCTTGGGTTCATGATCTTCAATGGTGACAGAGAACTCCTTTCCCAGACAGGCTGGCACAATGAAGAGTATAGCCGCATCTCACTTGGGCCCCATTGGACATTCATGTTATACTTTTGTATAATTGCTGTAACTATCTGAGCCTGAAACTATTAATACTACTACTTACAAAACAGAGTGATTTTGGCGGGGGGGCGGGCGCATCATTTAATAGACACTGAACTTGGAATATAAATCAAGAAAATATGGTACTTCCTGCTCTCTGAAGAGCCATTTGCTAGTTTGGAAAACTTGTCACAAATGGCAAACCCCACTCAAGGAACCTGGATCACTAGTCACTGTCCCATTAGAACCATCTTGCTTTGCAGCCACCACGCTGAAGACAACTCTATTCCAAATGTAGAAGCATTTAGCACTTCATTATGTCTTTGTAGCCAAGCCTGAACAATTACACGTTGCAGTCAATATTATTTTACAGTAAATTAATTTCCTTTTTGTCTTTATACCATAGCTAGGGCATTGTATTGATTTTATTGAAATTACACTTGTAGACAGTGTAACATAGGTAATCTCTGAATTTTATTCCAGGATTGTAAAAGAGGCGCTCAAAATATTTGTCACAAAAAACAAGGCAAGACCATGGGCTGAACGCAAAGAAGGCATTTTCATTTTTTTTTTTTGATGGACCTTAAGTTAAGAACTAAAATGAAGTCAAATAAAAAAACACAAGGATTTAAGTTCATATCAATTTCTCCAGGTTAGGGCCTAAAAAGTGACACCTTAAATAGGCATGTTAAATGATTCAGAAAAGTGGGTGAAAGTGTGCATGTGGAGGTGTGAGCCTCCGATAGTCTGATAAGAGCCAGAGCATGCTGTCAGAATTAGAATGTCACCCTCAAGCAGAGAAATTGGGCTATGGAGGGGTGACCTACCAATCAAGATTAAAGCCATCTCACACCCCATTCTTTCATATGGAAAGTTCTGGAGGGCTGTTTCTGACGACTAGCTTACATATGCAACTGCCGCACATGTTGTTAAGAAGGTGCAGTGTATACACTATTGATCTGTGTATAAAATAGATAACCAGTGAGAACTGCTATATAGCTCAGGGAACTCAGTGCTCTGTGGCGATCTAAAAGGGGAAGGAAACTCAAAAAGAGGGGATATATGTATATGATTCACTTTGCTGTGTAGTAGAAAACAACACAACATTGTAAATCAACTATTCTCCAATAAAAATTCATAAGAAAAGGTGTAATAATATGGTGTCTATGTCCTTACAGTAGGAAAATGAATGAGATCCTATAGTACAAAAGAGAGTAAACATTTCTACTAAGTGTGGTATCAGATGAATGGTTCCTAGAACAGCAAGCATCTTTCATAGGGACTATTCTACACACTCCATTTAAATACTTGTATGCCAAGGACTTGGGATACAGAGCTCAAAAAGTGATAATCTCTGTCCTGAGTTCATGTAAAGGTGGTTTCTCCCAAACTTGTTTCCATGTTCTTAGGATCAAGTAAGAGTGGGGAATGCTAGTGGGTTTAACAGCTTTACTTCTGGACTTCCCAGCATTTCTAATATGCTAGCATGTAATCTGAATGTCCAAGGGACGGATAGAATATGTGGATTTCTCAGCCTCTCTGTCCACAGTTTCCCAACACATATTACCATCTCCTGCAATATCTTCTAGAATTCATCTAGAAAATGCCAGTCCAGGGTTACTGCAGGGCTGAGGTTCAAATCTGAATCTCAACCAGGCTACAGGCTCAAGTCACACTGAATTTATTTGTAGATATGCAAACTCTCCTCTACTAGACAATCGTCTTCTTGAAGGAAGGCTCTTGGTATCACATTTAAAAAATAATTTTCTGTCTCAAATAACAGGCACTCAGTAGCATGTGCTGAATGAACAAGCTACATTTAAATCTGGTTTCTCTGGATGAAATTATTATAGACAGAAATCATCCAATCACAATATTGCTTTCCAGCATGAAGAGATCTTTGTTCCTGACCCAAGGAGGGCTCAGGGAAATGAAGAACTGCCTAGGGTTGTCAGAGGCCAGAGCAGAGGGTTGACCTACATCTCACACTGCCAATCATCCTACTCAAAGTATCTCTTTCACAGTTATTTAGCGAATTGTCAAATGTTGGTTTCCTTAATCACCACCATGAAATTTACCATGGTTTCCAACTTTGCCATCAATAACCTTTCCCTTACTTGTTCATGACCCAGTTTGATCCAAACTCAGAGGTGAGTCAGTCCTTGAATATCCCAATTTTGTTGTTCTGCAGATAAGGATTCCTAGAGAAATTCTTCCTCCCTCCCTAGAGAGCCAGGTATCCATCTGCCTGTCCCTGGCCTAATTGGGAGACTGAAAGAAACAGGATGCAGTTTACTTTTAAATTGTTCCTTAAAGCACATCCTCTGGTTAATATTATGTCCTTAATACAGAAGGACATGTCCTCTCTGTAAGCAATGTCTGGGATCCTGTGCAAACAAGCCTCCTATAAACTTGCCATCTTCTCTCAGCTGGCCTGTCTTCCCCCACTCCTTCTCCAATCATCTGCTACTTTGAGCTGTCTTCCCCTTCTCTTTTTTGCTGGTGTTTGTTTTTAAGATACTAACAGCATATGAACTGAAGTGGGTTGAATCTTTATGAGACTATCATCATCTTAGTTTTATTTGTTTTTAAAGTTCTGCAGACAGCTGACTGCTGGGTGAATGACAGCTGCTTGCACATAAGAGATGATTAATAGACAGAAGAGTTGGAAGTGAAAACATCTCTGTGCAAGGATGTGGGAGTTCCCCTTTATTCCACCTGGGCAGCTGCAGCAAGGACCCTGTGCTGGTGTCTATCTGGTCATCCACAGCTGCTATGGTTTAGGGGCTCCCTTAATACAGAATTAACACATTATTGACTAGAGACATCTGGTCATGACATATTGTCATCACCGGAGACATATTAACACATCTTTTATTACCTGAACGTTATTGACTGGAGACATATCAATACATTTTTAGAGAGTGATGTAATTAACATCACCATGGGAAGTTGTTAGAACTTAAAGTTGATCAAGAGTTCATTATACAGCTTATGATTGTTATCATTCACATTTTGCTCCATTATGTTTTTGTTCCAATCTTGCATATATTATAAATGCAAAATTTTCAAAAATGGCCCATCGTGAAATTTCGAGTGAAGAGGAAGTTTTAGGTGAATTTTATGCAGACATTTTCTCTTATTGTCTGAGCAACACATATACTAGTGTCTCAGAAGATGATAGCTCTTCAGAATATAGTTCTGATTCAGAAGACGTGAATATTAGATCAACAATAAGACCAACAACTTTAGTGATTGATTCTGATACATTAAGTGAACATGAAACTCAGGGTGCTGGAGAACGCTCCTTAGCGTCTATAGAAGAGTGGGTTGAAGACATTTCACGAAAGTTAGAAGACTTTACAGGTATGTCAAGTGTAACTCTTGACTATTATAACCCATTGTTAGTTAAATACCAGACTTAATTAGTTTTGGAGCAGCCAAAAGAAAAACCACCAGCCACAGTCCTTAGTTTCTACAAAAATCCCCTGGTCAGTAACGGGTTAAATCGTAAATCACTTCAATAAGAAGGGAGGGGGCTAAATGGGAGAGGTGGGCAGATCTTCCCTCCTATTTTAGGGGCCTGTGGGTTGGGTGCAGCTGGCTGGGAAAGGGAAACAAAGAGGAAGCGGATCTGGCTGGCTCTTGGAAGGTGAATGTCTACCACAGAAGATAACTCTAGGAACGAACAAAGACAACACATGGTAATGATGCTCTGTAGGATGCCTGGGGAACACAGCTGGATCCGATCAACATGGCTGAAACCTGAATTCCTTGAAAACAGGTACTCGGCCAGGCTATGGTCAAGAAGAGAAAGAAAAACAACCAAGTTCCAAAATCCCTTGGATTTACCAGCCCTGCCTGGAGCTACACCACCACCTCAGAGCCTCACTGATGGCTCTGGGTGGGACTATCACTCTCAGATCACCGACAAGGAGGAATTCAAGGCTTGGAGAGCTTGAAGGTAAAAGTGGAAGTCACCTCGTCCTGTCCGACTCTGTGACCCCAAGGAACACTCCAGGCCAGAACACTGGAGTGGGTAGCCATTCCCTTCTCCAGGGGATCTTCCCAACCCAGGGATCGAACCTGGGTCGCTTTCCAAAGGCACAAAGGGACAGGTCAAGTCTTGAAGGCCCATCTTCCAACTCTAAGATTTCATGCATTTTCTGGGGATTTTCCAAGCAGAACACAGCTGATACACAAAAACTGTAATTTTTTTCCCTAAAATAATATGAAAAAGTTAACCTTTTCTACGCAGTGGAGAGATTAAAAAACTGCAAGGTGACTATGTCATACTTGGGGAAAAGCAAAAAAAAAAAAGGACTTTTTTTTTTTTTCTGACCCAAGGGCTTAGGAGACCTTAGCAAACCCCAGGCAATCAGTTAATCACCATTTTTAAGGCAAGTGGGGGCTTCCCTGGTGGTCCAGTGGTTAAGAATTCACCTGTTAATGCAGGGGACATGGGTTTGAACTCTGGTCGGGGAGGTTCCCACATGCCTCGAGGCAACTAAGTCCTCCTGCCGCAACTACTGAGCCTGCACATCTAGAGCCTGTGCTCTGCGACAAGAGAAGCCGCCACAGTGAGAAGCCTGCACACAGCAACTAGAAAGCAGCTCCTATTTACTGAAACTAGAGAAAGCCCGCGTGCGGCACCAAAGACCCAGGGCAGCCAGAAATAAGTAAATAAAATCTTTTAAACAAAGATCACGTTAAAAAAAAAAACAAAAAAAACAAAGCAGGTGGATCTCATTCTCTAATGGAATAAGTGGTAGAAAAATACAACAGGCCACAGACCAAAAGCTGATTAAACAAGTTACCTCATTAATATTCACACACTAGGTACTGTTGTTATTTATCCTATTTTACCAGGGAGAGAACTAAGGTTCAAGCAGGCAACTTGGCTAAGCTCCCAGAGACTAAGCAGCCGAATTCCAGCCTAACCCGAACCTGCCTTGGTTTCCCAGCACCAAGCTGAAGGCTCAGCACGGGGCTTGGCTGAAGACACCCTGTCTGGATGCCTGAGATGCACTCGGATGCAGGGAGACAGGTTCCCTCCAGTGGAGTCCTCACGATTTCCAAGAGAATCTAAATGTCTGGTCTGGATGACTCATCCACTGATGTGTGGCGCAATCCTAGGTCTTAAAATAACAAATCCCCGTCATGAAAGTCAATGCATTTTGATGTCCCATAAATCCTTTTCTAATGATCACTTGATGTCACTGGCTGATTTAAATGGACACATCACTTCTAACAGGGCTTTCCCCCATCTGCTCTGCCCTTTCAAAAGCAGCAAGAAGGGAAGGAACTCACTGTCTTGGAATACCAAGTAGGAGCTGGAGAGGGTTTAGGCACCTGTCTGTCTCCTGATCTCACAGTCAGAGATAGACCGGGAGGAGCAGGAGGGGACATGCCATTTTGGTCATAACAAATTCCCCAGTGTGCTACATTTTTCTTTCCCCCTGCAAACCCAGATTGATGACCAGTGGTTTTTGTTTGATGTGGATAATCACGACCCTGATCCTGTGCCCTGGAGGCACTGTAGTTTATCTCCATGTGACATTTTCTATTATTCCATGCTGCGTGAGGCAGGGCCTAAACACACACCAGGGTTTACCTGCGATGTCCCTTCACCCAGCAGAGAAGCATGGGTGTCTCCAGCTTTATGAAAGCCTGGAGTGAAGGTGCTGAAATCCAGGCACAGGAGATCAACATGAGGTGATCGTTCTCTGAGCAAAAGAAGCATGGGAAGCCCTCTCATTGGCCCACTGTGGGTCTCTAAAGGGTCCAGCCTCAAAGGCACTGAGAAGAGAGTCCTTGGGGAAGTTTGCTGAAAGGGGAAACAAGGTATCATGTTTAATCAGAACAGATCCTTGCACCTTCTGCTCCAGAAATGTCCTGGAGACTTTGTATAAGGCAGAACCCTGGGCTCCTCCCAGACCTTTCAAGGTGCAGAGTCTAGAACCCACATTTTTTAAAAACAATATTATTCTGTTGTATTTTGTGATTTGCTGAATAAGAGATAACAAAAGATCAAGAGTTCTTACATTATTGTTTGCCTAAAATATTGCAATGATTCCAAAGTCACAGAAAGAAGACATTATTTTCAGGCTTTCTCTTCTTGATCGGGTCAAATTTCTCTCCATGCACTGTTAACTTTGTAGTTAAGGTAGAGCAAGGATTTAAACAATTTTGCAGTTCTCTTTCCTCACTTTGTATAACCTGCGTGGTCCAGAAATTTCACATAAAAAGGTGCCTTACAAAGAACTTTCTAGCAGCTAAAATGATCTAATACGCTTATAGATTTAAGTAGTCAAATCTCACCTGTCCCCAGATCTTTGACACGGAGCCAGGTGGCCAGTAGACAGTCCCAACTGAAAGTGATTTACTGAGACAGGGTTACTTTTTAAAAATAGGATTCTTGATTTTGAAGCCACTAAAATTCAAGCTAGGAAGGTTAGTAGTTAACAGCAGGCTCCTTACTTATCAGACTCCAACCTTTAACTCTCTTTCCTAGGTATAAAATAGAGATGAGAATAGCTCTTGCCCCATGAGGTTAGTGTGAGCGTCAGTGAGAGTACCACCTAGAACACACTGGGTACATCACTTGGCCAGTACTGAGCTGGGATGCAGAGACATTGCCTTGCCCATCACCATAACAGAAATACCTCCACACCAGGTAATCAGAGCTGCTGCTTTGAGCCCATTTTGGGGCCCCCTCCCCGAACCTGAAGAATCAATGCTTTCGAACTGTGGTGTTGGAAAAGACTCTTGAGAGTCCCTTGGACAGCAAGGAGATTATACCAGTCAATTCTAAAAGAAATCAACCTTGAATATTCATTGCAAGGACTGATGCTGAAGCTTCAATACTTTGGCCACCTGATGTCAAGAGCCAACTCACTGGAAAAAGACTCTGATGCTGGGAAAGATAAAAGGCAGGAGGAGAAGAGGATGACAGAGGACAAGATGGTTGGATGGCATCACCGACTCAATGGACATGAGTTTGAGCAAGCTCCGGGAGATGGTGAAGGACAGGGAAGCCTGGCGTACTGCAGTCCATGGGATTGTAAAGAGTTGGACACAACTGAGCAATGGAACAACCACCACCCTGAACCTGGCCTCTCTCAGGGATGCCCCAGAACCCCCCACCATTCCGTGACTCAAGGGTTAATGCCCGGTACAGCAGGGAAGTGCTGGAGGTTAAAATTCTTCAACTGCACCCCCTGCAGGTTGCAATGCCTGGTAGGTGTTACAAAGAAAAATGACATCCTGCGAGGCACACCCGGACCTTCTGGCAAATGTCAGCTAAGGAATGTCTCCCCACTCAGGACGGCCTTCAGTATAGGCATCCCTGACCTCTTGCCGCCCAGGACATTCAGCCTGGACCTTTCTTCCCTTGTCTTATTCCAGCTTTGACCCCACTCTGACCCGATCTCTGAATGTGCACGTCTGGATGCTCAACTCTCATCCTTCGTCCTGTGGCCGCTGGGGCCTCATATTTGCATCTGACCCTCAGCACTCAGAGCTGACTGACTCCTCCCACTACAGACTCACCTGAGCCTCCAGGATTGGCTACCACCTATCACCTTCAGGGGGCACCATCCCCAGACCCCTGCCCTAACTCAGTAGAGCTGGTCTAGGTTCCGAGTCCCAGCCCTTCTTGGTCTGACCTATCCTGCTGCCCTCCTTGAGCTCCAAGTTCTCATCCTGACCCACAACACAGGTCTGCACCCTTGAGAACAGGGTATCAAAGCAAAGAGGATCTCCAGAGGCATTGTGAAGGTAGACAGTGGCAGGACCAGAGCCTAAAGAGGGTAGGTTACTCTAGTTTCCTTCCTTAAAAGCTCCACAAGGTCATGGGCTATGTCTGGTACACTAGCTCAGGGCCCAGCACACAGTAAATGTTAGACAGACAGGAGGTGAACAAAGAATGAATGAATGAATGACACTATTAACAGAGACAGAAAAAAAAGAAGAGACCCATGTGTGGGGTTAGCAGCAAGACAGAAAGTGGATTTGGTTTCTGGCACAAGGTGTTTAGCGGCTGTGCTCCTTTTAAGTACCAATGACCAAACATATCTGCCTTTTCTCCTTGCAGGCACACGGCTGTGTTACACTTGGCCACGCCCACTGAAGGTGGGCACGACCACATGGCATCCTTTAGCCAATTTAATGTTGTTAGAAATGTCACTTCTTGGAAAAGACACATGCACCTCAGTGTTCACTGCAGCATTATTTACAATACAAAGCATGAAAGCAACTTGAACATTCCTCGTTAGATGAAAGGATAAGGAAGATGTGGTATATATACATGATGGAATATTACTCTGCCACAAAAAGGATGAAATAACACCACGTGCAGCAATGTGAATGCAACTAGAGATGATCACACGAAGTGAAGTTAGCCATTCACAGAAAGACAAGCATCATATGACATTACTTATACGTGGAATCTAAAAAAAAAAGATAGAAATGAACTTATATACAAAGCAGAAATAGACACATAGACACAGAAAACAAATTTATAGTTACAAAGTGGAAAGGGGGAGGGATAAATTAGGCATTTGGGATCAGCATATACATACTACTATATAAAAGATAGATAACCAACAAAGACCTACTGTATAGCACAGGGAACTATATTCAATATTTTGTAAAAACCTATAAGGGAAAAGAATCTGAAAAAAAAAAAAGATCTATGTATGTATAGCTGAATCACTGCCACACATCTGAAACTAATACACTATAAATCAACTCTACTTCAATATAAAAAATAAAAAACCAAACGAAAAATTAAAAAAAAATTATGTCACTTCTAATCAGAAACTTTAAGAGTCAGTAAGACATCAGGGGACTTCCCCAGTGGTAGAGTGACTAAGGTTCCACACTCCAAATGCAGGGCGCTTGGGTTTGATTCCTCGTCAGGAAATTAAGGGCTTCCCAGATGGCACTAGTGGTAAAGAACTCTCCTGCCAATGCAGGAGACGTAAGAGATGCAGGTTTGATCCTTGGGTTGGGACTATTCCCTGGAGAAGGAAATGGCACCCCACTCTAGTATTCTTGCCTGGAAAATTCCATGGACAGGGGAGCCTGGCGGGCTACAGTCCATGGGGTCACAAACAGTCAGACACGACTGAGTGATTTAGTACCCACGCACACACAGGGAACTAGATCCTACATGCTGCAACTATGACATGTTGTAGCAAAAAAAAAAAAAAAAAAAATCAGCTACTTTCATCCCCATACAAAGACAATGAATCCTCCAGGTGACACTCGTAAAGATGCCAGCTGGATCAGGGACTGAAGGTCAGGAGAGAAGGCCAGCCACTGCCACGGCCCAGTAGCGACAGTGCCTGTAACTGCAGCCCGAAGCGAGAACCAGAGGGCCGACCTGAGAACAGTCCACGGCCGAACTCTGGCAACCGGGCAGCTTCTCCGTGCTGTGACTCACCTCCTCTTCCTGAGACAGTCCTCACATCACTCCGCATCCCACCCTCCAGTGCCCAGCATGTCACCCTCCTGAGTTTACCTGTGTTGTAGCCTCTTCCAAGGGCAGGCCAAGGACGGTGATTTTTCCACAGGTTTCCAAGGTACCAATCACTCTGGTTCTCTACCAGGCCCAGGACCTGCTGACCTGCAAAGAACAGAGAATGCAAAAGTCAAAAAAGAAGCTGAGCCACTTCAACAGCAAATCATTGTAACGTGGCTTTTGTTTACGAGGTACTGAGACCTGATTTAAGTGCTTAACATCTATCAATGTATTTAATTCTCACACTTAGGCAGCCTAGCCATTTTCATTATCCCTATTTTATAGAAAAGAAATGGAAGTCACCCACAATAGCTAATTAACTTGCCCAAGGTTTCCCAGGTGGCACTAATAGCAAAGAATCTGCCTGTCAGTGCAGGAGATGTAAGAGATTGTGGGTTTGCTCCCTGCGTCAGGAAGATCCCCTGCAGGAGGGCACAGCCACCCACTCCAGTATTCTTGCCTGGAGAATCCCATGGACAGAGGAGCCTGGCAGGGTACAGTCCATGGGGTCGAAAAGAGTCAGACAGGACTGAACTGACAGTATGCAAGGTCATTCAGTTAATCTGTGATAAAGCCAGAATCCCCAATCATCCATTTATCCATCCATCCATCCCTAACTCATGCAGCATGTATTATTTTTTTACTGCTATACTCTTCTTTAAATGTTCCAGTTCTTTCTCAAGATGTATTAATGTACTGGCTTTCAGGGCATGAGCTAATTTTCTCACTCAGAAAGGAAGAAAGGACCCTTGGCTAGTGAGAAAGGATATCCCAGGGAAGAGCCACCCTCTCACAGCATTTTGACTCTCACATCCACTGTGTCTTGTGTCAGCAAGGCAGGAGTGTTTTCTAGAGGAACAGTTGCTTCTCCATCCCCAGAGCTTGGCTCTGACGTTGGCATTGCTTGTGAGTATACTGAGAATCACATAGGATCAAAGGTGAGTCAGGTCTCTCAGTCAATTTCTTAGCAGCTTTAGCACCTCAGGTGAGTCCACCACTCACCCCAACTTCTTGGTGTGTTAATGTTTCTGGACTCAGGTCTTCTAGGTAGGGCAGGTAGGCATCAGAGGCAACTGTCTTCTCTTAGACAACCCTATCCCACCACGTGCAGAAGCAATTCCTCCATGCAACTATAATCAGCAGCTTTTATAGACTAGGAAACTGAGGACTCACACAGGATCATGATTTGCACAAGTAGCAATGGAGCCAAGATATGCATCCACAGTCATCTGACATCCGGATTCTTTCCACTGTCAGGGCATTATTGCTTACCTCTAGGGCAAAGGTTGGAGGTAGAAATGATAAATCTACATTTTACAGGATGAGAAACTGAGACTCAGAAAGTTTAAATCACTTGCTAAAGGTCACAGGAGATGAAGAGGCACTGTCTGTCACAGCTAACCAATGCTTTCTGGAGCTAAAATTCTTATATTGTTGGCCAGTCTGAGAAATAAAGCCGCTTCTGACCAAATGAAAGCCCCAGCAGCACGTGAAGAAAAAACAGTGGTTCTCCGGGAATACCATGCTGGGTGAAATAAAACCTCCTTGGTGTGATGACAGCTCCTTGAAATGATGGTGTGTGGGTTTGGTGTAATTTACTTGATCAATTTATCGAGCTCCCATCTAAATCATCACCCCAGCACAAATACATAAATTAGAGGCATAGGAAAAATACTACCACCCACTTTGTCACTGTATATGTGATCATATCCAATACGTGTAGAATCCCTCAGAAAAACAGATCACCAATTCAGCAAGTGCAAGAGCCAATCAATTTCACACACAACAAGCTTGGGACGTTCGTGTAAAACAGATCTGAAAGGCACGGTGCCCTCAGTCAAGCAAGCTGCGTGCCGAGTCCCGATGCTGTGACCTTGTTAGAGAGCCTACTAAATAACCTCTCTCTGAGGTTAGAATGCAAAGGGGATGTGGGTCCTTGGGGGAGCTTGTTCATCATTACTAATGACCCTAGTTGGCACCATCATGGCTTTTTTGGTGTGATGAAGGAAGAGTGTCATCTGCTCAGAAATTATAAAAAGGGAATGAGGTTTCATTGAATCTAGGGTGGCCAACCAAATTTCACAAAAGATAGTCTTCAGCTATCTGAAAGTCCAAATTCCACTTTCTGGAATTCCATAAACTGTATTCTGCCTCAATCTGCTTCTGCAGAAGACTTCTCTAATAGCCACATGAAAGGGCATAGTTCTGCTGCTTGTGTCCTCACGTCCGTCTTGCTCATACAGCTCTTGCTAGGCCTGCCCACCTGCCAACCCCCCAACAGTAATCCTTTCAGGCTCATCTCTAGCAAGAAGATGCCTGTGAATTCCCACATCAGATGGGGGACATTTCTACCTAGCACTTCTGGGTATTTCTGCCATCTGCTGACTTACGTTCTGCCAAGGACACAATGGATAATATTCACATACACTAATCTCATCTGTAATTGTCCATCTCTCCATTTGACCAAGGGCAAGGACTGTGTAATAGCTAACACACTAACGCATTAATAAATGTCTGCCAAATAAACTATGTCTGGTACATAAATCTCTCCTGATTGGAGACCACTTATGTTAGTATATTAGCATCCCCACATTTCTGACACTGCAAAGCATTTCATCCTTTCCCCATTTGCCAAAATCAACACATTCTCCCACTCAGCTCTGGGAACCCTGGCGTCATCTTCAGTTGCGCAGAAAACTGCAAACATGGGGTGACAGCCCCTGAAGCATTTTTTATATGGGTTGCTCTACTGGAGTCTTCAACTGAAGGTCTTCGTCTCCAGAGAAGGAGTAATTTGCATTGTCAACCTTAAAACATGTGATCTCAAAGAATAATATCCAAGTTCTCCTTCTCTCACTTTGCATCTGGGCTGTATTTCTTATGATGGTGGCATACAGCCCTTTCACGTTACACCAGTCCTCTTCAAGGTGAAGAAAACAAAATCCTTAATTAGCAACATGATAGCTATAATTTTAATATTCACTGGTTGGGAAGGCAAAATAATAAACAGTTACTAAGACTTCATTTTGCTTTTTTAGATGAATTCATTAGCTGCTCTGTCAATGAGTAAATTGATGGCTGGGTTTTGCAAGTAGGCTTGGGAACACCCTGGGCTAACTGCTCGGTGCCTTGACCCCTGCAGAAATCTGTGTCCGTGGATAGGGAAGCACTTGTAGCAGTGTAGCCAGAGGGCCAGACTGGAGCCAGACGTCCTGGTTCCCATTTCTAGCCCTGCCACTTTTCAGCTGTGCAGCCTGGAGAAAATTACTTAACCTCTCTCTGCCCTAATATCTAATGATTGTGACTTCACATGTTTAAATGTCTTCACATATGTTAAGGGCTAACCACAGGGGCTGGGCCATGTGAAACAGCATATGAGTAATACAATAGCTCTTTTGAAATACCATCATTCAAGCTCATCCATCAGCTTCTGCAAGACAGCAAGCCCATCCACATGGTTTTCTTTCTGGAGGTCAGCTAGCACTTTGTTTCTAGAACAAAGACTTTCTAGAATATTTTTTTTTTAAGATTTTTTTTTGACATGGACCATTTTTAAAGTCTGTTGAATTTGTTACAGTATTGCTTCTGCTGTTTATGTTCTGACTTTTTGGCCAGGAGGCATGTTGGATCTTAGCTCCCCAAACAGGGACTGAACCCACACCCCCTGCATTGGAAGGCAAAGTTTAGCCACTGGACTGCCAGGACCCTAGACCTTTATTTCTTAAAGTGTGTTCTGAGGACCAATTAGGGCTTCCCTGGTGGCTCAGATGGTGAAGAATCTGCCTGCAATGCAGGAGACCTGGGTTCAATCCTTGGGTTGGGAAGACCAAGGAAGCACCGGGGCTTCTTGTTAAAAGTGCAGATTTCTGGGCCTCAGCTGTGAAATTCATTGTGACTGGAAGGCTGCTTCCCATTTCTCACTAATGGCATGTGGAAGGAATTACCTGCCCGGATGAGTTTCACAGAGAACTGAGTTCAGGCAGCTTAGCCCCGCCCTCCCTCCCCCTCCCTCCAGGAGCCAGCCTGCCAGCAGAGCGCTGCCTTGGATGAGTCTCGCAGGGCAGGCCCCCTCTGGAGGAGGCTGCGGTCACCGCACGCTTCCTGTGACGAGGTGGGCCATTCCAGCTCCGGGGTTGGTATCCTGAATATCCACTGCTGCCGTTTGTTCAGTCACACTCAGTCGTGTCCGACTCTTTATGACCCCATGGACTGCAGCTCGCAGGCTTCCCTGTCCTTCACTATCTCCCGGAGTTTGCTCAAATTCATGTTCGGTGAGTTGGTGATGCCATCCAACCCATCTCATCCTCTGCTGGCCGTTCTCCTGCCCTCAGTCTTTCCCAGCATCAGGGTCTTTTCCAATGAGTTGGCTCTTTGCATCAGGTGGCCAAAGTATTGGAGCTTCAACTTCAGCATTAGTCCTTCCAATGAATATTCAGGATTGATTTCCTTTAGGCATGACTAATTTGATCTCCTTGCCGCCCAAGGGACTCTCAAGAGTCTTCTCCATTTTGACAATATTGATTCTTCCAATCCATGAGCATGGTATGTTTCTCCATCTGTTTGTGTCCTCTTTGATTTCTTTCATCAGTGTTTTATAGTTTTCTATGTTGTCAAAATGGCTATTCTACCCAAAGCAATCTATAGATTCAATGCAATCCCTATCAAGCTACCAATGGTATTTTTCACAGAACTAGAACAAATAATTTCACAATTTGTATGGAAATACAAAAAACCTCGAATAGCCAAAGTAATCTTGAGAAAGAAGAATGGAACTGGAGGAATCAACCTGCCTGACTTCAGACTCTACTACAAAGCCACAGTCATCAAGACAGTATGGTACTGGCACAAAGACAGAAATATAGATCAATGGAACAGAATAGAAAGCCCAGAGATATATCCACGAACTTATGGACACCTTATCTTTGACAAAGGAGGCAAGGATACACAATGGAAAAAAGACAACCTCTTTAACAAGTGGTGCTGGGAAAGCTGGTCAACCACTTGTAAAAGAATGAAACTAGAACACTTTCTAACACCATACACAAAAATAAACTCAAAATGGATTAAAGATCTAAATGTAAGACCAGAAACTATAAAACTCCTAGAGGAGAACATAGGCAAAACACTCTCCTACATAAATCACAGCAAGATCCTCTATGACCCACCTCCTAGAATATTGGAAATAAAAGCAAAACTAAACAAATGGGACCTAATGAAACTTAAAAGCTTTTGCACTACAAAGGAAACTATAAGTAAGGTGAAAAGACAGCCCTCAGATTGGGAGAAAATAATAGCAAATGAAGAAAGAGACAAAGGATTAATCTCAAAAATATACAAGCAACTCTTGAAGTTCAATTCCAGAAAAATAAATGACCCAATCAAAAAATGGGCCAAAGAACTAAACAGACATTTCTCCAAAGAAGACATACAGATGGCTAACAAACACATGAAAAGATGCTCCACATCACTCATTATCAGAGAAATGCAAATCAAAACCACAATGAGGTACCATTACACGCCAGTCAGGATGGCTGCTATCCAAAAGTCTACAAGCAATAAATGCTGGAGAGGGTGTGGAGAAAAGGGAACCCTCTTACACTGTTGGTGGGAATGCAAACTAGTACAGCCACTATGGAAAACAGTGTGGAGATTTCTTAAAAAACTGGAAATAGAACTGCCATATGACCCAGCAATACCACTCCTGGGCATACACACTGAGGAAACCAGATCTGAAAGAGACACGTGCACCCCAATGTTCATCGCAGCACTGTTTATAATAGCCAGGACATGGAAGCAACCTAGATGCCCATCAGCAGATGAATGGATAAGGAAGCTGTGGTACATATACACCATGAATATTACTCAGCCATTAAAAAGAATTCATTTGAACTAGTCCTAATGAGATGGATGAAACTGGAGCCCATTATACAGAGTGAAGTAAGCCAGAAAGATAAAGAACATTACAGCATACTAACACATATATATGGAATTTAGAAAGATGGTAATGACAACCCTATATGCAAAACAGAAAAAGAGACACAGAAGTACAGAACAGACTTTTGAACTCTGTGGGAGAAGGTGAGTGTGGGATGTTGCGAAAGAACAGCATGTATATTATCTATGGTGAAACAGGTCACCAGCCCAGGTGGGATGCATGAGACAAGTGCTCGGGCCTGGTGCACTGGGAAGACCCAGAGGAATCGGGTGGAGAGGGAGGTGGGAGGGGGGATCGGGATGGGGAATACGTGTAAATCTATTGCTGATTCATGTCAATGTATGACAAAACCCACTGAAAAAATAAATAAATAAATTTAAAAAAAATAAATAAATTTAAAAAAAAAAAAGAGTCTTCTCCAGCACCACAGTTCAAAAGCATCAATTCTTTGGTGCTCAGCCTTCTTTATGGTCCAACTCTTAACGTCCCTACATGACTACTGGAAAAACCATAGCTTTGACTATACAGGCCTTTGTCTGCAAAGTGAATATCCACTGTAGATACACATCAAGTCAAATCCTCCAAATTTACTGTTATCAGCAAAATCAGGTGACATTTTGTTCTCATTTTTCTATTTTATCTCTAAGGTCTGCGAGTGTGGGTGTAATATTATATATTAATTACCTGGTCACCTAACATTCTTCTAAATAAGAATTCTGGCCACTGAGTCTGGTAATGTGCATTAAAAAAATCCCCAGGTAATTTGGATGTATATTAAAATTTGTGAATTATTCATCAAGGTCTGGGAGCTCTGTCTCTGCTTTAGTCAACGGCAAGGTTCCCTCAAAGGACCACTAGCACACAGTCAACCCACGTGGTGTATAAATCCAGTTCATCAACCAGCAGAGTCCAGCGGCCTCCTCTAGGGCTATGCTTCCTGAGTACAGTGAAGTGGGGATGAAAATGAAGAACAGAGCCAGACTGCCTGGGTTCCAACCCTGGCTCCTTACCCAGCTGATAGCTGTGTGACCTTTGACTAGCTACTTAATCTCTCTGTGCCTATTTTTTTTTCCGTTTTTTTGTCCGTTCATTTATAACATGGTGTGGACAAAAAGTAAATACTGTAGAACTAAACATTTTCTTTTCTCTAGGTACAAGTCAGGGCTTTCCAGATGGTGCTAGTGGTAAAGAACCTGACTGCCAATGCAGCAGACTCGAGAGATGTGGCTTCGATCCCTGGGTAGGGAAGATCCTCTGCAGAAGGGAATGGCAACCTGCTCCCGTATTCTCGTCTGGGAAATCCCATGGACAGAGGAGCCTACAGTCCTTGGGGTCGCAAAGAGTTGGACATGACTGAGCGTGTGCGTGCACACATACACAGAGGCACAAGTTAATTTGTGAAAATGGAGCTGTGTTCTTTGCTTATTCATAGATCGCCAGTAAACAAGTCCAGAAAACAGTAAAATGTCCAGTAAGTATCTAAGCTTAACATTATACCCAGAGTCCCCCAGCCCTATACTCTTCCCCCTCTACCTGGATTCAGGCATCTGTGGTCTCAGCCGTCTCCTCGCTTCCTTAGCTGACACCACCCTTACTCTGCCTAGGCTTTGGTTCAGTTTAATACTGATTGAGGGTTTGTTTTGGGTCAGATACCAAAAGTACTAAGGAATCAAAGAGAAATAAAATACAGTCTGCACCCTCGAGGCAGTTAGAAGGAGAAAGATAAACAGTTATGACGCAGCGAGATGCTTGCAATGACAGAAATGCTGGTAAGTCAGAGGAGCGGAGGGCAGGGAGTAGTGGATTCTCTGGGCAGGGTGGGCGAAGTCTACTTCCCGTCTTCCCTGGAGCATCTACCACAACCCCTGCTGAACCACAGCCATACTTAGCCCCTTCTACCCAGACCTCCAAGCTCCCAGGCTTCCCCCAAAGCTTTTCCGATGACAGCGCTGTCCTGTCACACCCTCCTAGACATCGGGTCCCCCCAGGCCCCCAGTGACAGCACAGGTGACACAGATTATCTTTCACAGCTCCACCAATCCCAGCTGACCAGCCAGGTGGCGTCTGCAGTCTGGGTCTGGTCTCTGGAGGTCAAAGTCTAAAGCCTTAATCTTGATGACGCAAACACGTCCTGGGCTTGCCATCCCATTAAGAGGAAAAATCCCAGGGAATCCTCTCGGGGAGATGACCCGGGTGGCTGGTGTGCTGCCTCCCTCAGCATCCCACACCGCCTGCCTCCTCTCCTTGGGAGTTATTATCATGAAACACCATGGGGAACAAAAAAGGCTTTGTCATTGTTTTCTGTGCTGGCCCTGTGGTTATGATTAAGTGCACTGTTTCCCGTCTTCCTTACTCCAGGCACAAGTTAACTTATGAAAATGAAGCTGTCTTCTTTGCTTATTCATACATCACCACCAACAGCCAGACGAGAGCGAACAAGCTTGCTCTTCTGCTGGGGCCCTGGTGTTGGTGGCAGCAGCCAGCAGACGAATGGCTCCAGACGGGGAACTCCCCAGGCTCCCTCCTTCCGCAGCTTCTGGCTCCCAGCAACGCTCCTGCCATTCAGGAGGTGAGGGCCCAAGGGATCAGGGCATGGTGATGCTTCCAGGTGGCACGCTGGATGTGGCAAGGACAGGTGGGGCATTCACCCACCAGATATAAATTAGAAAGACAAAAGGCTTTAGAACCAGGCAAAACAAGAGTTCTAGCCCCAGTTCTCTATGGCTTGACCAAGGCATGATTTCTCTGAGCCTCAAGTTCCTTATCAGTAAAAGGACAAGAATAGAATTCCCCCACTTGCCTCGAAAAATAAATGTGCAGATAAATAATATGCATAAATAAAGCACCCGGCCCTTGGTAGCTGCCCAACTAAAGGCATTTTTTGACTTCTCTTTTGTGATTGTCATTGTTCATGAAGTCTAGGTTTTCTGTTTGAAGCACTGACACTAGCTGCATAGGCAGGACTCTAGGAAATTTGGCCAACTTCTCCCCTACCTGCCGCCCTACTGGCCTCTCCCCTGCCCCACTGAAGCCTTTAACTTCTGTGACACTAGTCTCCTGGCTGTTTTCTTCCCTCTGAGCATTCCTTCCCTGCCTCCTTCAGGGGCTCCCCTCCCTCTGCCTCCCCTTCAAAGTTGGGCTCCCCAACTCCCATCCTCGGCCCCTGATGGAATCTACTCCAATAGCCATCCAAATACCACCAAGAGGAAGATCATAACCCATCTCCATCTCAGACTGCTTTCCAGAGCTTCTTACTCTTAAATCCAACTACCTGCTCACGGCTTCATTTGGCTCTTTCATAGAGACCTTCAACTCAAACTGATCAAAATCAGATCCACAATTTTCTCTTCCTAAATAACAGCCTGACTCCTGCCTATTCTGTTGGTTGGTAGCATCAAGACCCAACTTGTCACCAAAGCCAGGACCTTTGAGTCAACCATGACACCCCCTTCCCCACCTCTCACATCACTGCTATAACCAGCTCCTACAGGTTTTATCTTTTATTTTCCAAACTCATCCCCTTCCTGGCTCCATCCTCATCACTTCTCTTTCCCTGATACCTTAGCAGATTCATACTTGGTTGCCTTTCCCTCAGGGAAGCCCCTTGCTTCTCTATTGGGTAGGCCAAAAAGTTTGTTTGGGTTTTAGTATGCTGTTACAGAAAAACTCAAATGAACTTCTGGGCCAACCCAATATTTTGCTTTACTTGGCCACAGAAATATTTTAGAAGTCAAATTTAATGATTTTGCTTCCTTGATTGAAAAAGTTAATGCTCCTGGGGCCTAGTATAGTGTGGATGGATGGATAGATGAATGGATAAATGAAAAGTAAATACCATCTGTTTCCCATAAACCTAGCCTATCTGGAACTGGTGGGCTCTATGTGAATGGCATGGAATTAGGTGGGCGCTAGTTAACCTCTCCAGGTAAACACCAGGAGCAGCAGCTCTCATCCTGATCACGGATGCTTCCAGAGCTCTCTTTTCCTCACCCCCTGGGAAGCTCCTGGATACACAGGGAGTCTGCCAATCACAGCTGCACACCAAACCAGCTGTGCTTAAGGCAGCAGGTGAATATGAAAACGTTATCACCAGGGGCTGTCCGAGTATCAGCAGAGAAAGTTAACAATGCGCTTCCAACCTCTTACGTATTCTACTAAGCTATTTTAAAAGAGAAAGGCTTTAATAGCACCATTCCATGCATGTCTGAGTGCAGGATGGCTGTAATAAGGAAAACACAAGAGTATCACGTTGCCATTTACTAAACATCTGAAAGAACCGCTTCACAGCCACAGGTGCACCCCCACCCCCGCCCCCCCACCCACCACTAGTGGGTGTAGAACAATAAAACATCTCCTGAGAAGATGCGACACAAAAGGGTATTTAAACAACCCTGAAAGGGTTGAAAAGAAATGTTTCTGAAATTGCAGGTTTCACAGCTCCAACTTATTCCGTTCAGTTCATTTTAGTCACTCAGTCATGTCTGACTCTTTGCAACCCCATAAATCGCAGCACGCCAGGCCTCCCTGTCCATCACCAACTCCTGGAGCTTACCCAAACTCATGTCCATCGAGTCGGTGATGCCATCGAGTCATCTCATCCTCTGTTGTCCCCTTCTCTTCCTGCCCCCAATCCCTACCAGCATCAGGGTTTTTTCCAATGAGTCAACTCTTCGAATGAGGTGGCCAAAGTATTGGAGTTTCAGCTTCAGCATCAGTCCTTCCAATGAACACTCAGGACTGATCTCCTTTAGGATGGACTGGTTGGAACTCCTTGCAGGCCAAGCAACCCTCAAGAGTCTTCTCCAACACCACAGTTCAAAAGCATCAATTCTTTGGCGCTCAGCTTTCTTCACAGTCCAACTCTCACATCCATACATGACCACTGGAAAAACCATAGCCTTGACTAGATGGACCTTTGTTGGCAAAGTAATGTCTCTGCTTTTTAATATGCTATCTAGGTTGGTCATAACTTTCCTTCCCAGGAGTAAGCGCCTTTTAATTTCATGGCTGCAATCACCATCTGCAGTGATTTTGAAGCCCCCAAAAATTAAGTCTGACACTATTTCCACTGTTTCCCCATCTATTTCCCATGAAGTGATGGGACCAGATGCCATGATCTTAGTTTTCTGAATGTTGAGCTTTAAGCCAACTTTTTCATTCTCCTCTTTCACTTTCATCAAAAGGCTTTTTAGCTCAGCTCCAGCTAAATGCACTCTGGGATCACAGAGGTTCACAGGGGCTGAGGAGGGCTTAGTAATTCCTCTTGAATCGCCTACTTTGACAGATGAAGCCCATAGAAAGGGAGGGAGATGTTTAGAAACACGCCATCAACACAAGAGCTGGGACTCCACCACCAACTCTACACCACATGGTTTGTTTTTTTTCCCCTATGTTTAAGCTTCTCCAACTTGGCCTCCTCTTCTTTCTTTGAACTTTAATTCTCATCTGGTTCAAATTTCTAGCTCTTCTACGCCTGAATGGTAACACTGAGCAAATTCTTAGCTTCCCAGGTTTTGCCTCTCTAAAATGGTAAAGGATTCTATTTCATGAGGGTGCACTGAGACCCTTAACCAGGCTTCTATACCCCACGTTTATGTTGCATGTCCTTGAGATGGAGTCCACGTGCTCTAGTTAAAAAGGCCCATCCTTTTGTTTCCTTTGGGCTGCTTGGTGAAGCACCCCTGGCTCCAGTTTATACCTTGGTTCAGCCAACCCTGATTTCATTTGGACAAAAATACTTCACCCTTACTGACCTCTATAGCTGAGGGATAATCCCTTCTAAGAGGAATTAGAATCAGTGTCACTCTAGAAGGTAGAATTAGGCTGCATGAGTTAAGATTGAAGGAAGATAGATTTTGCTTCTTATAAGCCAGGCCATAAGTACCACCGGAGTTCACCCAAACAGAAGTGAGCTGCATTTTCAGGGAGAAGCTTCCGGGCACTGGGAGAGTTCTAGATGAGGCTGCGTGACTGAACCCCTACCTGGCAGGTGTTCATCACATCCCGACTGTGCACGGGGGCCCCTGCCAGCTGCGGGAGACACAGCGCTAAAGGAACAGACCCAGTCCCCACCTTCCGGGTGATGTGATCTCTGCAAAAAGCTTCTCAAGCCTTGTGGCTGTGGTCTGCCAGGCCCCACCCAAATCTTACTGAAGCAGATTCTCCCAGGGTGAGGCCAGGGAGTTTCTTTGCCAAGGACAGCTGCACGGATTCTGATGCAAAGCAGGCCTGGGGACCTTTGGGAGAGGGAGGTCACCAAGCAGGCTGGAGGTGGGAGGGGGGTTACCTACACCAAGCAGAACACTAGATTTGAGGACCTCGAAGCTCCCTTCCAACCTGACTATGAGATCTCTTTATTCTAGGCCAGCAAAGCCTTTCTCCTCATGCTGGACTGTCCTCAGACATGTTCTTCCTGTGTGTGCATGCAGAGCTGAAGGCTGTGTTCTCAGGGCAGTCCCTGCTTGGTGAGCACTTCGCCCAGGCACCGGACTCTGTGCTTGTCTTGCATCATCTCTGAGTGCCTTCCAACAACCCAGTGAGGTGAGCACAGTGCTCATCGCATCTTTCAGAAGGGAAGTTGAGACTGAGAGGGAAAGTCATGTGTCAAAGACATGTGACTAAGGACCAGAGAGCTGGGGCTGTGTTCAGGTCTCCTTGTTGCAAAAACCCATGTTTTACTGCTATACTCGTGGTTGGGAACCAGCCATAAGGTATTCCTCTCCCCAGGGGAAGGGCTGCAGCTGGCATAGCTGTGGGCAAAGAGCTCCAAAGGACCTGCAGAAGATGGGGGGAAAGGCTGGCCAAGGAATATGTGATGAGCCCACTGTTTCTGCCCACTGTACCTCCTGGGACTGCAGGCAGAGGTTAGGGTTAGGGGACTTTAGAGTCCTTTGGTCCCCAGCAGGGCAATTTGAATCTAATCTCTTTTAGTGGTGATCCCAGGGCACTGAGCTAAGAGCACATCCTACCCAGGAGCATCTAGGGAGAATAAAAAAGGCAGGACTGAGACACAGAGAAGAGCCTGAAGTCCAATAAAGGTCCAGACGACGATTTCGTCTGCCAAGTTACAAGGACAAGTTCCCATCCCTCGAGTCAGCCCCAAGTGAGCCCACTTTAACTTAATTTATGGTTTGAAAACTCCTGCTCGATCTCAAATAATGATCTCTCTCTCCTTCCTTCCGTGATCTCTGGTCTTTGGAAATAGGAAAAATGAAAAAGGGACGTGGAGCCAGCTGCTGGGCTCTCTTCCAAGGCTGCTTTTATCACACCGACTCCCAGGACACTCGGCTGCTGTCACCTCTCAGACGGGGCCTCAGCTGGGGCACAGAGCTGGCCTGAGTCCAGCTGCCACTTCCCTCCGCGAACTCCTTGGGTCAGTCTCTCTTTAAAAACACAGTGGGTTGGCATCTTTCAGATCCTTCACTCACAGACACTCCTTGAATCACTGATAAAAAGGCCTCGGAGAAACCCTGCAACTTTGCCCACGTGGGTTGCAGAAGAAGCACTTGCTCGCAGGACTCAAAGGGCAACATTTAAAGTTCCGGCTTGTCCAATTACTCACTGCGCAGCCTGGGCTCAAACAACTCCATTTTTGAGCTTTAGTTTTTATTATTTTGTCATTGTTTTCATTTTACAAAAGGGATGACGATAAAATTCACCATCAGGCCATCACAAGGTTGTTTTAAGGGTGAAATGAAAGGTTGTAAACTCTAAAATACTGCTCAACTTTAAGTCTTATCATTATGATCAAGCCTTTCTGAACCTTATGTAGCTATTATCTATTTTTTTTTTCCTCGATAGCAGTGTTTCTGAAATTATAAGATTATTATTCACCAGTATTCTATTTCTGCAAAGGCTAGATACTGAGCAAACTTTATTCTTTGACACACAGCCTGGCAGGTGGGAGTTATCAGGAGAGGCCCCTGTGTGTCCGAGAAGCACTCAGGAAACTTGAGCACAAAAGCTCTCTCTATTCTTGAGGCTGGTCCTTGGGCAGATTATCGAGGTATAGTTATGCCCCTTCAGTGAAGAAGGACAGGCAGGAAATTCAAAACAGAGAAACTGAAAGGATAAAGGAGCATTGGCTCTGGACCAGTCTGTACAGGGTTAATGGAATATCCATATTTCAAAGACCTCCGTCATCACCTTGAGGTAAGTTATTCATACATTCGCCGAACAGTTAATGAACACACATCAGAGCCAAGCTGAGCTGTGGGAATGCAGTGATGGGTGAAGCCTGAGGTGGTTCCCGCCCCTGGGGGAGTTTACATCCTTATAGTGTGCATTAGTTTGTTACGGCTGCTCTAACAAAGCACCAGAGACTGGGTAGCTTAAACAGTGGATAATTAAGGCTCGGCTGGTAAAGAATCTGCCTGCAATGAGGGGGACCTAGGTTTGATCTCTGGGTCAGGAAGATCCCCTGGAGATAGGAATGGCTACCCACTTTAGTATTCTTGCCTGGAGAATTCTAAGAACTGAGCAGCCCAGCTGGCTTCAGTCCATGGGATCGCAAAGAGTTGTACACTACTGAGTGACTAACACTTTCATGGTCCTGGAGGCCAGAAGTTTGAGATAGAGGTTTTGACAAGTTGTTTCTTCTGAGGTCTCTCACAGGGCCCACAAAAGGGTCATCTTCTCCCTGGATCCTCCTGTGGTCATTCCTCTGAGGGTCAGTGTCCTCATTACCTCTTATAAGAACACTAATCAGATTAAATTAGGGCCCACCCTAGTGACCTCATTTCACCTAGACGTCTCTCAAAACCCTAAGTTCAAGTACAGTCACATTCTGAGATGCTGGGGGCTAGGATTTCAATAAATCAACTTTGGGGGACACAATTCAGCCATCCCATAGGTCAACGTCACTTAACATTCACAGCAACGAAGGCGGAATTGTGACCCTGAAAGGGATGGGGGGGAGCAGTCCAGAGTAATGTCCAGGGTCTGGAAGAGGGGATGCCAGTCCGGAAGTCACCTGAAGAAATAAGGACTAAATCAAAATCTGAAGGAGGATGTTTGGAGAGTGAAGACAAGAGGAACAGCGTGCTCTGAGACCTTGCAGGAGGAGGCTTGGCTGGGATGAGTGCTGTGGTGCCCCAGAAAGATGTTTGGTGTTTGTCCCTGGCTCCTGGCACGGAGCGCCTACAATCCTTGGAATTTCCTGAGTGATAAGAACATCTTTTGTTGTAATGAAGAAACCCTCAGCAGCCCCTAGAGAGTTTTGGAAGGGGGGCTGCTTGCCAGAAAAGCCACGCCTTGATTAGAAGCTTAGAACATTCAGCTCCACTCTCCCATCTCTGGGTGAAAGGTAGGTAGGGCAGAGAATGAGTTAATCACCGATGTCTGGGGACTTCCCTGCCGGTCCAGTGGCTCAGACTCTGCACTTTCAATGCAGGGGGCCTGGGTTCCATTCCTGCTCAGGGAACTAGATTCCCTATGTCACAACTAAGACCAGGTCTAGCCGAATAAGTAAATTAATTAATTAAAAAAAAATCACTGATGATCAATGATCATCACTCATGCTTGCCGGATGGAACCTTCATACATGCCCCTAAATGACAGGCTGCACAGAGCTTCTGAGATGGTGAACACATGACGATTCTGGGAGGGTGGTGGGCCCACAGAGGGGATGTGTCCCACGCCCCCCATACCTTGCCTCATGTGTCTCTTCCATTTGGCTGTCTCTGAGTTGCATCCTTTATAGTTAACCACTAACATTGTTTCCCAGGTGCACTAGTGGTAAAGAATCTGCCTGTCCATGCAGGAGATGGGGGTTCAATCCCTGGGTTGGGAAGATACCCTGGAGAAGGAAATGCCAACCCACTCCAGTACTCTTGTCTGAGAAATTCCATGGACGGAGGAGTCTGCCGGGCTACAGTCCACGGGGTCACAAAGAGTGAGACACAATTGAGCACACACGCCACAATGTGTATGAAACTCTTTCCTGAATTCTGTGAGTCATTCTAGCAAATTAGCAAACCTAACTGAGGAGAGGTGGGTTTGGAAACCCCCTGACTTTGGAGCCAAATTTGACAGACATGGGGGTAACCCAGGGACTTGATACTTATGACTGGTATCTGAAGTATAGACAGTCTTGTAGGTCTGAGCCCTAAACCCATGGGGTCTGTTGCTAACACCGGGTAATAGTACCAGAATTGAAATGAACTGTAGGACACCCACTTGAGTTTTTAGAGAACTGGAGAAAAGTTTTCAGGCAAGAACACTCAATCATGCATGCATCCTCAGGAGTCAGTGTGGGGATAGAAGTAGAATAATAATAAAATAAAATAATGTATTCAGCCATAAAAAGGAACAAAGTACTGATACACGCTGCAACTTGGATGAACCTCAGACACATGATGCTCAATGAAAGCAGCCAGACACAAAAGGTCGTATAGTCTACGATTCCTCTTAAAGGATATATCCGGAAGAGGCAAATCCATATAGAAAGAAAGCAGATCAGTGGTTAGCAGAGGATGGGGGAGAGGGGATGTGGAGTGATTATTTGATGAGTACATGGTGCTTATCGGGGGTGATGAAAAAGTCCTGAAACTAGACAGAGGAGATCACCTCATAATGTTGTAAGTAACTAAACATCACTGAATTGCACATTTAAAAATGGCTATTTATATGAACTCATGTGAATTTCAACTTAATAAAAAAAATGAGGATGATACAGCTAGCATGGCAGGAACAACTGCAGTAGTACTTTTACGCAGTTTATCCTGTTGAATCTTCACTATAAAGGCTGGTGTGCCTGGGACGCCCTCACTCCTGCCCCCAACCCCCATCTCCCCAAGCTCTTCTCTTTTCCATTCCTGCCCTGCATCCCTGGTCATCTCCTCCAGGCCGCTGCTTCAAATACCACCCATATGTTGATAACTTCAAAATTTATGTCTCTAGTCTGACCTCTATACTGAGTTCCAGAATCATAAATCCAACTGCCCACCTGACACATTTACTCTGGACAGCTAAAAGGCATCTCAGATTTAAAATCCCAAATTGAAATCTTGACTTTTCTCCTTTGCACCTGCTCGAACCAGTGTCACTCAGGTCAGGGAAGAGCAGCTCACTCTCTCCAGCTGCCCAGTTGCTTAGGCCAGAAACTATGGAGTCATTCTTCTCCCTAAGCTTTATTGAAGTACAATAAAACCCCATAAATTCATCCATGTTAAGTACGTGCAGCTTGACAAACTGTGGCAGTTGGGTACAGTCACATAAGCATCCTCATCATCAGGATACAGAACTATTCCAGCGGCCAAAGTTTTTTTATGGCCCTTTTGCAATTAATCCACTTCCCTGAAACTCAGCTCCAGGTAACCCCTGATCTCCTTCCTGTTACCACAGTTTAACCTTTCCTAGAATTGCACATAAAAAGAACCACAAAATCACAGAGTGTGCAGTTTTGTGTGATTGACTCCCTTGACTCAGCATAATGTTTTTGAAATTCACCCAAGTTGTCACTTGTATTATTATCACATTCCTTTTCATTGCTGAGTGGTCTTCCAAAGTATAGCTACAGCACCATTTGGGTGGAATCAGGAGTTCTGTTTTTCCTAAATTATGCCTGAGACCCAAACTGCAGATTTTGACCTTAAATGATATTTAAAAACATAAGCTCATGTATAGGAGAGGTTAGTGGAGAAGATCACCAAGGTGGAGGGCTACCCCCCCTCCCCAACGCTTAGCTGCTATTGAGTAAAAGAGGACAAGAAGCCAGAAAAGGAGTCTTCCTAAAAGAGGTTGTGCATGTCCCCCTCCTCCCCCAATAAACAGCAGAAGGCCTCCACGTGGTGTTGTGTCAAGAGGAGCCAATGTGGATCTAAGGGTCAAGATCCTAGACGGTCCCTGTGTTAGATCTTTCTAGATCTGAAAGCTGCCAACAAGCAATCTTGACCCCAAAGCTCATATTTGCCACCATTTAATTATAGCTGCCCCCACCTTCCCTTCACAAGATGCTCTGTGAGGTCCTGAGATCTGTAATAGACTTCCTCAGCATCCTCAGTGAAAAATCAAGGTCTCTTCCTCTCTTCCACTTCAGCTGGAAACACCTGGTACCCAGGTGTCATGATGCACATTCTTCCAGGAGAGAAACCAGTGCTGGTCCTCCCCTCTAGAACAATGTTGATGGCCAAGCCAGCCTACTTCTGAAGGAAAGCTGAGCCCCAAACACATTCATCTTTGTCAACGGCCTGAGGGCTGCTGCTCACGCAAGAAGACTGTGCCTCCCATGTGTAGCAGGGCCTCTCTGTGTCGAGGGAAACTCCTGCATCCAAGAGGAGGTTTTTGTACTTTTGTTAAAACCTGATACAGCATCACAGCACAGGATATTAAAACTGCAAGGGCCTGGGGAGTATTTTGGTCCAAACTTTTCATTTAAATGATGAGAGCTAAAGCAGAAAGAGGGCCCGTGACCTAAGCAAGGCCACATGGTGAAGATGCTCTGCTCCTGCTACCCCTCCCCCGCAAAGTGCTGTCGCCTTTGCCATCAAGCAGCCTGAACTGAGCGCCCGTTATTTTCAGGCCACTGGGCTATGAAAGGAGGAAACACTCCCGTAGGCACCATGATGCGCCCTGACTCAGCATCCTACAGTCCTTTTGCAGAAGTCAGTTTAGATGTTTCCAGACAGATAACAATAAAGGTGTCATAGACAGACGCCTAAAGAACTGCCAAGGGTTGGCTGGGAAAGTTCTGAGGGGAAGGGAAGAGGTGTCTTGAACTAAACCCAGGAGGGAACAACTAAAATTACTGAGTACCTCTTAGGTACTGTGCTAGAGGCTACTTTGATCCTGCAACCAGCCCTGCAAGGTTAGTATTCTTATTGTCATTTACAATGAAGAAACCTGAAGCTCAAAGATGGAAAGAAACCAGGACAGTTTCACACAACTAGGTAGTAAACGATGGAGCTGGGATCTGAGTGTGACCCCAAAGCCTTGGTGTTGTTTTACTGGGATGAAGTTAAAGAAGAAGGATTAAAAAGAAGTTTCCTGTATCCAAGAGGTGTCAGAGAGGGCATGCACGGGTGATAAGATTCTGAGAACCTATGTATGCATGGATGATTTATGAATTCTGCACAAGTTACCTGTCTTTGGGCATGCTTCACTGCATATTTATAACTCAACCAATGAGTATGCAAAAGCAGAAGGAAGAGGTGGGTTGTTCTGTCCACTGAATGCATGAGTACTGGGGCATTGGGTCAGTCTCTGGGTGCCAAGTCTGTAGATAAGATGGCGTTCTCCCCCTTGAAAAGGCTGTGAGGCAAGGCACACATGACCACATAGCCTGAACTATTAATATGTGTTATGGAGATATGCTAACAAAAGACAGACTTTAAGAGGAAACACCATACAAATAGGAGATCTTAATATAATTAAAAACATTACACCTGGCAAAAACTTAGTGATCATGTAGCCTAACTTTTTTCACAGTATAACAGATGAAATTGAGTTGTAGCCAGGGGAAATGATATTCTCAAGATCACACAGCTGAGTAGGGACCAGAACCCTTGTTTCTTAACAAAACTGAGCCTCTCAGCCGCTCCATATCAACTTGGAAATGAAGGCTGCTGAGATAACAGCTAGAGCTCGGTGCGTAGATGAACCACAGCTTCCTTCAGACCCTGACACAGACTATTCCCACCCAACACCCCTGAATGCTGAGCAGCAAACATGCCACATGAACCCCTGGGGATTCAGCTAGTGAAGGCACCCTCTATAAGCCTGCGCCTTGCTGCCCTTCTGGGAGACAGTCCTCTCTTAGCAAGCCAAGGACAACACGCCCACAAGAGTCAGCAAACGGCCTTCCCCTGGAATGGCACTGACTCACCAACAATAACAAGGAACAGGACCTTGACCTTAATAGCTTTGATATCCTTTCTGATAGAAACTAAGTGGAGGCTTCCAAGTTCAGGGTAGAAAATGTTTGTCTGGTAAAGTCACAGACATGGTTGGGCGGCGGCTGGGGACAGCAAGGCGGGGGGGGGATGCCTGTGATGACCACCAAGCTGTCACTTTTAATAAGGAGCCAGAGATTGCACTTCAATCTAAGTTCGCCCACTCACCCACTCATCCATCCACCTATCCATCGGTCTATCCATCCACCCATCCATTTGTCCATCCGTCCATCCATCCATCCTCCATCCAAGTGCCAATTATGTGCCAGGCACTGTTCTGGGCTCTGAGTCATAAACAACAACAAAAACAAAGCCAAAATCCCAAGGTCTCTGTCTCTTGGGCATGTTCATTCCAGCAGGGAAGCTGGACAAATAGATATATGATAAAACTCCGAGGGATGCTAAGAGATACTATATGAAAGTAACATAGATGAAGAGATGGAGAGTGATGGGGGTGGGATATCTACCAGAGAAGATGGGGGCAGGGTTGAAAGCAGGGCTGAGCTTATATTTGAGGAGAAAGGACATTTTCCCTGCTCAGAGGAATGCCAGGGGAAGCAGAAAGAATGGTCGATGAACAGGGAGTCTCCAGCGCTAAGGCCTCCAGAAAAGGCACGCTGGGGGCAGCTCCCACGTGTCTGCCCCAGGTGAGTTGACTGCATAAAACGCTGTTGTCACAGGCTCGATTTGGAAAAGGTCACCGACTTTGTAGCAAGTGGCAGGTGAAAAAAGGCCTGGGATGACATTTGTTCCTTATTTAGGGCTCAGGAGTGTTTGACAATGAATAGGTCAGCAAGGCATCTGGCTGCATGGTGGATATGTCAGAATAACACTCCAGAGCCATCCAAGGAGGGGAAGATGCCCAACTTGGGTACAGACTGAAAGCTGCAGGAAAATGACACACTCCCTTCAGCCCACAGGTTTAGAAGTTCTAGTGTGACGCCCCTGCAGAGGGTTGCAGTTTTCCCATCCTCTTTCCTAAGTCAAAATGAGGACTATTTCCATTAATTTACATTATAGTTTACAAAATGCTCTTGTTTTTCCTCTGCAAGAAATAAACGCTGGATAATTTGCTATGTAGGTCTTCCAAAGGCCCAGGAGAGAGAAGACACAGTGATTGACTCTCTGAAGGCCAGTAGGGGAATCGTGAAGTCCTGCATGCCTGACCCACATTGCCTGGGTCTGCATTGAAGTCTAGCGCCCTTAGGGGGAAGCGGGATGCTGGACACAGAAGAGAAGGGATTTATAAAACTTTCTGTTGCATTTATAGTAGGGACACTGTTGAGGACACTGTCCACCACAGTTCTAGGTCAGTATTCCTTTTGGGAAATCCAAGGTAAGAAATTCCTTTCAAAACTAAACAATGGGATTAACTCAAATCCACTGAAAATAAATGATATATATTCTTTTGGAGCAAGAATCCTCTAACTGACTGAGCAGACTGCCAAGAGGCTCAGAGTTCAACTCTCAAAATAGAGTCAGATACAACCAGGTGATGCTGGTGGTAAAGAACCCGCCTGTCTGTGCGGGAGATTGAGAGATGCAAGTTCAATCCCTCAGCTGGAAAGATCCCCTGGAGAAGGACATGGAAACCCACTCCATTATTCTTGTCTGCAGAATCCCATGGACAGAGGAGCCTGGTGGGCTACAGTCCCTAGGGTTGCAGAGTCGGACACAACTGAAGCAACTTAGCACGCACAACGATGCTTGTACATAAATTCCTACATCTCTTCTTACAAGTTGCCTAAAACCTTTTGTAAAAGAAAGCAGGCTATAAATGAGTAATATATAAAACAGAACATTTGCACATACACAGTGCCTGTTAGATTCCTGTTTGTTTAAATGTCTTCCATGGTCTCTGTGACTTGCTGTATGTGAGTTTTCAAAACCTGTTTCCCATTTTCCAGTTTCTATTAGTGGGCCAGGGACCAGCTGACTTCATTGTCACGATATAAAAACTTAGAACTGTCTTAGAGCTAAGACTTTGAGATGCTGTCCTTTCACTGGCTTCCAAACGTGGACAACTTCCTACACTCAGCCTAGTATCCCACAGAGCAAGCCAATCGTCCCACCTGTAGTGGGTGGGGTTTACAAGCTACATCTCATGCGCAGTCAGTTACAGTTGGGGAGAGAAAGCATCACCCATGTCACCAAGGGACTGCCCTGAACATGATGAACCTTGACCTGCAGCACAGCCAAGAGCTGCCTGGGGCCAGTTCCTCCTCATTCTGTCTCCACCTGACTCTGTCTCCCTCTCTCTCCTGGATCCTGTTTCTTCTTTTTTTATAATTGGTTCTGCCTAAATTCACACAGTAGTAACTCTGCTCTGATCTCCAGTTCCTAGGACTGTTTTACTTTCTGTAGTTTCCACTACTTGCCTGGGTTCTCTCAAAGTTTTCTCAAAAAACTGAAAAATGGGAAAACCCCTCATTTGATCTGTTACCCAGAACATCTTGAGCATACATCAGAGGTGCTCTTCACTGAAGCACATTTAATCTATGTACTGGATGAAGCAACTGAAATGTCATCAAGGGTCAGATCTACAATGGTCGGAGCTCCTTCCTAAAATCAGGGAATCCCGAGGCATGAACCAGGCAGAGAGGAGCCAGGACGGCCAGTGTCACGCCCTGATTCCTCTCCTCGCTGGCAAGTGCTCTGGTCCAGATGAAACATACGAGGTCTCTGAGCTATGATATGTATCCTGCCATCGCTTACACTAAAGGGAACATGTCAGCCATGAAACATCCCTATTTTATATTCCAACAGTTACACCGTTTATGTGCTATTGTCCATGGAGCCCTGTCCCATAAATCCACTGATTAGATTTGTTTACCATATGCTACAGACTGAATGGGCTTCCCAGGTGGTGTCAGTGGTAAAGAATCCACCTTGCCAATGCAGGAGACACAAGAGACTCAGGTTCAGTCCCTGGGTCGGGAATATCCCCTGGAGGAGGTCACGGCAACCCACTCCACTATTCTTGCCTGGAAAATTCCATGGACAGAGAAGCCTGGAGGGCTTCAGTCCATGGGGTCACAAGAGTAGGACGCAACTGAGCACACATACAGACTATTTATGTACTCCAAAATTCACATGTCAAAATCTCACTCCCAATGTGCTAATGTGGAGGTGGGGCCTTTCGCAGATTATTATGTCACAAAGGTAAAGCTCTCTTAAAAGGGATAAGTGTTCTTAGAAAGGATCCCCAGAGACATCCCCTGCCCCTTTCTCCACTTGAGGACACAGCGAGATGGCCATTCATGAATCAGGTTGCAGGTTCTCACCAGACTTCGAATTTGTTGGTGACTTGATCTTGAACTTCCCAGCCTCCAGAACCCTGAGAATGAATGGGTGTTGTTTCTAAGTCCCGTAGTCTATGGTATGCTGTTACCACAGTCCAAAGAGACTAACGCACCAAATTAATCCTAGTACAGGCTGCTAGAAGAGACCCACAGATGAGAACTCCCTCCCAGCGACTTCCCTGGTGGTCCAGCAGCTAAGACTCCACACTCACAATGTAGGGGGCCCGGGTTTGATCCCTGGTCAGGGAACTAGATCCCACATGCTGCAACTAAGAGTTCATATGCTGCAGCTAAAGACTCTGTGTGCCACAAATAAGACCTGGTGAAGCTAGCTAACTAGCCAGCCAGCCAGCCAGCGAGGTAGAGAGATGGAGATAAAGAGACAGATAAATAGATGATAGATAAGTATTCCCTCCCAATAAGTGCTATGAGTGTGTGATGGAAGTTCCATCATTGACATGCTGATACATACCAGGTCACCTTTCTTTCTTTCTTTCCTAGGCCCATAAAGGGAGGGGTGGTGGTTTAATTGCCAAGTCATGTCTGATTCTTGTGACCCCATGGACTGTATATGCCCACCAGGCTCCTCTGTCCATAAGATTGCCCAGGCAAGAATACTGGAGTGGGTTGCTATTGCCTTCTCCAATAAAGGGGGGGACTGGGTTGCAATACACTGAGGGCCTGCTACCAGCCCTTTCCTTCTTTCCCAGGAGTATTTTTATACGGATGGGAGCAAAAGCAGCTCTCAGCACATGACCTGTCCCTGTCCCCACACCCATCGAGTTGTGTGTTTACCAACAGTGAGTTGTGGTTGTTCTCAAACCTGTTTATATCAGTTCTTATTGTTGCAATTAAGTATGCTAAGTAAATATTCTATAAATGGATTAATTACAAGTGTGAAAAGAGAGTTGTTTCTCTGAAAACTAAATTGAATTCTTGAAAAAGATTTGATATGGATGAGTGCTAAAAAATACTATTGTAGTAGACAACTCAGAAAGGTAGTAAGAATCTAGCTGGATTCTGGATTTCAGTGCTTGAAGCATGCCTTTAAATATTAACTCTGCTTTAAATAACTGGAATTGGAAATAACATTACAGGTATAGGCTATGTAAGAAAAAATGCCACAAAAGTCTAATAAATGGACTCTAACTCAAAGAAATATCTGTGGCTGTAAAAACACCTTCACTTGGAGCAATTCTCCTATCATACAGTGATGATTTGTTTGTACATTTTCTTCCTATGTTGTGGCCAGCTTTGTGATAGTCTGAGTCATTGCTACAGACAGTATTAGAAAAAGCCAACGAGAGACCTTGAGTTCTAGGCCAGGCCCAATTGTTCTGAGACCTTGACCTACACTTTTGTGAAAGATTTCCAAAAAATAACCCCAAAGGCTCTGCTGAGTTCTCACAGTTGAGGATTCTATGGCTGTCAATTATTCCATGGCTGTTTAAGATCTAGACCCAATCACTAGTCCATCTGTACCAAAAAATCTCCCATATGATCTAAGAACCCCAACTTACATTATTTGCCGACTCAATACTCCCCATTTTGGGTGTTTTGAATCTTAGAGAAAGGAAGATTTTGGAAATATCACTGCCTTAACAGTTTTCAAACATAAAGTCTTTGGCTTGCCTGTGACTTATGCATCTGTACCTAAATCAAAATGTAGACTAATCCTGAACATCTTATAAAGTCCTTTTTGCCTTTGTGCTTGATGTTTTTCCATTTCAATTAACTTTCCACTGAGATGTCATTGAATAAAAGACATCAGAGAAATGGAAGAACCTGTTATAAATGCAACCTCTTAGCCCCAGAGTGATTCTAATTCCACTCCATTTATGCAATTTTTGACTGATGCTGACCCAGGAACTCAGGTGTAAGGCTCCTCGTGGTAAATTACTTTAAAGAGCCTGTACATGGGGCCAACTGCAGCTCTGATTGGAGAGAGCTTGACATGCTGTCCAGTCGCCTTCTGCAGACTTGAAATACCATGCCAGGTGAGAACTGAAACGCCAAAGGGGGCCAGAGAGAAAGATGTGGACTGGGAACAGAAGATTTGATCCAGCCACCATTTCCACATCATATGCCTCGGGCAGAGGGAATTTCTTATACTTGCATGCTGCAGTTGGGAAACTTTAGCAGACTATAGTCAGCATGTGAAGACAGAAGGCTGGTCTCGACCTCTTTGGAGAGAAAAGTGCATATTCAACTTTCTAAATAGGAGAAGAACATGAAAATAATCCTTGTCCTATTTATCTCTCAGGGTTTTTAAGAATTGTAAGAGCAACAGCAAAAATAACAAACAGGCACCCAGTACCCACTATACTGGGTACTTAAGTTTTCTGACAACCTTAGAAGACAGATATCATTATTTTCCATGTAACAGAAATGGAAAAATTCTGATGCTTAGAAAGATTGAAGTCCCCTCCCTGCCTCTGGTTATGCTGCTAGTAAGCTGTAGAGCCAGGATTCAAAACTAGGTCTTCCTGACCCTAGATATGGAAGCCTCTTGAACTGTTCAGCATCTCCTTTCAAAGTGGATCTAGGGGTATGGTCCACTAGATCGACTAGGTGTGAAAGCCTTTACAGGGTAGTGAAGAATAAGGTCAAACAAAGCTCTATGGGCATCATAGGGTTTGGTACAGCTCAGGATCATGTAAGAATGGGATCTGACCTTCTGAGAGTTGTCTTCTTGGCAGAATCCTCCTTGCCCAGGCAATATAGTCGAATTTCTTTGACTTTCATGCTCTACCTGTGAATTCAGAAAGCCCACTGCATACCCTCAATTGGACCAGAGAGCAATGCCAGTGGGTTCCTGCTCTGTAGACTGGACTCCTGGCAGCTCTGAGCCCATGCAATGGGCAGACATGTGGATGGGCATTAGCAAGTGCTGGGGAGCCTTATACCACAATGCAGGTCAAGTCACGTGATCTACACACACACACACACACACACACACACACACACACACACACACACACAGTGAGAAGATGGCTGCCTTGGGACATCCCCCAGGGGTGTTCAGATACATGGAGCGATGCTGATTGGGGGGGGGGTGGTGCTCACACACCATAAAGCTAACTGCAGCAGTTAAAGGATAAAAGAGAGTGTTCAGAAAAAAGGCAATTTCCTCCTCTATAAAACCTTCCCCAACTTTGTGGGCCAAATTTAGCTCTCCTGCTGCACTTCTGTTGCTTCTGGACCATGTCTTCACTATAATAATTATCTCTTAGCAGTAGTGGGCATCAGGCTCCTCTGGGGAGACTTTTTAAAAAAATATATATGTACTTGGCTCCATCTCAGGAGATTCTAATTTGCTAAGTCTGGGTTGGGCCAGGGAATTTGTATTTTTAAAGTGCTTTCCAGGTCCATGTGTATCTAATACCATGGAAGGCAATATATCCTGAAAAATAAAACCATGTGAGAGAACAATCTAAAAATGCTGAATCAATAAAAAGTAATATATGTATGTATCAATGCACATGTGTATGTAAGAAAAAAATGAATAGGCAAGAAAATAAGGTAATTCTTCAGACTCAGTAATGAAAATTATAAGAGAACATAGTTCAGACAGGGAAGCAGGCCGAAGGCAGGACGTAAGCTGGAGAACCTGCCCATTCCTGGCATCATGAAGCACTGTTTTAAATGAGCCAAACACAGCAAAAGGAGAAGACTAGCTCTGTGTGAAAGCAGCCTGGAGAACAAGGTGTAAATCCAGTCTCCCAAAAGTCAGACCCTTGGAGCGTGAAGTGGTAGAAAGCCAGCACCATAGAAGAAGAGGGTAAAAAACTTGTCTTAGTCTTGGATTTGGGTGAAAGGCAATGATAAAGAGGTCACTAGTGATAATGCTTAACTCTAAGCCCAGAGTCAGGTAGTTTGAGGGCCAGAACTCATAGCTATCTTTTTGGTCTCATGGCCATGGTGAAAACTGTTGTTTGGGAGAAGTAAATATAGATTCTCTCTAGAGGACTGTATTTTAAAACCTGGTCTCAATTCCCACAGATAAATATTCAAGGAAAATGAACTGACACACACACACAACCACAAACACAAAATCTATCAGGAAACAAACGCTGCAGAAGTGACAACGAATTTAACTCCAAAAGACTGTTTAAAATTAATATATATAGAACACAAGGCAGATCTGTTTAATATATTTAAAGAAGTAATAAGAAATAGGTGGTGGTTGTACAATATATCCCCAGATTCTTTCATTCTTTTTGCATGAAAAGACACAGTCTAAATCCCCTCCTTGGTCTTTTAGAATTAAAAGATGTTTGCTCCTCGGAAGAAAAGCTATGACAAACCTAGACAGCATATTAAAAAGCAGAGACATTACTTTGCCAACAAAGAAGCTTTGAATAGTCAAAGCTATGTTTTTACCAGTAGTTGTGTATGGATGTGAGAGTTGGACCATACAGAAGGCTGAGTGCCAAAGAATGGATGCTTTTGAACTGTGGTGTTGGAGAAGACTCTTGAGAGTCCCTTGGACTGCAAGGAGATCAAATCAGTCAATCCTAAAGGAAATCAATCCTGAATATTCACTGGAAGCACTGATGCTGAAGCTCCAATACTTTGGCCACCTGATGTGAAGAACTGACTAATTGGAAAAGACCCTGATGCTGGGAAAGATTGAGGGCAGGAGGAAAAGGGGATGACAGAAGACTAGATTGGTTGGATGGCATCACTGACTCGATGGACGTGAGTTTCAGCAACCTCTGGGAGATGGTGAAGGACAGGGAAACCTGGCCATGGGCTCACAAAGAGTTGGACACAACTGAGCGACTAAACAACAACAAAACCCCTCCCATTAAATGCTTCATTTCCGTGACTCTTTTTTGATGAACAGAATGTGACAGATGTGATACTATATGCCTCTTGAATTCAGGTGATGAAAAGGATACCGCCTCTGTTGGCTCACCATCCTTCTCTATCTGCCTGTTTATTCTTATTCTCTCTGTCCTCCTCTCTCTCACTATTTACTCACTTTGAGAGAGGTCAGTCTCCATGTCATGGGATACTCAAGATGTACTATGAAGAGGCTCCCAAGGAAGGAAAAGAAAGCCCTTGGCCTACAGCAGTCATCAATCTGCCAGCTATGTCAGTGTATCTTAAGTCAATAATCTAGTCTCTTCAATAAATGATATTGGAAAAGTTGGATAACCATATGTAGGAGAATGAAATTAGACCCCTATCTTATGCCAGTCACAAAAATTAATTCAAAATAGATTAAGAATTTAAAGATAAGAACTGAAACTATAAAACACCTAGAAGAAAACAGTGAAAAAGCTCTTTGACACTGATCTTGGCAAATATACTTTAGATATGACACAAAAAACAGGACAACCTAGAGAGGTGGAGGGAGGGAAATTTAAGAGGGAGGGGCGTATGTATACTTATGGCTGATTCATGCTGTTAAACAGCAGAAACCAATGCAACATTGTAAAGCAATTATTTTCCAATTAAAATAAACATAGGAATCAAAAGCAAAAGTTAATCAGTGGGATTGTCAAATTAAAAAGTTTCTGCACAGTGAAATAATCAACAAAATGAAAACAAAACCTATGAAATGGGAGAAATATTGCCAATAGTATATATGCTAAGGGTTAATGTCTAAAAGAATTCTTACAGTTCAACAGCAAAAAAGTAAAGTCTGATAAAAACATGAGCAGAGGACTGAAAAAACATTTTTTCAAAGATACATAAGTTACACAAAAAGTATCTTATCATCATGAATCATCAGGAAAATGCAAATGAAAACCACACTGAGACATCACTTCCCATCTAGTTAGAATGGGGTGGCAGTACTCTAATTAAAAAAAAAAAGAATGGCCATCATCAAAAAGATAAGAGATAATAAGCATTAGCAGGAATGTAGAGAAATGGGAACACTTGTGCACTGTTAGTGGGAATGTAAATTGGTGCAGTCACTATGGCAAACAGTATGGATGCTCCTTAAAAACTAACAACAGAATATCACATGATCCAGTAATCCCACCTCTTAGTGCATATCCAAAAGAACTGAAAACAGAATCTCAAAGAGATCTCTGCATACTCACATTTATTGTAGCGTTATTTTTAATAGCCAAGAGATGAAAAAACTCAGTGTATATCTATGGATAAATGGATAAGGAAAGTGTCCCCTGCCAAAGGGTGTACTATTCAGCCATAAAAACAGGGATATATTGTCATTTGGGTCAGTACAGATGGACTGTGAGGACATTAGGCTAAATGAAATAAGTCAGAAAGAGAAAGATATATACTGTATGATCTCAGTTATATATGAAATATGAAAGTCAAACTCCTAGAAAACAGAGAAGAGAATGGTGGCTACCAGTAGCTGGAAGCTGGGGGAATTTGGGAGATGATGGATAAAGGTATACACTTCCAGTTATGAGTTAAGTTCTGAGGAAATAATATAGAACATGGTGATTACAGTTAATAATAGCATATTATATACTTGAAAGTTTCTAAGAGACCAGATCTTAAATGTTCTCATCATCAAGAAAAGAAGTGGTAATAATGTGACATAATGGAGATGATTACCTATCACTATGGTGGTAATCATTTTGCAGTGTTTAAGTGTATCAAATCAATGAAGTGTAGACTTTAATATATATATAATAAGTCAATCATAGCTCAATAAAACCAAACACAAAACAAACAAAACCCAAAATACAAACACCATAACACAATATAATTTTTTAATTGAAAAAAGTCAATTATCCAGCCCAAGCTGACACATGACTATAACTGCATGAGCGCTGCCAAAAGAGAGGAGCCTAGCTGAGACATTGCTGAATTTCTGTCTAACAGAAACCATACAACCTAATAAAGCAACTTGTTTGAACTTACTAAGTTTTATTGTAACTTGTTATACATGAATAGACAGCTATACAGACTATAAAAAGTACAACAAAGAACAAGAAAACTGTCAAAAAATGACCCAGCATATTTGAAAATGAACCAAGTAAAAGGTATAGAAATGAAAAATGAATGATAGCTGACTTATCAACAGAAACAATGTAAGCCCAAGAGAGTGGAATAACATCTTTGGTGTGCCAAGAGGAATAACTGTCAACCAAGAAATATAGATCCAGTGAAAACATCCTTCAGGATGGCAAAATAAAGACTTTTTTCTCAGAGAATCAAAAACAGATATTACTAGTAGCAGATACTCACTACGGGAAATTTTACAAGATATATTTCAGGAGGAAGAAAAATGATTCCAGAAGGAAGTCTAAAATGTGAGAAAGGAGAGTGAAAAAAGAAAACAGCCAATTTATAGACAAAATTTTAAAAATGTACAAAGTGAAGTGGCAACCCACTCCAGTATTCTTGTGTGGAGAATTCCATGGACAGAGCAGCCTGGTGGGCAACATTCTGTAGAGTTGCAAAGAGATGGACAAAACGGAGTGGCTGAGCATGCACTCAGGCACCAAGTGAACATCATCAATACCATGTAATGAACGAAACTGGAGCAACAGGAAAATAAATAAGCATACTTTAAATAACAGGCATATAATTCAGGAGGAGGTAATTATAGATAAAGTATTCTAAACTTCTCACATTGTTTAGGAAAGGGAAGATACTAATTTCAAACATTAAGTATTCATGTTAAGATCCCTGTTGTGTAACTTTCAACTAGTATATGTTAAATTTTGAATGAGTAATAAAAATCCATAATCAGTTCACAGAAGGTAAGAAAGGAGAAATGAAGAAACATGAGACAAACAGGAAGCAAAAAATCAAATGGCAGAAATAACACCAACCATATTGGTAACAGCTACCTGGCTAAATAAACTAAACTTCCTGAGAGAAAGAGAGATACTTATACAAAATTTTTAAAACTGCAGCTATGTATCATTGAAAACAAAGAAACTGAAAATAAAAAGATGAAAAAATACCCAAAAGGCAAACATGAAATATGGCTATTAATAAAAAGACATTCTTACAGGATGTATTTACATTATGGAAAAGCTGAAGTCTATCGATAAATTATTAGAATCAATAAAAGAGTTTAGTAGGTTCTGAATAACAAACATTAATTGCCTTTTCATATGCTAGCAATAGTTAAAAAAATACACTAAAATATCATTGGCAATGTCAACAAACTATATTAGATATCCAGAAATACCACTACCAAGAGATGTTTGAAACTTGTATTGGGGAACACTGTAAAATGTTTTGAAAGATATGAAAGAAGAACAAACCAAAAGAATGACAAATCAATTTTATAGACAGGAAGACTCATGACCATAAAGATAACAATTCTCAAAGTGATTCATGGATACAAAGTCAATAAAATTTCAATCAAAATTCCATTGTGTGTTTATATGTGTGTGTATGTATATACATGCACAGAACTTGACAAGTCTATTCTAAAACATGTATATTTGCGATTACCCAAGACTGTGATAATTCATTTTTCTATATACTTATTAATATGTAAACACAGTATTTTTGTTACAGTTCAAATTTTAAAAGTTCTTAAAAAGGAAGGAGAACAAGTGAGGGGACTAGAGCTACCAGATGTTAAGATTTATTATAAAGGTATAATTATATAAAGATAATATGGTATTGACATAGGGATATGCAATGCAACAACATCATGCATATGTAGGAACTTGACCTATGGCAGATAAATGAAGGAAAAGTTATCTGAAAAATTATGTTGGAACAAATGATTACTACACAAAAAATAAACAAAAAACTTAATCTATACGTCAGATAGGAAATCACTCCCACATGAATGAAGGAATTAAATGAAAGGCAAAACTCTAAGGAAAATATTTTCACAACCTCAGAGTATCAGTTATTTTTTTAAACCAAATATAAAAACATGCTATCCATAAAGGAAAAGCCTGATAAATTCAACTACACTACAATTAAGAACTTCAGTATATCAACTGAAATTGACACCATAAAAAAGTAGAAAGACACATAGTAAACCCAGAGTTATTTGTAGCATATAAAATTGGCAAAGGCTTGGCATCCAGAACATATAAGAAATAGCCACAAATCAATAAGGGAAAGATGAGCAACTCAACTAAAAATGTGCAAAAGACATGGACAAATACTTCTAGAATAGAAAATTCAACCAGCCAATAAACATATTAAAAACGTACAACCTCATTAGTAATAAAAATGTGAACTAATATACCATTAACATATAATTCTTCATCTACTAGGTTGGTAAAGATTAAAAAAGGGAAACTAATGAGCAAATACTGCTGAAGATGGGTAGCTGTGGGAACTGTTCATCACTAGGATGGGAATGCAAATTGTAACTACCACTTTGCAAAACCATTGACAATCACGAACAAAGTTGAGCATATATACTTTATAACCCAAAGTCCTCAGGAAAACTCCAGGAGATTTTAAAATAATATTCATAGAAGTATTATTGTGAATAATCTAAGTGATCTGTGACAAAAGAATTGATATACTGTGACTTATTCATACATGGCACGAAAATGAATGAGCTCGATTAACATGCTACATCAATGAGCCAAAAAAGGAAGTCATAGAAGTGTGTATGTAGAATGCTCTCATTTACATGAAGTTAAAACAGTCAAAGACTCTTGAGAGTCCCTTGGACTGCAAGGAGATCCAACCATTCTAAAGGAGATCAGTCCTGGGTATTCATTGGAAGGACTGATGCTGAAGCTGAAACTCCAATACTTGGGCCACCTCATGCGAAGAGCTGACTCACTGGAAAAGACCCTGATGCTTGGAGGGATTGGGGGCAGGAGGAGAAGGTGATGACAGAGGATGAGATGGCTGGATGGCATCACCGACTTGACGGACATGGGCTTGAGTAAACTCCAGGAGTTGGTGATGGACAGGGAGGCCTGGCGTGCTGTGATTCATGGGGTCGCAAAGAGTTGGACATGACTGAGCGACTGAACTGAACTGAAAACAGGCAAATACTATGTTTGGGAACATGGGAGTTTGACTACCAAGAAGATCATGGAATTGATAAATCCAAAATACAGAATAATGTTTAACTCTGAGTCATAGTGTACATAGGGCTTCAAAGGGTTTGATGAAGGTTGACTTGTTTGCCTTGGTGGTAGGTATATGGATGTTGTATTTATTATTACTTAAACAAAATGTAAATATTACATATATTCCTTTCCATGTAGAGTATGTATCATACCTTTTATTTTTTGCTGAAACACTAATTGTTTATATTCCAAAATCACAGGTTAGAAGGAAAATTTTTCCATCTATGTATATAGACTATAATGTCCTTATTCTTTAATCTTGAATGCTTTAAGGTAATTAGCACTTTCTCACGTATTGCAGTGATGTTGATGTACTTGTTTTTAGATGGTAGTTTTTAGGAAACGTTTAGGAAATGCACATAAAAACTGAAAATAAGCCCAACGCTACAATTACTTACATTTCCATCCTCTCCTTGGCTTCACTTTAACGCATGTAAAACATTCCACATGGCTCTACTGCTACCTGACACATTCAATGTAAACACTGTCCACCTATGAGGAATTTTGAAACAACGTTTATTTCATTTTTACTGTTGCTCCAATCTGGAGGAATTTGAGTTGTTTCTAACTACTCATTATTTTCACAGGCATTTGTTATAAATTTTTTTTTTTACCTTTTTATTTTGTATTGGGGTACGGCTGACTGACAATGTTGTCATAGTCTCAGGTAAACAGTGAGGGGACTCAGCCATACCTATACACATATCCATGCTCCCCCAACATATATTTTAAATATCTAAGCAAGACCAAAAATGACAACAATTGTTACAACATAAATATAAACCAGAGTGGGGAGAACAAATGAACAGAGGGACTCTGACAAAGCCTCCAGCTGGGTACCTACAGGTTCTATTACATTCTATTTTGTCTTTCTGCTTGAACTGTGAACCCAGAGAGGGCAGGGCCTGCAGTCCACTCGAGTCCATTTCCCTAGCCCTGGCTGGGGAGGTGCAGAGCACATTGCTAACCGGCCACCAGCATTTGTGGTGACCACATCCTCCTCCTGTTGCTCAAGCCAGAAAGCTGAGTCAACCCTGATTCCTCCCCCTCCCTCTTCAACCACATCCTAACATCCAAAATAGCACATCTCAAATGCATCCGAGGTCCAATCCCCTCTCTGCAAATGCTGCTGGGTACTGGTCACCCTGCTTCCACGCTTGTCTCCCCCAATTCATTATCCACAGCAGACCAGCAGGGCTTTTGGAACGCAAATCAGGTATCACTACAGCTCTTAGCCCCCCACTACAAAACTCTATTATAAACATAAAAAGCAAACTATCATGGCCTCCGGGTCCCTTCAGGAACAAGCTCCTGTCCATCTCCTGTCTCTCCCAACACTGCCTGCCACTCACTCTTCCAGCCACAGGGGACTTCCTATTCCTCCAAGGCTACCAGCTCTTTCCCACCCCAGGCTCCACACAAGCTGGAATGCTCTCTTCCACTTTCTCCCCTCTTCAGCATCAGCAACTCTGTGCTCTTCTAGCATAAATGCCTCCTCCTCAGAGAAGCCTTCCTTCACAACCCTCTCTCCAAAGTAGCTCGTTGGCCCTTATTCTCTACTTCTCAATCTCTTACATTTCCTTCAGAGCTCCCACTGATATGTTTCTCTTGCCTCTCTTCCATACTTGGACCTAAGTCTCTTAGTAAAGGCTATGAGTTGTTGCTATTATATATAAATATCTAGAGCTCCGTAGGGTCTGGAATATACTAAGTCCTCAATAATTTTTTTTTTTTTTAATTTTTTGGCTGTGCTGGGTCTTTGCTGCTGTGTGTGGGCTTTCTCTAGTTTTGGCAAGCAGGGCCTACTCTCTAGTAGCCATGCAAGGGCTTCTCATTGTGGTGGCTTCTCTTGTTGCAGAGCATGGGCTTAGCTGCCCCATGGCATGTGAAATCTTCCCAGAGCAGGGGTTGAACCCATGTCCCCTGCATTGGCAGGTGGATTCCTAACCACTGAATCACCAGGAAAGTCCACTATTTGTTGAAGGGAAAAAAAAAAAAAAAAAGTGGTAGCCTGGATTAAAATTGAAGGTATTCCTTGGATGAGCCATTAACTGTGATCCCAGATGTTCTTCCTCTTTCCTGATCCCTCACACAATAACTGCTTTCCTAAGGAAAGAACACTTCCTTGTAACAAAAGGGCAGCAGAACAACCAGCCCTTGCTTCACTTTTCCCTGATTTCCTGTTCTCCCCACTCTGCCACATACACACCTTAAAGAGGTTGTTTTCCCACCCTAATCCTATCTTTTCATCACTTCTGAAGGAATGATATTATTGTTTCAATAGTCGCTTACACTCTCCAAGGGGCAGGGCCAACTCTAAAGAAAAGCCTGGAGACACCCTCCCTTCCCTTGGCCACCCTTCTTTGCCCACAGACCCCATGGCTATCTCTGAATCTGTACACATCCTAATACTCAGTTCAGTGTGCTCAGTATTGAGATGATCCCTGGAAGGAAAGAACAATTCAAAAAGAAATAGTGTTCATGCACAGGGGACCCGGTGATTACCAGAAAAAGCCTTCTAATCTCATCAACCATTTTCCTAATTAACTAGTCCCTTTTCGCCTTAACTGATGCATATTCCATTTTTTTTTTTTTTTCATTACAGCTCATTCATAAAGAGGCAGAATCCAAAGAGAAGGCCTTGTGAGTTTTGTTCAAAGGAGTCAAGTTTAAAAAGCAAATAAGGTGAAGGATTAACAGAAGGTTCAAGTTTCATTAAGTAGATGTGTTGATGTTTCCGGAAAGTAAAGTACAGTGGGCCAAGCGTTTCCATTCCCTGAACACAGCGCCACCCATAATGAATTCTGCACAGCCCTGCTTGCAACCCTGCCATATCTCATTCATTGATTTTGTTGTCAAATGAGAAGGCTCTGGCTCCAAGTGGCATTTACTGAGACAGATGGGGAATGACCCAGACTTCATTACTTGGCACTCAAGCTCTGGATAATTTCAATGCTACACGGGCAGAAAGCAACAGAACTGGGTGCTCTGATTCTAACATCTGGGGTGGCTTTGGTTGAGTCCCAAGCCACCTGAAGACTTGCTTGTTAGTTCCACTCATCTGTGGGGATGGGTAGAGCTCAGCCTCCCCAGAATGCTATGAAGTTCCAGCTCGAGTTTCTCTTCTCTCCTGATGAAGCTCTGAGGGGTGGCCCCGTGAGGAATCTGACAGTAACATCTGAGAAGTATCCTGTTGAATGGAATTAAGCAGCTTGTTTTCTAAAACATGGTGTTGCTACTGAACACAAAGACCCCAGTCTCCACTCTGATCCTATCACCCTCTCAGCAGGAAGGACCTATTTGCTAAGGACTACACACTCCAGTATTCTTGCCTGGAGAATTCCATGGAGAGAGAAGCCTGGTGGGCTACAGGCCAGGGGTCACAAAGCATTAGATATGACTGATGACTAACATTTTCACTTTTCATTCCACATCAACATTCCCAGAGCTACTCACTCTTATCAAATCTGTTCTGAGTTTCATGTCACCAACACCACACCTAGGCTGTCACTCAAATTCAACACATCAAAAACTCAAACTCCTAAATTTTCTAACATGGTCAGTAATTTTTTAGGCAACACATCTGGGGCCATGAACTCAACTGGTTATCAGATTCTGATCAATCATTCCATTGGGGAAAAAAAAAGACAAAATGGCACAGTATTTGTTGATTATTTCCTAGGAACAGGAACTTCACAAGTATTCTCTGCTTTATTTTTTCCCAGTAGTTTTCTGAGGTATGTTATCTCATTTTTTATAGATGAGGAAACTGAGGTTGATGTCTGAGGCTTCCCTTCTGGGGCAGATGGTTAGACATTGGCAGAGCCAAGATTCAAACTCACGTTTGCGAGACCACAGAATTTTGTTCTTTCAATCACCCAGGGCTATCTCCTGGAGGATCTCATAGCCTCTCACCTCTTCCCATCTGGATTCCTTGTGAGCCCAGATCTCCATCCGGACCCTCCTCCATCTCACACCACCAGATTACTCTTCCTATAACACCATGTCCACCATTAATCATTCCCTGGGAGCTGTGAGTTTCATTAGTAATTAGAAACCACAATATTATTAATGGACTGACAGGTTCTCTCTTGCTGGAGACAGGTTCTCTCTTGCTGACATCTTTAAGTCTAAACTCCTTGGTTGGGGACTTCCCTGGTGGTCCAGCGGTTAAGACTTCATCTTTCTACGTAGGGGGTGAAGATCTAATCCTTGCAGGGAACTAAGATCCCACTTGCCTTATGGTCAAAAACAAAACATAAAACAGAAGCAATATTGTAACATTTTAAATAAAGACTTTGAAAAACAATCTACATAAAAAAAATGGTACCGATGAACCTATTTGCAAGTAGCAATGGAGACGCAGACATAGGGAACGGACTTGTGGACACAGTGGGTAAAATAAAGGATGGGACGAACTGAGAGAACAGTATGGTAACATAAACATTACCACGTGAAAAAGAGACAGAAAGTGGGAATGTGCTCTGTGACGACTTAGAGCGGCGGGATGGGGAGGGAGGTGGGAGTGGGGTTCAGGAGGGAGGGGATGGATACCTGTGACTGATTCATGTTGATGTGTGGTAGAAACCAATATAATGTTGTAAAGCTGCTATTCTTCAAAAAAAAAAAAAAAAATCAAATAAAAAAAGTCTGTCCTAATATGTAAGAAATCTCAAAAAATAAAACAACAACAACAAAAGACTCCTTGGCTTGACTTCAACCTGCCCACACAACCTTCAAGTGCACATCTTTTAGGCACCTACTCTGTTTCAGGCATCTATATTCCGTATCCTGGGAAGATAAACATGAATAGGCAGACTTTGGTCTGAAAGACCTCAAAATCTGTTCCTTTTGTCCCACAGTCCCCTCCCAGTCAAAATACACACAAGCGCCTACTGGCCCAATAATCCTGGTTTCATTATGAAGCCTCGCGGCTTTCTTGCAGGCACCCCCGTCTCCCTCATCTCCCGGGAAGAGCCCCTCACTCCCTTCAGAAATCTTCGCCCCATTTCTAGACCTAGTTTGAGTTTCAGTTCTTCCATAAGGGAGAGCAGGCCCTGCCAACCCTCTTGTATAGTCCACACATCTCATGCTTCATATAGATTTGTTCCACAAACAGCCATTGTGTAAAGACCAGTGTGGTGTGATGGAAACCATACCAGTGGATAGGAGCCAATTACTTTCTCGTTGTGAGACCTTCGCCAAATCACCCATTCTCACTGAGCCTCAGGTTACACTTCTATAAACTGGAGACAGGAAGCAGGTTCTTCTGAGCACAGTTGGCTCGCCTCTGTGGATTCAACCAACCTTGGAAGGAAACTATTTGGAAAAAAATTCCAGAAAGTTCTGAAAAGCAAAATTGGAATTTTCCATGCCCAGGGAACTATTTACATAATATTTACATTACATTTACAACTATTTACATGGCATTTATATTGTTTTAGGTATTATAAGTAATCTAGAGATGGTTTAAAGTATACAGAGGATGCGTAGGTTACATGCAAATACTGCATCATTTTATAGGAGGGAGGCGAGCATCTGCAGATTTTGGTATCTGCAGGGAGTCTTGGAACCAATCCCCATGGATACCAAGGGATGACTGTTTATATGACAATGTTTCTAAAAGTGACTTATAAATGCAGTGAGATTCAACATCTGAGTTCTTCTTCTAGCCCTGAGACGTGGGTTTTGGAAAAGTCCAAAAGAACCCCATGAAGTATGAAAACAATAATTATTATATTTTTATTGTTCTACATTATTATTGCTGTTATTACTGCTGCTTCTCGAGCAGTAGGAAACATCTGCTCACATTCTCAATGTGCTTCTCTAATTTCTTCCAGGTCTCTTTCCTCATTCATCTCCAATTTTGTATGTCTTATCCATCTTATTTTTCACCACTGAACCTCACTCCACTTGAAAAAATGCCAATATGTAATATGTTGAATAACTGGTTGAGAGCAAATAAAAGACCACCGAGGATATTCTACTCCAGCAGGTGTGGGTCTGAGCTCCCTCCTTCCCTCCCACTGCCAAGCTGGGAGACAAAAAGAGGGGCTGGAGAGACTGGGCTGATTTTATGATCCATAAAAGAGAAGTGGATCTGAAGTTGAAGCTCCAGCACTTCGGCCACCTGATGTGAAGAGCCAACTCATTGGAAAAGACCCTAACACTGTGAAAGATTGAAGGCAAGAGGAGAAGGGGGCTACAGAGGATACAATGGCTGGATGGCATCACTGACTCAATGGACATGAATGTGAGCAAACTCTGGGAGATAGTGAAGGACAGGGAAGCCTGATGTGCTGTAGTCCATGGGGTTGCAAAGAGTCAGACATGACTTGGCGAGTGAACAACAGAACAGAACAGAAGTGGAGGCTCAGATGAAAGTCAGCGAAGGCATGGAAAGCCTGCCCTCCAGTCTATCAGCAGCAGTTGGAGGTGGCAGACATCCCTGAGTTAGTGCTGTGGGTCATTTCACAGATGATCCAACTTCTGCCTGGTTTTATTTACTTATTTTTTTAAATGGAAATTTGGGGCTTCCCTGCTGGCTCAGATGGTAAAGAATCTGCCTGCAATGCAGGAGACCTGGGTTTGATCCCTGGGTTGGGAAGATGCCCTGGAGGAGGGCATGGCGACCCACTCCAGTATGCTTGCCTAGAGAATCCCATGGACAGAGGAGCCTGGCGGGCTATGGTCCATGGGTTACAAAGAGTCAGACACAGCAGAGCGCAGTTAATTTACAATGTCAGTTTCTGCTACGCAGCAAAGTAATTCAGTTATACACATATTTATTCTTTTCTGTCATAATTCATTGTAAGATACTGAATATAGTTCCCTGTGTTATACAGTAGGACCTTGCTGTTTATCTATTTTACAGTTTGTATCTGTCTGCTAATTTAAACTCCTAATTTAAGTCTCCTCTTTCCCCTTTGGGAATGATAACTTTGTTTTCTATATCAGTGAGTCTGTTTCTGTTTTGTAAACACATTCATTTGTATCATATTTTAGATCCCACATACAAGTGATATCATATGATATTTGTCTCTGTCTTACATACTTAGTATGATCGTCTCTAGATCAATCCATGGTGCTGCAAATGGCATTATTTCATTCTTTTTATGGCTGAGTAAGAGTCTCCTGTCTATAGATATCACATCTTCTTTATTTATTCATCTGCTGAATAAATTCAGATTGCTTGTATGTCCAAGCATATTTTAAGTCACTTGCAGACAAAGATGGTACCTATCTGTAGACTTTTCAAAGCACTTTGCAGGATGTTGTACATAAAGAAAATTTCAACAGTTTATAGTTGATGAAGGAGGGAGAAAAAGAATAAAGAGAAAAGGACAGTCGAAGGATTCAGCTAATACTTTATCTTTTCTTAAATACTTATTTCTTCTCAAATATCTAGTAGAATGGTTCCCAAGGAAGACAAAACTGCTGTTCAGTGGATATTTTGGAAGTCAAAGCATGTGGTTTGTTGTTGCTTTGACTGAAGGATGCCATTGGCTAAATGGAGAAGCAAAGTCAAGGGATATCAATATTCTGCAATATATGGGACAATTCCACACAACAAAGAATTGTCCCTTGCCCCTCATGGCTTTCAAAAGATATTCATTTAAGCGAAAAAGATGTCAATAATCATTTGTGTATAAAATCCAAGTCATATTTTACACTCAAGCTTCAAGCGTTTTGTTATCGCTCAGTTACTAAGTCACGTCTGACTCTTTGTGACCATGGTTGGAGCACGCCTGGCTTCCCTGTCCTTCACTATTTCTTGGAGTTTGCTCAGATTCATGCCCATTGAGTTGCTGATGCTATCCCAGGGCTTATGCACCTGTTAATATATGCTGAGTTTCCTAGCAATGTACAGCTGTGGAAACTGAGGGAAGACTGACTCTGTTCCGTTTGGGATTTTACCAAGAGTTGTTCATCCTTTTGTAAAATAATGGCAAACAGCAGTGCTGCTTGGAGTCCCTGAGTCACCGACCCAGCCACCCTCGCATCCTTCTGCATGTATGGCTGTCACATGCACAAGAAGGCTACATGCTGACGCTTGCATGTGATGCCCCCAGCATTTCTTCTTGAGGGGTCACTCTGAGTGTTAGGGTGACTGTCCTGAGGGGGTTCCTGGATGTAGGACTTCTCATGCCAAATCAGGAAAGTTCCAGGCAAAGTGGGATGAGCTGGACACCCTACTAACAGGAACATTTAAAAATATACTGGGTGGTCCAGACTAACTGGGTGGTTAAGACTCTGTGCTGCCAATGCAGGGGTTGTGGGTTCAATCCCTGGTTAGGGATTGAACCATGTGCCATGTGGTGTGGCCCAAGGGGAAAGAAAAACACCAAACAAAAACAACCCCCCTCCCAAAAAAATATACTATACTTTCAAAATCATATCACCTCTTTTTCTTTATATCCTCCATACATACAGTACAGTTTAGTTCAGTCACTCAGTCGTGTCCGACTACTTGCGATCCCATGGACTGCAGCACGCCAGGCTTCCCTGTCCATCACCAACTCCCGGAGCTTACTCAAACTCATGTCCATTGAGTCAGTGATGCTATCTAATCATCTCATTGTCTGTCGTTATCTTCTTCTCCTGCCTTCAATCATTCCCAGCACCAGGGTCTTTTCCAAGGAGTCAGTTCTTCACATCAGGTGGCCAAAGTATTGGGGTTTTAGTTTCAGCATCAGCTCCTTCCAATGAATATATGGGACTGATTTCCTTTACAATCGACTGGCTGGATCTCCTTGCAGTCCAAGGACTCTCAAGAGTCTTCTCCAACACCACAGTTCAAAAGCATCAGTTCTTCGGCACTCAGCTTTCTTTATAGTCCAACTCTCACATCCATACATGACTACTGAAAAAACTATAGCTTTAACTAGATGGACCTTTGTTGGCAAAGTAATGTCTCTGCTTTTTAATATGCTGTCTAGGTTGGTCACAGCTTTTCTTCCAAGGTACAAGCGTCTTTTAATTTCATGGCTGCAGTCACCATCAGCAGTGAATTTGGAGACCCCCCCCCCCAAATAAAGTCTCTCACTGTTTCCATGTTTCCCCTAGTACCTGCACATGGAAAGTGCTGAAAAAATATTATTAAATGAATGGGAGATAAGAGAGAGAAAAAAAAAAAACAGAGATAGGAGGGCATTTTTTTCAGAGTTATACAAATTTTACCCCCATTCATGCTCCTTTCTAGAAATGTGTGGCTTATATGAAGGCATACCTTCTGACCACCCTGTAAGGTGACGATATCTCATACATAGTCTTAAAGTTGAATGCAAAGTTGCTCCCCAGCACAGTTTTTCCAGTGGCAAATAGGTTGACTCAACTTCCACAAAGAAATCATAATATCACAGGATCATGGACTTTCACTGGAACCTCAAAATCCTTCAGATGGAATAATCTTTTTCATTCAAAGGGTCTCAGACACGTATTTGTGGCCACTGTGTTTAGCCTGTCCTTTAAGAGGCAATGTAACTCGACAGGTGACATACCTAGTTATGATTCCTGAGACAGAATGCCTCCCAACCTGCATTTGGAGAGCTCTGTGTACTGACATGACCTCCCTTCTGCCTGCATGCATACGAGTCTGAGTGCATGCGCTGTGACTTGGAGACACAGACACCTTCTATATTTTTGATACGTGATCTTGAGTCTCACCTTGAACATCTGCTTTGAGATAATCAGCATTAACTAAAAAAACAGTTCTCTGTGAAAGTAAGCTGTGGTCACAAGAGGAAGCTGACCAAAGCTCTCAGGAAAATAAAGGCAGGCAGAACAGGAGCAGGGAGCTGATGGTGGGCTGATGTCCCCAGAGGAAACTCAGCTGTCAGCAAAATGTGAAAGTGCCTGTGCCCAAAGCACAGCTGCTCATCTGCAATCTTGAAGCAATTTTGTTTAAGGGAGAATTGTTCGCAAAAGAAGACAGACGGATGGAAGTGAGAAGCCAAGGGCATCTGCTCCTGAAATGTCAGGATTTAACAAGACCTCATGGCCTCTTAGGTTGAGCCACACCTCTATATGCAAGCATCTTTGGGAACCCTATAAGCGGTATGACAAGGCATAGACAGAAGACCTGAATTTTGCAAAGGGAATAGGGAGTCAACTCATAAAACAGTGCATTTAGAATAAGTTTATTTTTTCCCTCCGAAATCTTGCCTGATCCAAAATTGAATGTGGGTTCTGGGGTTGGACCACTAAGTTCAAATTCCTATTTGGTCCTTTCCTTCTTCCATAACCCTATCAGTTAAAGCCAAGTTGACTATTAAAGAATTGGCTGCCTTATTTGTTTGGTAAGGATGATTTGTCGTTGTTCAGTCACTCAGTCACGTCCAACTCTTTGTGACCCCATGGACTGCAGCACGCCAAGCTTCCCTGTCCTTCACAATCTCCCAGAGCTCGCTCAGAGTCATGTCCATTGAGTCTGTGATGCCAACCAATCATCTTGTCCTTGGTTGTTCCCGTTTCCTACTGCCCTCAATCCTTCCCAGCATCAGGGTCTTTTCTAATGAGTCAGCTCTTCACATCAGGTGGCCAAAGTATTGGCGCTTCAGCTTCATCAGTCCTTCCAATGAATATTCAGGGTTGATTCCCTTAGTAACAGAATTTACACCACAGAGGTTGTTCTGAAGAAAACTGAAGGAGAACATGCAGAGAAAACGTTTCGTCCAGTTCCTGCTTCATTCTGGATAGTCAGTATCAGTTATCCATTATTTATCTTTTATTTACAGTTTTATTAAGATATAATTAACGCACTGAACAAGTAGGCATTCTTTTAAATCATATTACCGCCACCAACACTCCATCCAGAACCAGTAGCTTGAATAGGAACAATTAGAGAAGGCTGTCATTTAAACAAGGTAACATTTCATTTCTATTCTGTTCCATACCTACACCTCAGGCAAAAACTGAGTATTCATTATGCAGGCCCTAAATGCAAGGCAAGGTCACGAACAAAAAGGAGAAGAATCAAAGACCAGAATGGCTGCACTGGGGTGTGGATAACACAGGATTTTTCTTTATCAATGCACATCAAGACTCAGTGACATGACTCAGAAATGCAATGTGATATCTTGCCGTTAGGAGCTGAAAGTTTGCATCCTTCCAAAATTCTTTTATTGAAGCCTGTAACTCTAAGAGAAGGGATTTAGAGAGGGGAACTTTGGGAGGTAATTCAGGTTAGAGGAGGTCATGATGGCAGGTCTGGGTCTGACGGGGTTAGTGCCCTTATAATAACTTCTGAAGAAGAGACACCAGAGAGCACATGCTCCCTGCCCCATGGGCACAGAGAAGAGGCTGTATGAACCCAGAGTGAAGTGGCAGCCACCTAGAAAGCCAAGGGAAGAGGCCTCCTGATGAAACCTGCCTCACTGGCACTTTGATCCTGGACTTCCTAGCCTCTGTGCTTCCCAGGTAGCTCAGATTGGCAAGAATCTGCCTGCCAATGCAGAGATGCAGGCGATACAAGAGACGCAGTTTCGATTCCTGGGTCAGGAAGATTCCCTGAAGTAGGAAATGGCAACCCACTCTGGTACTCTTGCCTAGAGAATCCAATGGACAGAGGAGCCTGTGGGTTACAGTCCATGGGGTTGCAGAGAGACACGGCTGAGCGACTCAGTATGAATGCTCGTGCATTCCTGGCCTCTAGAACTGTGAGAAAATAAACGTCCACGCCGCCTGGTCTGTGGTGACGTGTGACGGCAGCCTGAGCAGATTAATACACTGGCTACTCCTCAGTCTAGCCGGCTTGAAATGAAGGGCAGTGGGGAGGCACAGCGCTGCCCAGGACATGAAGAAACTTCTTACAGGAGGCCGCCTCGTGAGCATGTCACAAGCTCTCCTTTCTCAGGTCATGCAGAAATAACTTCCTTGGAAAAAGTTTTCAAAGAGATGAAAAAGAAGTGCTAAGAGCTTTGCTGTGACTTACAATTTTCAAAGTGCCTCTGGTGACAGGGGGAGTGTTAGGAATGCGCTTAGAAAAAGTCCTACCTGGGGCTGGAGAAATCCTGACACTTGAGTGCATAGATTCTCCCTTCTTATATGACTCGGGAGGAGCTCAGCAGCCTGTCATTACAACACAAGCAAAAGGGAGGCATGACCAACGGGTCTCTTCCGAGAAAGAATTTACTGGTCAGTAAATGACTTTTTCCTGGAAGCCCACTTCTCAGTCTACAACTATTTCTACGACCTTCTTCAGGGTCAAGATCAGGGCCCACTTCACTCCTTTCCTCAGACGCTAATTAAGCTCTAACCATGACGAGTCAGTGGGCACTGGAGAGAGGAACACGACACCGTCTGTTTACATCCAGAGAGAGGCAAGAGCGTGGACCACAGGCCATTCTCAGAGCCGCAGCTCATCAGGTGCTTGTTAAATGAACAGTACTTCCCAACCTGGCTTCCACAGGACATCAGTGCCCTGAGGCACTGTGTGTTTGTCTATGCCTACTGCAATTTCTCCTTGAGTTTCACAATACTTGGGGGTATACTGAAGGCATGAAAGAGTTCCCTCCTGAAACCTGTTTAACTCAGTATCTCCTCAATGTATTTAACCACAAACACCTACTGGCATCTTATCTTCTACAAAACAGTCTGGGACACAGCACTGCATTAGAAAGTAGGATGAAATAATTGCTGGGAGAGAACTTCAAATAAAGTGCCAGAGGGTACACTGTCCTTCATGTGGCTTTCCTAATTGCAGAAGGAGGGAGAGGTGAGACAGCTCTGTTTGGGAGCTGAGTTTAGCAGTTAGATACCTGTGACCTTGGTCAAGTCAATTAACCTCTCTGAACTACTATTTCATCATCTATGAAAACATAATGAACCGTTTGTCACAGGATTTCTGTGACAATTAAATGAGATAGCACATGGAGGCCATCTGATACAATGCCTGGGAGAAATCTAACAGGTGATCGATAGGAATTTGTTTCTTGTCCCTCTGGTTGTTCGGTCGTCAAGTCATGTTTGACTCTTTGCAAGCCCATGGATTGCAGCATGCCAGGCTTCCCTGTCCTTCACTATCTCCTGGAGTTGGCTTAAACTCATGTCCATTGAGTCAGCGATGCCGTCTAACCATCTCATCCTCTGTCACCTCCTTCTCCTCCTGCTCTCAATCTTTCCCAGCATCAGAGTTTTTTCCTGAGTTGGCTCTTTGCATCAGTGACCAAAAGTACTGGAGCTTCAGGATCAGTCCTTCCAATGAGTATTCAGGGTTGATTTTCTTTAGGATTGACTGGTCTGATCTCCGTGCTGTCCAAAGGACTCTCAAGAGCCTTCTCTAGCTCCACAATTTGAAAGCATCAATTCTTCAGCACTTGTTCCTCTTAGTTCATGGAACTCCTTTCCTAGGGACAGTCTGAGTCACTGACTTGGCATTTAAAGGTGTAGGTAAGTACTACTAGCTCTCTTTTCAGAATGCTCCTTGGGGCTTAGACCTTGGGTCTTCCAAGACTTAACACTTTCATTGAACCCCAGAATGCAGCAGGTGGCTCAATGTGTGGTTGACATCAAGGATTTTGCCAGTTTCCCCAAGGAGCCTTATTATTTGCATGCTTTAATGCAAGTGTCAGCAGCTACTTCCTCAAGAAGCTGTACTATCCACCAGTGTGATTTTGGAAAAATGGCAACATCTTTTGACGTCTTGATGCCCAATTTCTGAGGCCCCTCTTTCTACCAGAACAGATGAGCTGCAGTGGCAGGAACTAGATCATGGCAGGTACCTCTGTGGCAAGAACCGAGGCGAGCTGTTGCTGGTGGGGGGTGGGCCCATTTGTGCCCCCTTGACACCCTGGAGTTATGCCTGGCATAGGTCTTATGGATGCCCTGGATCTCGTCTCATTTCCTCTATTAAACTCTATAACCTTTCAGAATATGGATGGGGTCTTGTTTACTGGTACCCGCCAATGCCTAGCATAGCACCTGGCACCTGAAGAACACTCAATAAATGGTAGATGGACAAAAAGAAGGATGGAGGATAGGAAAAAGGAAGGAAGGAAGGAAAAGAAGGATTAAAGAAAGGAACTAACTGCAATGCTCCTGAAATATGAACTCCCTAAAAACAGCACCTTTGTCCCTTGTTAGCTTTCATGTATCCAATGGGCCTAGGACATTGCCTGGCACTGGTAGAAACTATTTATTGAATGAAGAGATGCACGACTGAAAACTAAGCCAAGCCACCACTGGGAAAACTGGCTCTGAAGAATGCTTTCTCACTGACAGATCAAACTGCTCTCAGATTGCTTTCTGGTCTGTTTATTCTCCCAAATTATTCAGGTATTTTAATCTTCATATAATCCAAAATGACGGACAGTAAGAAAAATGAGTGTCTCCTGGACGCTAAGCAGCAAACAGAACTCGGGATGCAAGAAGACAAGGTCACTGCCCTCCAGGAGCACAAAGACCCAGAACCCTGCCCGGACTGAACACAGTGGGGCGACAGCAGCTCGGGGAGAAGGAACACCACCCTCGGCTTAAAGGATCGCTGAGAAGTGATACCTATCCCAACTAGCGTGTGCCCTGACAGCAAGGCAGAGACTGACAGCATCAATTAATCCCTCTGTGATCCCAGTGTCAGAAATGTAAGCCTTTTATGATGCAGTAAAACAATTTTTATGGGTTTTTCCATCCGTTTCATGTCTTGATGTATTTTTTAATCAAAAGGGATAAGAACAAGAAGTCAAGTGGGTATAAATCTCTTGCTCGATTCTCTGGTTCTCTGTCCCTCCCCCGGCCCAGGGAGGAAAGGTGAGCCTCCAGTGCCCCAGAGCAGACTGCCCTGTCATTCCTGGGTATACTTTCCAGAAAGAAACCCTTATTCTAATTGTAGAGGTCCTGGGCTTTGCTTTCAACAATGAACATGTTCTCCAAAGGCAATTCCATAGATGGAATCCCAGTAAATCAAATCTCACGTGTCCAATAACTTTACACATATAATTACCTTTATTTCTGAGGGCAAAACCAGAAAGTGTTCCTGGCATGAAATGTGCAAAGCAGAAAAAGCACAGACACAAAATCAAAAATTACTTGCAGTCTTACCACCTAGAAATAATATTAGACTGTAATCAGACTCTCATAACATGTTTGGATATACAGACACATGTTTTGACAAAAATAGGATAATGGTAGAACGATTATATAACCCACTTTTACAGCTTATCTATGAATGATTGGAAAGACTGAAGGCAGGAGAAGGGGGCGGCAGAGGATGAGACGGTTGTATGGCATCACCGACTCAATGGACATGAGTTTGAGTAAACTCAGGGAGACACTGAAGGACAGGGAAGCCTGGCATGCTGCAGTCCGTGGGGTCTCAAAGAGTCAGAGCGGACTGACTGACTGAAAACAACGGCAATAAGCCAATTCTACATCTTATTTATTAGTTTCATGTTATTCTGTTATATGAACACACCAAAATGTAACAAGCCTTTGTTTTTAGAAGTTGGGTTTGTCTGAAATATTTTCTTATCATAAATAACGATAAGATCTCCCTGTTTTCTTCTGCTATAATTTTCTAGAAATGAATATGCCATGTCCTGATTCACTTTGCTATACAGAAGAAACTAACATAACATTGTATAACAACTGTACTCCAAACAAAATTTTAAAAAGTGCTATGTTACACACACACACACACACACATATAGTCTTTTAAAAATTAGATACATGTCAGGAAGCATTTAACAAGAGGCTTCCTGTGTGCTGTTTTGGATCTGTCAGGAACCCTCTGGCCCTTATTGATTCCTGAATATTCAGGAATTAAGAGGAGAGGCATGCCTTTCCTGGGGCTGAGGAATCCAGGCATTTCTCATTACAGTGATAAGTAACCTCTTCCTTTTTATGAGCCAAATGGTAAAAGGTGATTGTTTGCAACTCTCTCTCTTTGATAGGGATCATCTTATGTTTTGTAAGTCTGGAATTTTAATCTTTGTCTTTGCTGAGAATAATCACCTTGTAAGACAGTATATACGCCCATGCCATGTTGATTAAAACACTTTTGCTCAGATTAAAACATCAGAGCTTTGGTCCCCGTGTCTTTCTTTCTTTCTCTCTCTCTATTTCTGGCTAATTCCTTGGAGCGCGGAGTCCCCGCTGAGCTCACTTTCTTGCCTAGGCTTCTAAGACCCTTTGGAGAAGGCACACTGCACCTTCACCCACTCGAGAGGGCGCCCGGTGCCTACGTGCAGCGGCGCAAGCCCTAAGAACAGGACTCTATCGGCTTTCCGAGGAAACCAGGGGACATCAGCCTCTTTCTCTCTCTCACTCTCCGGACCACCAGGTTCCGGTCCATTAAAGGACCAATAGATACATTCTGTCAAACTGTCCTACAAAAATGCTTTATAGTATCTCCAGCAAGAAGGGTGTACATTTTTTTAATCTTTACTATCACTGGAACTATGTATATAAATTACTGCCAGTGTTTAATCCCTGTTATATTTTTCCTTTTTTGATTACTTGTGTCATAGAAATTTTCATGTGTGTCAACTGACTTGTAGTCCATGACAGATTTCAATTCAGTTCAGTTCAGTTGCTCTGTCGTGTCCAACTCTTTGCGACCCCATGAATCGCAGCACGCCAGGCCTCCCTGTCCATCACCAGCTCCCGGAGTTTACTCAAACTCATGCCCATCGAGTCAGTGATGCCATCCAGCCATCTCATCCTCTGTCGTCCCCTTCTCCTCCTGCCCCCAATCCCTACCAGCATCAGGGTCTTTTCCAGTAAGTCAACTCTTCGCATGAGGTGGCCAAAGTACTGGAGTTTCAGCTTCAGCATCAGTCCTTCCAATGAACACCCAGGATTGACCTCCTTTAGGATGGACTGGTTGGATCTCCTTGCAGTCCAAGGGACTCTCAAAAGAGTCTTCTCCAACACCACAGTTCAAAAGCATCAATTTTTCGGCACTCAGCTTTTTTCACAGTCCAACTCTCACATCCATACATGACCACTGGAAAAACCATAGCCTTGACCAGACGGACCTTGGTTGGCAGAGTAATGTCTCTGCTTTTTAATATGCTATCTAGGTTGGTCATAACTTTCCTTCCAAGGAGTAAGCGTCTTTTAATTTCATGGCTGCAGTCACCATCTGCAGTGATTTTGCAGCCCCCAAAAATAAAGTCTGACACTTTAGAGGGCACCAAACTCTTCTTAGAAAAGATGGCATTTTTACTTTTAATAATTTAATTATTATCAATATTAATATATTTATTTACTATGTATTAATGGAAATGCTCTCCCATACGACCAGTAGTCCAGCAAAGTTTGGGGATACACTGGAAGCTTGGGGAGGAAAGGATGGATGGTAAGCGGGTAAGGACAGTGAAGAAGCAGGTTAGAAATTGTGAAATGGAAGCTCAGGGCACTTAAACTCAGAGTGAGGTAAGTGAGGGTGGGCAGAGGAGTAACGACAAGGAACTAAAGAGGAGGAGACCGCACCAGGATAATAGATGCTTATAACGATCGCTGATGCTCTTAATTATAACCAGAGGCACTGCGGATCCTGCCTTGTTAAGGAACAATTAAATTATCTTCAGTCAGTTAAACCGATGGAGGCAGGGCCGTGGGCCTCTGACTTTTAGAATCCTCTTCAGAAACAGGGATGACACACCAGAGGGCCGGAGATCTGAAAGGGGTAACACACTCAGATGGGCAGGAGAGCTGTACCTGTTAGCAGGTACTTCCCGTTCCTTGTGAGGTTCAGTCTGCTGCTGGGCGTCTCCTCGTCATGGGTGCAGCCATCATGGTGGTCTGGGAAGGTGAGACCCATGCCAAGATAGTTGCGAAGTTTTTAGATTTTCTGTTAACCCTCAAGCACATCTGAGAAGACAGTTGACTATAAGGAGTGGAAAGCAGTGATCTAGGCTGATGACCACTGCCTCCTCCCTACATAGACATTTCTCTTTCCAAAGATTCTCCTGAAGATGACCAAATTCTCAAAGACACTCTTCACTTAATAAAGAAACTGGGATAACGGACAACTTGGGGGAGATTCTGATGTCCCTATGTTTAAAAAACTAGTTAGCTACACTTCCACGGCTCCTTTCACTTTCTCAAACACTCTTTTCAAATAAAATCAACAAATATTTATGGGGCTAGGTGCTACGGGTGATACAAAGAAAAATGAGCCACAGTTCCTAACCTTGAAGAGATTCAACTTAATGACTATTTAAGAGTCTCCCCCCCAACCAAAACTCAATGTCATCATGATTTAAATGCAGGAACAGAACTTAATAGATCTTATTATGAATCATACTTGGAAAGGGAATAATGCTCTGGAAAACAAATGTTAAAGGATGATAAATTCCTCTTTCCCATCTTCTCAGAGTTTCTGCATCTGAAGGTGGGAGCAATGCTAACGAGCTTGAGGATGCTCATGTCTTAAATTGACAGGCATGGAGGAAGTCTCTGGAGGAGCCTCAAACTGAAGAAACACAGATATTGGAGAGGCTGAGGAGGTATCCTCCTGCTGACTTTACTGGTCAATCATAATGGCTGCTCTTTCTTTCCTTCTCCCAAATTTTTTTTAGTTAAACCTGCCAATAGATGCTGAGCCAGAACTAAAGCCCTGCCCCCATCTGGTACTCCAGTTCAATCTCTCTTCCCCTGAACCTCTCCCTCCCTCCCACACTGGCTTGCTGCCACTACACTATAGTAAAATCCCCGCATCCAAAGTAATCAATGAGTCTTTGGGGTTTTTTGGTTTGCTTTTAAAATTACTTAAAGAATATGCATTCCTTGTAGAAAAGTCAGGAAGTAAAAAAAAAAAAAAAAAAGACAAAAAAAGGGAATTCTCTGGCAATCCAGTGGTTGAGACTCCACGCTTCCAATGCAAGGGGCATGGGTTTGATTCTTGGTCAGGGAACTAAGATCCACATACTACGTGGCCAAAAAAAAAAAAAAAAAAAAAAAACCCACAAAATCAAAATAATTGTAGTCCCATGAATTAGAGATTGGCATTGAACATTTTGGTGGATATTCAAAGACTTTATCAATTATGCTTTAAAAAAAACCTTAACTACTTTCTACCAAATTCTTACTTTGAATTTGGATTTTAACACATTACTGACTTGGGGGGGAGTGCTTTGCAGAAACTAATGTCTGCAGCCAACAACTTTTTATGCATATGAATACTGAAACACTCCAGTAAATAACGTTCTGGTAACAGAAGATATACTAATACGTCTCTGGTCAATAAGTTACGTTAGACCACTGTTCAAATTCAACAATCAGTCTAAGTATCATGTTATCAGCAAGGCCTCGCTGACCCACACCTGCCATTTACCACAGAGACCCCCTTTCTGGGAACCCTGGAATTCCCAGTCCCCCTAACTCTGGCTTGCTTTACACCAAGGCAGGTAATACCATCCAGCACGTATATAATGACACATTTTCCCAAGGGAGAATATGAGCTCCATGAGGACATGGATTTTGTTTGTTTGTGGCTATATCCCCAGTGCTCAAGGGCAAAGAATGCTGAAGGAATAAGCCCAGATTATCCAGAGAACCATGAATGCTTCTCTTCGCCAATGGTCAAGAGCTGTTAGGAACAAACGATGGCCTTTGCAGGTTTGCTTGCTCCTTGGAACTTCTGCCAGCAGAGGGAAGGGAGGCAGAGACAGGAAGAGAACAGGAGACCTGTGGCCAGTGTGGGCTCTGTTGCTAATTTTTGGGTTGAGCTTGAGCACGTGGCTTGTCCACCCTGAGACTCAGTCTCCTGGCTAATGCAAATGAGAGGGCCTAATGCCTACAGGCTCTTCCATTGCCTTGCTCTTCAATACTATACAGAGTCTTTGAAAACAACATGAACCCAGAGAAAGCGGGGTGTGTGTCTAACCACAATCTCTCCATGCAGTCCACCACTGGCCTTCCACTGGCACAGCAATAGACAGTTCTCTAAGTGATTTCATTTCTATTATCTCATTAATTTGTTTTTGTTGAGTCGCTAAGTCATGTCTGACTCTTTTGCAACCTCGTGGACTATAGGCCACCAGGCTCCTCTGTCCATGGGATCCTCCTGACCCACGGATCGAACCTGTGTCTCCTGCACTGCCAGTGGATTCTTTACTCCTGAGCCACCAGGGAAGCCCATCTCATGAATTCACCTACCGGCTAACCAGTTTGAGATTCTCAAACAGAAGGATGGAGGGCACCCAAGACACCTCGGCTGAGCAGGACTGAACAGAAGAGACAGGGAGAGGCAGCTGAGAAAGACCAAGAAACTCCACCCATCAGATTAAATGTTAACTTCAGAAAAAAGGAGAAGAAGAGCACCCAAAAAAGCAGGGGAGCTAATTTTCACACAATCCTTGCAAATCTTATTTAAATCCTCCTTATGCAATTGTCACACTGCACTAATCCCACGGGGATTACCCAAACGGGTGCCAATCTGAACCTGGCGCCTCCTTCTCCACTCCTCGGAGGGGGAGCAGGAAACGAGGAAGGGCTGCAGGGTCCTCCGAAAGCTGCCGCTAAATCTCCTGTAACTCATTTAGGAGAATATATCTGGATTCCTATCAAATCTGTTTACTGCATTATATAACTATCTTATTGTGATTCTGTGACTTTTATCAAAAGGCTAGATCTGAATTGCCGACACAAATATTCCTTTTCACATTCTCTCCAGATGAGTGATTGCAGTCCAAGTTTATTCTCCAGTCTTTCTGGATTGCTGTAAGCTTGCGAGAGCAAACACCATTTTTTTTTTTTTTAAATTTGCTTCAGGGCAACAGCAAATTTATACTCATCAAGTGATTTATTTGTTCACCTGTTCATCCATTCACCAAATAGTTATTGAACATCTCCTATCAACAAGACACTTATCCAGGCAAGGGGGATAAAGAATGTCATTCAAACTTGGGGAAAAAGATGCCAGTCACCAGAGCTAGGAGTTAGAAAGCAGCCTCCTGTCCTCATTGCAGGTCTGCTGAATCCTTAGACCCTACTCCCACTTGGAAATGGAGACCGTCCTTCAGATGGAGACCTCCTGCTCTGACTTACATCAGTCTGGGGGTTTCTCTGTGGCAGCCTATGTTCTTCACTTTTTCTTCCATGTCCTTGTCCCCAGTACACACCCCTCTGGCAGCTTTTCTGGCTCGTGAGTTACCTGAGTCAGGACCTTTGGAGAGCACTTTGGTTTTTGAAGGCCTTACCCAGCTGGGTAACTGGAGAAAGCACCTATCCATTCATCTCCCAGAGTCAGCATATGGACTCAATAAGGGAGACGGGTGAATGGGCTGCAAAGGACACAGTGTATGTGCTGGTGCTCTGCAGAGGTCACTGACCTCATTTAGCAGAGGAAGGTGATAAAACGCACTGAAATCTGGAAAACAAGTTTGCTTTTTGGCTTGCTACCCAGAAAGCACAAACAGACCTGGGTAAGGAATTTCTCTTCTGCTACTCACTAGCTGCAGGACCATCTCGGGTGCGGATTTAAAAAAGAGACATGGATGGACCTGGAGCCTGTCACACAGAGTGAAGCATGTCAGAAAGAGAAGAACGAATATCATCTATTAACACATATTTGTGGAAGCTGAAAAAAATGGTACAGATGATCTTATTTGCAAAGCAGAAACAGAGACACAGATGTAGAGAACAAATGTATGGACACCAAGGGGGAAAGAAGGGGGATGAGATGATCGGGGAGATTAAATGAATGGGGAGATATAGATGAATGGGGAGATTGGGACTGACATGTATACACTGGTGATACTATGTATAAAATGGGTAACTAATGAGAACCTGCTGTCTAGCACAGGGAACTCGACTCAGTGCTCTGTGGTGACCTAAATGGGAAAGAGATCCAAAAGAGAGGAGCTTTATGTACACAAAGCTGATCCACTTTACTATACAGTAGGAACTAACACAACATTGTAAAGCAACCATCAGTTCTGTCGCTCAGTCGTGTCCAACTCTTTGTGACCCCATGGACTGCAGCACGCCAGGCCTCCCTGTCCATCACCAACTCCTGGAATTTACTCAAACTCATGTCCATTGAGTTGTGATGTTATCCAACCATCTCATCCTGTCATCCCATTCTCCTCCCACCTTCAATCTTTCCCAACATCAGGCTCTTTTCAAGTGAGTCAATTCTTCGCATCAGGTGGCCAAAGGACTGGAGTTTCAGCTTCAGCATCAGTCCTTCCAATGAACACCCAGGACTGATCTCCTTTAGGATCGACTGGTTGGATCTCCTTGCAGTCCAAGGGACTCTTAAGAGTCTTCTCCAACACCACAGTTCAAAAGTATCAATTATTCGGCGTTCAGCTTTCTTTATAGCCCAACTCTCACATCTATACATGCCTATACCCTAATTTTAAAAAAAATGTGTTTCAGTTTCCCTATTTGTAAAATGGAGATAAAGAGATCTCCAGGGTTACTGTGAGAATTAAGTAAACACTACTTTATTGAGCATTTACAATGAGTCAGGCAGCATGTGAAGCATTTTCACAAGCAGAATCTTATTTAATCTCAGTTGTTCGAACTCATGCTAGCCTTGGTGAAGGATTTGCCATTTCTGTCTGCCAGGAAGAACGTTTTCCTGGAGTAACCAAGATAGTTCTGGGCTTAAATCAACGGTGCACACAAAATTTGGTGAAATTTCAGAGAGAGTTTATCCAAACGTCTACAGTTGTACTAATATGATAGCCACCAGTCACGTGTAGCTACTCAATTTTACATTAATTGAAATTAGATCAAATTAAAATTTAAGTCTCCTAGTGACAACTGCCACATCTCAAGTGTTTAATGACCAATGTGGCCAGCAGCTACCTTGTTAAACAGTGCAGATATAAATCATTTCCATCACTGCAGAAGGTTCTGTTGGGTAGACTTGGGAGATGGAGAATCAGCTATGACAGGAGAAATGGAAAAGTCAACACGAGATCCTGAGGGTCATTCCCACAGAGGCTCACGCAGTCCTTCTGTGGCTTCACACATTTGTGGGGACCAGCAGTGTTCTCACTGGGGGGCTGTCCTGAAGAACTGCGTTCAGGATACTTAATGGCTTTATGAGGCTTTTCTTTACCACTACCCACCCCCCCTCCCCCACAGTAAAGAATCCGCCTGCCAAAGCAGGAGACACAGAAAGTGCAGGTTCATCTTCTCCTGGGTCAGGAAGATCCCCTGGAGGAGGAAATGGCAACCCACTCCCAGTATTCTTGTCTGGAAAACCCATGGACAGAGGAGCCTGGTGGGCTAGAGCCTGGGGTCGCAAACAGTTGGACAGTACTGAGCCCGTAGAACAATGGCTCTACAAGGCAGCTTTAGTAGCTATGGTTACCAACAGTTCAGCATCACTCAAAGGTATTGCATTTTCAGATCTTTTACTAATTAGCAAAAATAAAATAAAGACATTTTTTAGAAAGCCCTACAGAATCCACTCCTACCATTTGCCCTGACAGTGTTAATTCTGATAATCTATCCCTAAGTGGGGAGAAGGCAATGGCACCCCACTCCAGTACTCTTGCCTGGAAAATCCCATGGATGGAGGAGCCTGGTAGGCTGCAGTCCATGGGGTCGCAAAGAGTCGGACACGACTGAGCGACTTCACTTTCACTTTTCATTTTCATGCATTGGAGAAGGAAATGACAACCCACTCCAGTGTTCTTGCCTGGAGAATCCCAGGGGAGCCTAGTGGGCTGCCGTCTATGGGGTTGCACAGAGTCAGACACGACTGAAGTGACTTAGTAGCATCCCTAAGGGGCCATTTCCCAAAACAAGGAGCTAGTTTAACCTATCATATACTAGTGCTCCTAGCCTCTCTCAGGTCACATCCAATGCTCCTTGGAAAATGCAAATGTGATCACATCACCCAGCTTCAAAATTCCCTTAAAGCACCTCATTCCCTAGAATCCCCATCAGAAGCTCTTGGGCTGTGACAGGATCCCCTTCACAAAGGGACTATGCAATTTGTCAAATCTCTCACCATCACTCCTTCACTCCCACCCCTGCCCTCACTGTCTCTTCTCCATCCAACCCTCCAGCGGCTGCCTCATTCAGTCATTCATTCCTTCCACAAATATTACTCCAGCACTGCTATGTGCCAGATATTACTCTAGGTACTAGAGATGTAGTAGGGAAGACAACAGAAAACAAGATTAGATTCCTACACTCATGGAGCTTCCATTTTAATAGGAGAGGACAGACAACAGAGAAATAAATATGTTTAAGACATATACTGATAGGATGCCAAATAGTGATGGTGCTACAGAGGCCAAAAAATGGGTGGTGGTGGGGCAGTTTTTTATATGTAGACATTACATTATTCTCTTAAAAGCCTTTGAAGCTGTATTTGTTCATTCATTCCCTCAATGAGATTTTGCTGAACACTTAGTATGTGCTAAGAGATGTTATGTACGGTGGGATTAGACCAATGAACAGAAAAGACAAAAACTCTGCCCTGAGGGAGCCTACCAATCCTAAAGGAAATCAGTCCTGAATATTCATAGGAAGGACTGATGCTGAAGCTGAAGCTCCAATACGTTGGTCATCTGATGCGAAGAACTGACTCATGAGAACAGACCCTGATGTTGGGAAAGACTGAAGGCAGGAGGAGAAGGGGACAACAGAGGATGAGATGGTTGGATGGCATCACTGACTTGACGGACACGAGTGTAAGTAAACTCTGGGAGTTGGCGATGGACAGTGAAGACTGGTGTGCTGCAGTCCATGGGGTGGCAAAGAGTCAGATGCAACCGAGCGACTGAATTGAACTGAACTGAGGGCGCTTACACTCTAGAGGCAGAGATGATACTGTAAAAGCTCAGATGAAGGTAAGGCGGATAAAGCAGGTGAAGAAAGATGGGAGGACACAGATGAGGCTGGTGTAGATGGTGCTCCCACCCACAGAGAAGGTCACCACACCTGCACATGCAGATTACACACGTGCATGGCTTACGGTTGCTGGAATGCGCTTTCCCCACTGTGCACGCGGGGCCACCTGCTCCTTTAAGCCCTGACTGCAGTGGTGCTTCCTTGGAGCTTTTCGGATCCTCTCTCCCTGTACATTGCAAATACCGTGATTTACATAGTATCACACGGTATTACATTATGCTTTTGTGTTTAGGTATATGTTAGTTCTGCTGGATTCAAATGCCTGAAGGACAAGGACTGTGTCTTATTCATCCTCACTTATTCACTCTAGAAACTTTCATGGAACATTCACTGCAAAGCCTGCCCAGCTTCCCTATTGTAGAGAATAAAAAAGGAACCCCTGACATTTTGTCCCTGCTTGAAAGACTGCCTTTCTTTTTACTGCACTCATCTGTAACAAAGGACTCATGTGCCATTTAAATGAAATAATAGATGGAAAGTGTTTACAACAGTACCAGAATGTGGAAACTGCTCAGGACTTATGGGCAATTTAGATTATTACTAATCTATATCAATTTTTGGAGATCCACTATAATAACATGTTCTGTTACCTAGTGTACTATTGATACATTTCTGATTTTAGCCTCGGACCAGAGTGGCCCCGCAGTGTGTGCTACAGTTCCTGGGAATTCTGTACATCTCTCACTAACGAGATGGTGCAATGTCTTCAAATACGAGCTGAGTCAGAGGTGACCTATGTCACTCCCAACACTCTTCATACTCAGACATGGTGGAGAGACTCTTTGTCTTCAAAGCCTACAGTGCTGACTCTTTGGTGGCCCTCTGCTCCCGAGTCTGAGCTGCGGAGCAGCCCTCGCTTCATAAACCTCCTCTGCTGTTTGCCTCCTCCCACCACTGCTGCCAACTCCCTGGGGATTCTTCCCTCTTTGCCCCCTATTTCTCCTCTCTTATGTCGCCTATAGATCATCCTTTAGAAACCAGAAACAACCTCAGCAACTCACCCAGACAAAACCGAGTGTGGCACCCACCTGTCCCACTTAAGTGTGTGACACCAACTGGGGCAGATATGTCTCTGGGTCTCAGAATGTTCTTGTAAAGTGGGCACAACACTGGCTTTTTGTCTGTTTTTATTTTGGCTGAACTGGGTCTTAGTTGTAGCATGTGAGATCTAGTTCCCCAACCAGGGATTGAACCCAGGCACCCTGCATTGGGAGCGCAGAGTCTTAGCCACTAAACTGCTAGGGAAGACCCAACACTGGCTTTTAAGGCAGCTAAGAGGACGCTCATATCTTTAAATAACAGGGCTGGCACACAGGTTGAATTGGTATTAGTGCCATGGCTGTTCTGTGTCTACTTCCAAGCTCAGGGACTTCTGAAAGCTTGCGGACACAAAAACATTCTCGCTGAATAGCTGCCTGGCCATCTACTTGACGTGGTTATGTAAGACGCAGCTCAAGAATTATTAATTAAAGGCTCAAGCAGGAACTATGTCTTTATATAGAGCTAGGAAGAGACTGAGGTCACTAGACCTGCATCAGACGCAGGTCAGACAGAACTGCTGATAAAAGTAGTTAAGATGATGAATGCATAGTCTCCACTGTGCATCCCAACCAGCCAGGACTCAGTAATTTAAAAGACAATGCCCGGCACTCATTTCAAGGTGAGAGGAAATTCTGAAGATGAAAGAATCTTCTCAGAACTTCCTTTTAATTAAAGTGTTGGTTGGCTGCATTTCCCCTGAGCTTATAGCTCTTTGTCTACGATGAAGAAGTCACAGAAGGCTCTGCCTAGACAATAAGCCACTTAATCTAAGCTGGAACTTTATCACTGGCTTTACAACTCCATTTCTGTGCCCAGCACTGGGTAGGTTTGAAAAGCTTTCAGATAGCATGGATCCATCTGTCCTTTCGGCTATTGCTGCCTGCGTAGCTGAAACTAAGCAAAACTGTCCAATTGATACAGAAAAGAAGAGGAATTCAAGATGTAGCTGAACTACTATAAAATGCAACAAGGTCAGGGGTAAAAAAAAAAAAAAAAAAAAGCATTCCAAAGGCAGCCGTAATGCACGGTTTTTGCTGAGATGGGGCCAACCCACTGAAGGGGCCGTGGGACTTGAGAGATGACAAGAGTTTCACCAAATATTAGAGAACCAGAAAGATACAAAAGTTGCTGTGTTCTGTCTGGACAGAGTGGGTGCCAGGAAAGTGCTGAAGTACTAATGGGGTGATGAGAGAAAAGAAAAGCAAGCAGATGAATAGGTGACAGCAAGACTGATGGAGACTGGTTGTCCGCTGGCAGGTACAGAGGAGACAATGTGTCACCAAGGGAGATGTGAGGAAGGCATTGAGATGCTCAGCTCCAGATGAAGCCTCTGTAGCGGGCAAGCACAGAGGGCTAGCGGTTCAGGCTGCAGACTGTCAGGCCGGCAACAGAGCCCACCTTGATTCCCCAAGGCCAAAGCAAGGCTGAAGGAGGGTGGGCGATTAACTGGGTGTCAGCTACCTGCTGGGCACCGTGCTCTCTCTGGATGCAGGCCATCTCTCTTGATGCTGCCCCAAACCCACCCAAGTGGATAGTAATGCTATCTTAATTCTACAGCAGAGGAAGCTGAAGCTCTGGGCAACACTGGTTATACAACAAGTGGGAAGCAAGTATAGACTCGGGCTGATCTGTCCAAAAGCACAGACCGTGCGCTCCCAGAGCTCTGCACGCCCTGTCACTAACACAATCCCTAAGAGTCCTTGGGAATGAATATATGCCCAAAGGAGTCAGCAGGAGAAGGGGGCCACAGAGGATGAGATGGCTGAAGGGCATCGCTGACTCAACGGACGTGAGTTTGAGCAAACTCCAGGAGACAGTGAAGGAGAGCGAAGCCTGGCGTGCTGCAGTCCATGGGGTCGCAAAGAGTCAGACTCGACTGAGTGACTGAACAACAATGACAACTATATGGAAGGGCCTATTGATCTTGTCCTGGGGTTTAGAACAGTATCCGCCATAATAGCGAGTTCCCTCGGGAGGGCAATGGGGGATGATGAGCACTCTGTCTTGAAGGCAACATAATCGACCATCCTGCCTGCTAAGATCTCATTTCCAAGGCCAAATAGGAAACAGCAGCATACCCCATCAAAGTTATGTTTAATGACTGGGTTGGTGAGGAGGGTAGTAGGGCTCAGGCAAATAAAATGCATGTACTCTCTTGAACTGAGAAAGAACCTATCTCTGCTACCTTCTTGGTAAAATTCATCTCTATCCAAGTGGATGTCCCTCCCAGCATAGTGTGGTATTTTTGTTGTTGTTGTTGTTTTGTTTTGTTTTTACATGCTCACGTCTATAAGCACCTTTTGTGGAAGTAGTACAATTGCTCAGTCTAAAGGAAATGACAGATTGACTCTGAGTGCTGGTCCAGTCCATTGGCCAAAGGGCTTTACATGAGTTCTGCCCAATTATCCACCCTCAACAACCCTATGAGGTGGGCAGCACAGTCACACACATTTTGCAGATGAGAGAAGTGAGGACACAGTGGTTGAGCCCCTGCCCCAGGAGAGGACCCAAGCTAGGACATCCTGGGACTGGGGTTCACAGCTCAAGAGCCTTCATTTTACCCAGTGGTCCCAGGCAGCTTATCTCCTTGGTCCAAATTTGCATCATACAAAGCTAATATATATCAGCATCCATTCTCTTGACAAAATTATGAAGCTCTTCTAACATATTTGTTGGATCCTCTGTCTTCTGACGGTAGCACTCATGAGGTGCTTTATGTTTGCAAAGCACACAGCAGTCGTTCAATCCCTTCTACAGGTCCTCATCTCAAACTGTTACTTCAAACATGGCAATGCCCATCCTAAGTTTAACATGGTACAAGGGTAAATGCCCAAGAGACGTTTGCTTTTGAATCTCTTCAGCCCAAAGAGCTGAGTCTGAGTATTAGATAATTTGTAGATACCAGTAATGCTTACAGCTATAGAGAACTTTGCCAAGAGGAGGCAGTACATTGTCATCAGATAATCAGCTTTGGACACAAACAGCCCTGGGTGTAGATCTGGAATTTTTCCACTTACGGGCTGCAAGCTTTTGAGCACTGAATCTAACCAACATCTTTGTTTCCCCCAACTGTAAAATGCAGATAGCAATGCTTGTCTCTTGGTGCTCTTGTAAAAAGTGATGAGCTTCCCTAGGTAAGTGCTACCTGATGGGTTGTATAAATGACTAGAATGGCTGAGCTGCTGCTAAAATCCAACACAGATTACTGCCCATGAAAGTGTTCAGCATAGTGCCTACCACGTAGTGAGCATTCAGTAAGTGGGAGCTGATGATGACAATAACTGCATAAAAATATTAGCCACTGTGTTGCCATTTATCCTTTGAATTGGTCCGATCAATAACATTAATGCCTTGTGAATTTGTATCTTTTCAATTGTCTCAAACTGCTTTCCCACTAGCTTTTCCAGTGGAGAATCACAACTCCCCTTGCAGGTAGGTAGCTCAACTAATATAATACTCATTTTGCAGATGAGAAATGTGAGATTAAAGAACTGGCTTCAAGGCACTAGGTTAGTGAATATCACTTCTGCAGCTAAGACCAGGAACTGGATTCTCCTTTCTAATCTGCCACTGCTCTTAGAAAACACCTGCAGATCCTGCAGAATCACAGCCAAGAGAGCTCATCGACTTCTCCAGGACCACACAGCAAGCCCATGAGGAGGCAGGAAACTGTCCTGGAGTCTCTGTCCTCTCCTCGTGCTGCCTTCAGGCAGATGGGTGCATCCTGGGGTTCAGAGGGCGAGCCAAACTCCATTCACAGATGCCATCCAAGCCCCAAGTCCAGGAAGAATTAAGGACTTCCTCTCTTCTGTCTCCTGCCTCCAGTTCATCAGGAAGTCCTTCAGGAACTAGTCTCTGACTCCTGCTCCTCCATTTGCTTCCCTTCAGTGACCCTGGCTTCCTTTTTCTTCATCAAACATCACAAACTCGCTCCTGCTTCTGCACATGCTCTTGTCTGCTTAGAACACTCCTCCTCCTGCAAGTGATGGTATCTTGTCTCAGCTGAACCTTCTCATCTTTTGTGACTTAATTTTTTAAACTTCTTGGCAGTGTTGCATGGCATGTGGGATCCTAGTTCCCCGACCAGGGATGGGACTCCTGTCTTGAAAGACTGGAGTCTTAACCACTGGACCGCCAGGGAAGTCCCTCATGTTTTGTGACTTTCAACAGTAGCCTCCTACAGCCTCCAACTCCCACCCCTCAATCTATCGTGTTGTTCCTTCTTGCACTTCTCACAGCACTGACTCCCATCTGAGATAACTCCCTTGTTTACGGTCTGTTTCCCCCAACTAGAAATCTAAAGCCCTGTGCCTCTATTGTTCACTTCATGCAGCTCTTGGAATTTAGCAGGAAAAGAAAGATTCATGCCCCCACGAGCACCTGCCTAGGGGAGATCAAACTGAAGTTTGTATTTCAACAGACTAGCATCATGGCAAGCTCTAACTTGGTCTAATGTGATGTTTTCTCATCTTTTCTAGTCAATGAACAACTTTGTACAAACCTATGAATTTATTCCTTCCTATGCAGAACACAGTCTTCAGACTCCATCTATCTGATCTTCCCCATTTTGCACTTAAAAACTCCCAACTTTTCTCTCTGCCATCTATTCAGTAATTTTTCCCATTGGTGTGTGTTCCCTGACCTGACAAGGAAGTAAGTAATAAATTCAACTTTGTTTCTTTATATTGTTTTTATGTCTTCTTTTTATATTTGCTGATTTTTGTTTTTTGCTTCTATCATTGAAAACTGGGCTCTCTCTGTAGTATTCTGAGATACCTGGAGAAGGACCCAAATCCTAGGCTCAAGCTCCGGACTGTCAAGCTCAGACCCTATTTTTGCTATTTACTTAATTAAGTGAAATAAACAGTCTATGCTTCAGTACCCTCAATAGACACTAAGGACCATGATAAAATGCTTGCCTCGTGGTGACTGGCCAAGAGGGCTATGTAAGTGCCAGCTACAGTAATTATTCTGCACAGTTTTAAAAAGAGTCCTGTACTTCAGTGGAGATGATTCATGGAAGATTATTGCCAGAAGCATGGGGCTATATTCATGTCACTTTCTTAATGTGATAAAACATACAAAGTGCCCAGAAACTATTGAATAAGTAAGAGCAATACTTTTAGTGTGAGGCATGAACATCAATGTAATATATTATTTGTTACTTCTGACTTTCTCTTAATACCCTGTTTCCATAGCACCTTATGTCATCAGGCCTTACAATAATTGTTAGATATGTGAACGTAGTGTCAAAATTTTATAGCATAAATATATTATGTATACATTAAAACACATATGTACATATGTATACATGAGATAATATGTAACTCTGCTTATATGTTTTTCTTTTCTTCTTTGTGTAAGCTTCTCAAAGTAGAAAATGGGTTTAATTCCCTTTTGAATCCCTGGTGCTTAGCACACAGTGAGGTGCTAAGTGGGAGAGGATTCTCTCAAAAGACCATCACATCTATTGATGGACATTTTGGTTGATTTCAAGTCCTGGCTATTGTAAATAGTGCTGCAATGAACATTGGGGTTTGTGTATCTTTTTCAATTATAGTTTTTTCAAGGTATATGCCCAGTAGTGGGATTGCTGGATCATATGTTAGTTCTATTTTTAGTTTTTTAAGGAATCTCCATACTGTTCTCCATAGTGGCTGTATCAAGTTACATCCCCATCAACTGCGGTGTGTACATACACAACGGAATATTGTTCAGTCACTAAGTCAGGCTCGACTCTTTGAGACTCCATGAACTGCAACATGCCAGGCTTATCGTAATGGAATATTACTAAGCCATAAAAGGAATGCTACTGGGTCACTTATAGAGACGAGGACGGACTTAGAGTCTGCCATGCAAAGCGAAGCAAGTCAGAAAGAGAAAAACAAATATCATACAGTAAAGCAGATATGTTGAATCTAGAAAAATGCTACAGATGAACCTATTTGCAGGGCAAGAATACAGACGCAGATGCAGAGCATGGATGTGTGGACACGAGTGGGGGAAGGGGTGGGTGGGACAAACGGAGACTGGAAGTGACATATACACTGCCGTGTGTAAAACAGAGGGCTAGTGGGAACCTGCCACATAGCACAGGGATTTCAGTTTAGCGCTCTGTGATGACCTAGATGGGTGGGGTGGGGGTGGGGGTAGGAGGGACATCCAAGAGGGAGGGGATATATGTATACATATAGTTGATTCACTTCACTGTACAGCAGAAAGTAACACAACATTGCAAAGCAACTATATTCCAATTAAAAAAAAAAATAAGACCATTACATTTAAGCTTTGGAACGTCTTTAGGCAGTGAGGGAATTAGTAAGGCACTTACTTCATCTCAATTGCCCCCAAATCCCTAATCTCACCTGTCCAATTATAGGAACAAACACCATTTGAAAACCATGATGTTGACAATTAATGCAAGGGAAAAGTATTATTTAAAGTGCCAAATCTCCCAAGGGAGACCACTCAGATACACAAATTCTAGTGCATTTTTCCCATCACTTCCTGGTTTATAAGGTGGTTAGTGTATATGCTTTTACCATTCTGTCCGATTCTAAGTTCAGAGCCTCTGTCTGCTGACTACTTAACCTCCCTAAATCTGTGTGTCCTCATCCATAAAGTGGTGCTAAAAAGAAAAAAAAAAAAAAAGCACTTTTCTTTCAATGATTGTTGGGAGATTAAATAATGCAATATGTATGAAGCCGTTAGTCTAATGACCAGCTTTATCAATAAATGGAATGTCTTATCATTATCACTGTTATGACTTTAGTACTTGCTAACACAGAGGCCAGTCCAAGCAAATGACCTAATGGAGATTCACTGAGCAGTTAAAGGAAGAGTCACCATCCCCAGAAGGACGGGAGGAAGATCATGTGCCCTCAGCCCAGATGTGAGTGCAGTGGAGAGGGGAGGACCTCCATCTCCGGACCAGTGAAAGGACGCAAGCTTCTGGAGGTCCCATGGGAGGCCCAGCCCAGGACCCTCCGTGGACAGGCGTGGAACATAAAGAGGAAGCAAGAGAGTAACGGCGTGGTGCAGGAGGGTGGGGGGGAGGTGTTGAGACACTTCAAAGGAGCTGCTGGGCTGAATGTGAGAAGTACGGGATTGGAAATGATACATTAAAGAGTTGGACTCAGAAGGACAGTGGATTAGAGCCACTCTCCAAGTCAGGGATGAAGCTAATGAGGCTTTTCTTGTCACCATATGTAAAAGTTTATTACTTATACTTCAAAGGCAGCAAGCAGCAGAGGGACTGGGGAGAGGCACTGTTCCTCCGAAGAAGAGGAGCAGGAAACAGAAGATGCTGCCTTGGAGGGAGGGTGGGAGGTCGCTCCTGGGTCTCTGCTGCAGAAAGAGCCCAGCTCCAGGGGGCATGGATCTGGATGCATGCACCTGTGGTGATCAGGAGCTGGCAGTCATCACGGGGTGGGAGGACAATGGATTAGAGGGACGATTAATGAACTTTATCGTGGGGTAGGAGATGGGCTGGCTGCCCTGAAATCGCCTTCTGGCAGCCCTCAGTTCTGGTCTCATGTGCTCTGGGGTCCCTTCCTGGAACCGGTAGGAAGTGCTCCAAGTCTTTCTTAATCTCAGCCTTGCTGAACACCTCGCTGTCCATCATCTCACGCTCTAAATAAACACAGTGGTCCGGATGGGGTGGCAGGCAGCTTGCACAACAAGGCGGCTTGTTCACTCACCCAGGCATGATGTGGATGAGCTGCCTTCCAGCTTGCACCAAGTCACGGTGGACAGTTTGTAAGACAGGGAGAGGAATGGGTATTCGTCCCCTCATTAGACGTTAGTTGAGCATTTACTATGGTGTCTCAGGTGCTGGGGATACATCAGTGAACAATGGCAGCCCAGGTCCTGCACTTCTGGGGCTTATAGTCTAATGGGGGACACAGGCATTAATCAGAGAATCATGCAAACACAGATGAACGTAAAATGACAGCCAAGATAAGTGCTACGGGGGGAAACACATGATGTTTATGTAGAGGTGAAACAGGAGGAACTGATCTGAACACAGGGAAGACAGCTCCACCATGAGGGAGGAACATGCGGAAAGGCCCTGAGGAGGGAAGGAGTTTCACTCCAGGACCACCGGAACACCAGTCTTTCCAGAGCGAGCTGGGAAGAGGGAGGTGTGGACAGGCAGAGAAGAAAGCAGGCCGGTGTGGACCTTTGTATTGTCCACTGCTTACCCCTCCAGCTCCTGCTAGGTGTTTTGATAGTGCATAGAAGGAGTTCAAGCAGAAACACCAAGTGAATGAAAGAGGACCTACTATGTGCCAGGCTCTGTGCCGAGCTTTTATATCCTGTACCACACCGATTCTCATCAAATCAACTCACCTTGCTGACAGACTCGACACACCCAGAGTTATGGAAGTGGCGTATCCCATGGGTGAGGCCCCAATCCAGTATGCTTCAGAAGGTTTCCCGTTTTGTGCAGTGTGGTAAAAAAAAATCACCAGGTGAGTTACTGAACTAGAATAATGAGGTGGGGAAAGTTTGCCCAGAATACCTTAGACACAACTCCTGCTCTCAGAAAAGCAGTCAACAACAGTGACTAGGAGATGGTGCAGTCACCAAGGAAAACGGGGTGGCAGTTGCTCAAACTGTTACATATGGACCCAGAAAGTCTCCTAAGTATACACCAAATGAAGACATACATCCATGCAAAAATCTGTACACAAATATTCATGGTAGCACTATTCATAAAAATTAAAAAGTGGAAATAACCTAAATGTCCATCAATTGATGAATGGATAAACAAAATGTAGTCTACTCATGCATCTATATTACATACAGAAACGTAACCCTGTTCCTTGCAGTAATATGAATCTTGAAAACATTATGCTAAGCCAAGGAAGCCAGTCACAAAAGGCCATATGTTGTATAAATCAATTGATATAAAATGTTCAGAACAGGCAAATCCATGGAGAGAGAATGCAGATTAGCAGTTACCTAGAGCTGAAAGGATGAAGGAATGAGGAATGATTGCTCATGGGGACAGGTTTCCTTTTGAAAAAGTTCTAAAATTAGATTGTGGTAATGGTCACACAACTCTGCAAGCACACTACAACCACTGAACTGTACTCTATAAACGGGTGGGTTTTACATCTGAACTATGTCTTAAAAAAGAACAGTAAGTAAGAGTTCAAATATTAGAGTCTAACGGGATTTTGAGTCCTAGTTCTACTAATCGCTAAGCCATGTGAAATAGGGCAGGTGAATTTTTTTCTCTCCAAGCTTTAGTTTCCACATCTGTGCAAGATGCATAAATCAACTCATGGGGCTGCTGCCGCTCCAAAATGAAATATTTCACCTGAAGTCTAAGCATCCTATTTGCCATAAGACACCCGCATCTCAAAGGGAACAGAACAGTTAACAAAATTAAATCCCATAGCTAGATGCTGTGGTTACTGAAACAACAAATGGAATTCAGGAGCACAATGAATCACATTTTCAGGCAAGTGCTGCGTTGCTCATGTGTTCACTGTCCTAGTCTGGATGTAGGGACAGAACTCAGGTGGCCAGCCCAGGTCCGAAGGTAGGCAGTGGCTGGAGGCATCAGGGGTGAGGAGGCAATGAAGGGCTGACTGCCAGACTGACAGAATAAGCTGCTCCATTTCTAACAGATCAATATTCAAAGTTGAAAATGCTCAGAACATAGGGCCTTCCTGAAGAGTCTCTGCTTGTCAGTCTGGCCAAACGGAGTAGGCATGGGACTTCAAGAACCCATGTGTATCTTCTCCTGTCCCCTCCCATATCCTGAGGAACAGAGAGAAGCCCTGGGCTATGAAGAAGTGAACACACAGCCCACCAGAGCGGCAGGCATCTCCTCCCCGTGGCCCATCCAGAAGTTGGGCTGAGCCAAGGCTTGTGCTGCCGGGGGTTCAGAGGCTTCACCGCCTTCCGGGTAGAGCTGTTGTAAAACCCTCCCATAGCGGAGATGAGACATTCAGACGGGCTCCAATAATCCCTTCCCCAGCCTGCATGTCAGCCCCAGCCCTCGAAGGGCTGCATGGACAGAGGATGGTTTCTTGGAGGAAGAGTCCCACCAGGCTTATCAGAGATGCTCCAGACATCGAAAAGGTAATGCTGGCAAGAGGACTTATTCTGTGTGGGGAGGGGTAAGACCCACACATAGGGTCTTCCTGAAGAATCTCTGCTTGTCAATCTGGCCAAAACCGAGCAGGCACGTGACTTCAAGAGCCCGTGTGTAATTTACAGGAGGAGATCTGGGACTCAAGACGAAGAATTTCCAAAGGTCAAGAGCTCTTCGCAGCAGGTATCGTGGGTTGCAGCGAGAGGTAGTGAGTTCCCTGTCATTGGGGTGTATTTGTGTGTGCGCACGCACAGGCTGATGATGATTTAGGCAAGACAAGCAGGCATTCCAGGCTTTCAGGATTCCTTGTCCTGCTGAGCGTGGGTCATTTTTGGTATTATCTCTCACTTCCTGTCATTTGGAATCAATTTCCCTTGTCTTCCCTCACTTATCAATGCTTAAGAAAAAGAAGGATCTGACGACAACCGTACTCCAGGGCAACCTGCTCTCTGCTCAACAAAGCTTGGGCCACGTTTTACTGGATATAATGATGGTGCTGTGCTGCCAGCCTGGCCAGGGGCACCTCTAGTCCCAGACACTCTGGGGCCCTAAGGCACAGTCAGGGCTGAAAGTCCAAGTCAGAGTGGCAGCAGCATCCGCTATGCTTTACAATTACGAAATGTTCTCACTCAGTTTTAAAACTCACTGCAATGCATTCTCCCCGACACCTCCGACTCTCCTCTGAGGTTACATCTTCCCTGAAGGGAGAATGCGTCTCCTTGCAAACCTCTGGGCCTCACAAGATGTCCTGAACACAGTGCGTGTCTGCATGCTATGTCTCTTCAGCTGTGTCTGACTCTTTGTGACCCCATGGACTGCAACCTGCCAGGCTCCTCTGTCCATTGGATTCTCCAGGCAAGAATACTGGAGTGGATTGCCACGCCCTCTTCCAAGGGATCTTTCTGACGCAGGGATTGAATATGAACCTACATCTCTCATGTCTCTTGCACTGGCAGGCCCGGTTCTTTACCACTAGTACCACCTGGGAAACCCTTGAACACAGTATTGCTGCATAAAATCTATATAATGTTTTAATCAGAGAAAGAGATATTCTTCTTACTCAGGGCTAGGGAGGCAGCTGCTACTTCTGGAACAATTTCCCATTTAAACCCAGCAGTAAGAGACAATTTTGGACCAGGCATAGAAACCACACAGCTCCTGGGGCCGGAAATTGACTCCCCTGGAGCAAGGATTCAGCATGAGGGGTGTACGACTGCTGATGTATCCTATGGGGAAGACTTCTTCTTTGTCTCGGCTGGACACCACTTGCAAAATTCCACCCAGGAAGGAGCTGAGATAGTATAATAGAGCTAGATAAAGAATCTGTTTGGTCCCAAATGGATCCCCTTCATTTGTAAAAATTCTAGTGAATTTTTGGGCTTTCTCGCCTAAGATTAGCAAGCTGCTCAGAATCATCTGAACAGTGGAGGTTACCAGCAGACTGCAGGGCTTTGTGCCAGGTATTTGGGATACCTCAGAACAAGAGTCTCTGCTTTCAGGGTCCTCACAGGCTGAAGGGACCAGGAGCGAAGCATCGTGAAGAGATAAGGAACTGACAATTATGAGAGGGTCACAGGTGTGAGCCATGTAAATAGAGGGATGTGAGTACCCAGCCCGTGGTGACACCTGAGAGAAGCCTTAAGGATGAGCTGGCACTTGGCAGGTTGATGAGATGGGTCTTGAGGTATGAGCTTTTGCAAAGGCACAAAGACCTTGGACCTTGCGAGTCTAGTGAACCACAAAGACTTCAGTGTGGCTGAAACAAAGGGTCTGTGTGGGCGCCTGGGGCTGGAAGGGAAACCTAGAGAGGAACCCTGAACATACAGCTAAGGAGGCTGATGGTCCTTCAGTACATGCCCAGAGAAATGAAACTGTGACACAGGCTACTGCATGGATGGACCCGGAAGGCTTTATGAAAAGAGCCGGTCACAAAAAGAACAAACACTGAATGATTCCGTTCACAGGAGGTACTTGGAGCAGTCAGATCCATACAGATGCAAAGTACAATGTTAATTGCCAGGTAGGGGGTGGGGAGGGAGGAGAAGTCAGTGTTAGATGGATACAGAGTTTCAGTTTGGGGAGATTAGTGGATGGGGTGATGGCTGCAGGTAGTGTGAGTGTACTCAATGCCACTGTACACTTAAATGGTTAAAATGCTGATTTCTGTTATGTATATTTTACCACCGTAATTTTCTTTTTTAAAAAAGAATGCACCCAGGAAGGATGGTGTGCTGGTAAACACATGTTTAGGACTACCCTTCTCTAATCTGCACAAGTTCAGAAATCTCAGATTGTTTTGCACTGATGCGGTATGGGAATCATATACTCATGGGAATGGTCTCAGGCTCACTGTTTAGAAATAACCGAGCAGTTTTAAGTAGCTGTCACCTCCTGAAAGAGGTGAAACTTCCAATCACACAATTTTCCCCTCCTCCCCAAGTTTTTTTTTTTTTTTTAAACAAATGCCCCTAATTTTATACCTTTGGGTTGAAGGAAGGAAGAAGACAGCTGAGACAGGGAGGCGTCCCTTTGATAACTTGCTCCTTTTTCTAATTAACAAGACCCTACACAACTAAACATCTGCCAATTTCAAAAACTTTCACAGTGATGAGCTTTGATCACAGTAGAGCACACAGCATCTGCTCTGAACAGGAGAGTTTCACGAAGCCCAAATCAGACCATTCACTCCAACGCCACTCGACTCAATCCAACCTCCTGAAAGACTGTCGGGAAGGTCAACCCCACGCAAGGAACATACAGTCACTGCCAACTGGAAGGAGCACCATGGGTTCCAAAGGAGCCCTTCCCCTGTCCCAACACACCCCATGTTCGTGGACAAGTGGATTGGAGAATCACGTTAATCCTATCCCTCACCATTTCTTGGAAGAATTTTCTAAAACCTGCATTTGGTAGCTCTATTTTTAGCTCCTTATAAAAATGGAGCCATCATATGATCCTGCAATCCCACTCCTGGCTGAAGAAAACCATAAGTCAAAAAGACACACGCACCCCAGTGTCTCCTGCAGCACTATTTACATCAGCCAACATGGAAGCAATCTGAATATCCATTGATAGACGAATGGATAAAGATGTGGTGTGCATGTATGTGGTGTATATACACAACAGAATACTACTCAACCATAAAAAGTTACAAAATAATGCAGTCTGAAGCAACATGGATGTGACAGAGATGATCATATTAAGTGAAGCAAGTTAGAAAGGGAAAGGCAAATATCACATATCACTTATATGTGGAATCTAAAAAAAAAAGATACAAATGAACTTAAAAAAAAAAATAAAAACAGACCCACAGACATAGAAAACAAACTTATGGGGAGATAACAAACAAGTTTGTTATAGCCACGCTTTCCGGGAAACAGACTCACTCAGAAGGACAATGCAGATAGTGGAGTGCAGTTTATTACGCCGGCGGGCCCAAGGCAGAGTCTCCTCTTAGCCAAGGACCCCATCCAGCATTTGTGAAAATCTTTTATACCCCATGCATACGTGTCCAGACCCACCACCTACCCCATGTGTACGTGTCTAAACCCACCACCTACCCCATGTGTACGTGTTCAAACAGTCAATAGTCAATAAGCCCGCAGTTACATTCCAACCAGTTAATAATCGATAAGCCTGTGATTACATCCTGATAGATACGAAAAAAGTTTATGACCTGTCCGGAGACAGGGGTGATTACGGTATGCTTCCTCTTAGGCAATGAGTAGCCTGGATGTGATCTTCAAGATTCCCCTGTCTGGAGGGGGTCTTATCCTTCCATTGTTGTCCCCACAGGCACTAAGCAGAGAGTTCAGAGTCCACTGGAGAGGCAGCCGAGCACGGCCAGCACGGACAGGCCTGAGATGGAGTCCAGGCCCTTCTATGAAATCCTTCTTCAAGTTCAGTTCAGTTCAGTTCAGTTGCTCAGTCGTGTCCGACTCTTTGCGACCCCATGAATCGCAGCACACCAGGCCTCCCTGTCCATCACCAACTCCCAGAGTTTACACAAATTCATGCCCATCGAGTCGGTGATGCCATCCAGCCATCTCAACCTCTGTCGTCCCCTTCTCCTTCTGCCCTCAGTCCCTCCCAGCATCAGGGTCTTTTCCAATGAATCAGCTAGGACCTACTGTATAGCACAGGGAACTATATTCAATATTCTGCAATAACCTATAATGAAAAAGAAACTCAGAAAGAATATATACATGTATGTATATTCATAAAGGAATCAGTTTGCTATACACCTGAAACTAACACAACATTATAAACCAACGATGCGTTAATCAAAAACCTACGTTTGGTAACTCAACACCAAAGTTTACATATTTGACTTCCTATTTGAAAGTTATCCTTTCTCGGTTTCTCTTCCTCCCCTTTGGGTCTATTCTCACAAAACTCAGAAAGAACTGTCATTTGGAGAGCTCATCCATCAACTTCTGTCATGCCGATAAATCACCTGTCGCTTCCTGGAGAAAGTTACAAAGTATATCCTGACATCTCTGTAGTTACTATGCAGGGTGCATCCCAAAGGTTGAGTCACAACTTTCCAGTACACCCCAACTGAATCAGCTCATCCTGGCATTCATTAAAAACACCACCATGTCTTACTGCTCCATGTGATCTTGCCTCAAGAGAAGCATTCATCCCACTGAGATGGTGTTTGCATGTAAAAGGCAAACATGGCAGGCGGATATTGAAGAAAACTCTAAGCGAATTCAAATGGTGGGGATGTCTTTGAACCACAACTGCTTTCGTCTCTAGAGTCATTAGTGCTAATTACTAACAACTACCCTGGTGACAAGTGCTGGCAGTTACTTAGCTGCTAATTGGCTTCAATTTACCGCTCTGATTGTGTGGTCACAGGTATATATTTGCTTGGGGAGTGAGGAAAAAGAGCAGGTATACCAGGCCTGAGGCTGGTCTTATCAAAGGGATCACCTACCTGAAATGTTCAGCCTAACCCAGTGGCCCTCAAACTTGCCCATGTGTCAGAATCACCAGGAGGGTTATGAAAGCACAGACCATTGGGCCCCACCCCCAGAAATTCTGATTCAGTAGGTCTGGGGTGGGAGGCCAAGAATGTGAACATCTCCAATGTTCCCAAGCGGTGCTGATGCTGCAAGTCCCGGGCGGTCTGTTGAGAATTCACTGGCTTCAGAGTATAAGTGTGGTCATTGTAAGAACCAGTTATGAAGCCTGCCGTGTGCACCAAGCGGTATCAGGGTATGAGTCTCTGTCCCTGCAGCCCCCTTGAAAGAATGAGGCAGGACCGCGGATGCCAGGGAATGTGCACACAGTGCCTGCTGGGTCCCACACTCCCTCCGAGCGCTGTGCACCTATCTGCTTATTTATTTCGGCACCAGACAACCCTGTGTGCTAGGAACGTCACAGATGAGGAAACTGAGCCACAGAGAGGTTAAGTCACTTGGCCAAAGCCATGCCGCTAATAAAAGGTGGAGGTAAAATGTGTGCCCACATTAACTGGCTCCAGAGGGTCCTACTGACTTTAGTCCTTAGACTAAGCTATCCACCAATGTCTCTGCTGGTGAGTGACATCGCCCATCTTTCAGTGGGTAAGAACACGGCAACCTGCAAAGGTTAGAAACTGACTTAGCTTTTGATTCTGAAGTCTGTGCTATATGCCCAGGGCTTTCTGATGACAGATACATAGTTCCTGCTCTTGAAAGTGGCAGGCTCATAAATGCACAGGTTTTAAGGTGGAGGGTGCCCTGGTGGTGCTATAGTGTCAAGCCATCCATCACACACAAAGCGACTCTCTTCGTCTTCTACTGATGGGCTATTAAATGACTAATGACACCAATCTGGGGGAGCCAGATTCTGCTCCCATTTGGCCAGATGTTTCCACATGTGGCAGCTGCACATGGGTATCTTCACACACAGCTTTTATTGCTGCCTCTTCCTCATGCCGCTGGTACAACCACGTGAGTGGTACCTGTGTCTTCACTTCCTTATGCCTTTCCGTGGAGAGATCTGGAAGCTAAATACCTTCCGTGGTAATATTAGCGTCTCCTTTGCACTGTTAAGGAGGCTTGAAGGCTTTGACACAGACAGCACGGGTGGTATTTTCCTGGCATTTAAAGAGGTTTTCTACATGTTATCCATGTTGCTACTACAGAGAGCAAAGCAGGAATCAGCTTTGCATCATAAACCCCAGAGCCTTTCTAGCTCTGTTATCATAAGTTCCCGAATATTCTAAGGATTTAGGTGAACTAAGCAGTTTCACCACTGAGATTAATCCCAGAAAGACAGGATGACTCTGGACTAGAGAATGATGTTTGCAAGCCCCTACGGCAGGGATGGCATGCTTCAGGAGAACGAGAATATGTTTACACAGAGCGTGTCTTCTCACATCTAACTGCCTCCATGGTGTCCTGTTTTTATCTCGAGGCCCTTTCTGCCTACTCCGTCTTGGTGAGACAAATCTGAGTGATGTCAAAGTTGCTTTTCCCCATGAAACCGGATGCCATTTTCCTACTTAGTGGCCAGCCTTTGCTCCTTCTACTCCACCAGAAGAGATGCTTCTGTCTGTCTACCTGTAACGGCCACCCCCACGCAAGAAGGGACCAGGGCGTATCATCTCATCTGATCTCTTCATTTTACAGGGAGGAAAACCGAAGTCCAGGAAATGGAACAGAACAGTCTTTTTGTCAGATGGTGGGCATAAAATTAAAGCGATTTTTTTGAAAGCCACTATTCCCCCCCAACCTTTTTTTTTTTTTAAATTAAAACCATCCCCTTAAAGAAAAATCAAAGTCATGGGCATAACTGCATTAAACATTAAATTTTAGCTCTGCGAGGGTTCTCTCTGACATCACTTTTTGCCTTTTAAGAAGAAAATCAACACTGTAGATTAAGAACCTTAGGAAAATTCAAGTCCTTTGACTCAGAAATCACATTCTGCTCATTTATACTCAGTGATGAACCTGAAAGAATGAATGCCATATGCTAAAGAAATTCAACAAAGTCTTCATTAAATCTACAAAAATTCAGAAACATCCTAACTGGCCCAAAATAAGAGAATGTCTTAAAAGTAATAATGATGACAAGTCACTAGATGGAACATAACCCAGCCAGTGAAAGCGATTATGAAGATCAATAATGTTACATGAAAATACAAAGCAGGAGTCAGAACTGTGCACAGAAGGAAGACAACTATATTTAAAAATATGCAGAAAAAGAAATTGGAAGCAACTAATCAAATAACGGCAATCTCTAAGTAGGCAATACATGATTTCTCTCTCTTCCCTTCTGATTTTCTCTAGCCTCCAACATATTCTGTGATACAAATGCTTTATTCTATAATGAAGAAGCATACTGACTGTTATTTAGTTTTTATATGATTTTTTAAATGCCTGAGCCAGATGTATTGTATCACTCAGACCAAAGTTTTTGCAAAAAGAAGTCCTTAGTACCCGAGGATCCCAGACAAGGCAAACACTGCATCCAGATGCCATTGTTGGTGAAACACAGGTAGAAACAGGCTGTCAGGATGTGCTCTGGTGTGACCATTAATCAAATGCTCAAATAAAAGTAAATCATGTAAAAGAAAGGCACTGCAGGAGAGAAGGCTTTCTGCAGAAAAGGAACCATGTGCTGGCTAGGGGAAAAAAAAGATTTGTAACAAATGCAGCTGGTTAGTAAGATTAATGAAAGGAGAAACCACTTTGCATGGTGGTCAATCTTCAATAATTTAAGGGTAATCGAGACTAATTTCAAGGTAACAGGAAAAGCTACCCATGTCTAAATTTTGGTTGAGCCTCCTTTGTGTGCTAAATGGGCTAACTCTTGTGAAATCTGAGTATTATTGAGCATGGAGCCATTCAAGCACTTTTTGGTTCCAATTCCAGACTGTTATAAGGCTGGGGTCCTGAATCTTACAAATGGCAGATGGATGTGGACCGACAGCAAGAAAATGCTTCTGTCCCAGGCAATCTGAAAGTGGTAAGCAGGTTGATGGGTAGAGACCCAGGAGGGAGGAAGAGTCAACTTGCAAATGTGAATAAATAAATAAATGAATAAATAAATAAAACAATACTAAGACACATGCAAAAGAGGAAGTGAGATCTCTCTGGATGACAACAGGATTGATAGAATTCTTGCATTGGAAGGGGCAGGAATTCATTTTTCTGACCCTGGAGCTGGCCCGCAAGAGCGGCAGGTCTCAGAGGCTAGAAGGCTGGCTGAAAGGCTGCGGTGCAGTGCAGAAAGCTTTGGAGACTTGGAAACTGAGGTGTGTGTGTGCGTGTGTACGCGTGTGCAAACATACACCAATGGTGATGCATATATACACACAGCACAGGTATGTATATGCAGAGACTTATGTACACATACATATTTATACAGACACAACAGTTTTATTGGACTTCACAGATACTGTGTTTTTTAAACTTTGTTTTTTTTTTTTTTTTTTACAAACTGAAGGCTTGTGACAACTGTGTCTAGCAAGTCTATTAGTGTTATTTTTCCAAGACTATTTGCTCACTTCATGTCTCTGTCACATTTTGGTAATTCTCACAATATTTGAACTTTCTCATTATTACTAAATTTGTTACGGTGATCTGTGATCTCTGATGTTACTACTGCAACTCAATGGAAACTCTGATGATGGTTAGCATCTTTTAGTAATAAAGTATTTTTAACTAAGGCATGTACATTGGGTTTTTTGGACATAATTCTATTACACACTTAGTAGACTATCGTGGAGCTGACTCACTGGAAAAGACCATGATGCTGGGAAAGATTGAAGGCAGGAGTAGGGGATGACAGAGGATGAGGTGGTTGGATGGCATCACTGACTTAAAGGAGATGAGTGTGAGCAAGCTCCAGGAGATGGTGAAGCATAGGGAAGCCTGGCGTGCTGCAGTCCATGGGTCACAAAGAGTCAGACGTGACTGAGCAACTGAACAATGACAACAAAGCATAACTCGTACATGCACTGGGAAACCGAAAAATTCAAGCGGCTTGCTTTTTCAACCTTTGCTTTACTTGCAGTGGTCTGGAACCCAACTGCCGTATCTCCGAGGTATGCCTGAACCTACACAGAGATGAAGACGTCACACACAGCCACATGCCAGCCGACTGGTCTACGTGTGGAAGAGAGACAGTCATCCGAGTTCCAACACTACTCAAACTGAGTCTGAAACACAGACTCACATGGAGCTGAGACACGCACTTCATCTTATAGAAGAAGACAGCAAGGTCCAAAGAGGCTGGCTTGTCTAAGTGTGCCGAGGGTGTGACAACAGAAAGGAGCTGTGAACAGCATCATCACACGAACAGCAGGAGCCAGGCTCTGGACTCAGTGCCTCATGGGCAGCGTCTCCATGGTGATGGAAGGTGTTCCGACCCCATCCTCCAAAGGAAGACAAAAACAAACCCAAACTGATCCTCAGAAGTTATGAGCTCATGGTCTCAGCAAGCAGGAGAGCCAAGACAGGACCTGCTTGGACTGACCTGAGAGCACAAGCTTGATCTCAAAGTCACTCCTGATGGTGGCACGGGCTAGACTTTGAGCTGGGTCTCTAGACTTGGGTCACAATGCTCCTTTCTTTCCAGTGTGATGATGGGTTCTGTCAATGCTAACTGATCCATTCAGACCTCGGCAGACAGCAAACCCTTCCCCACCAGCCTGTGCGTCCCGGACATCTGTGAAAACAAGCTCCAGAGGGCAGAGCTTTGGTGTATTGGTTTTCACTGCTGCTTTTTGAAGGGCTAGAAGAATCCCTGGCATATGTTAAGCACTGAACACACAGTTGTTGAATAAATGAATTAATTTTGACAGGGATCAGAGAAGAGGAAGCCAAGATTGTCTTTTCTAGAATGTTGGAGCTGGACAGGAACTCTGGGCTCAACCAGAACACGTTCAATAGTAAAATGCAGAAAAGGCTTCCTTTCACATACTGAAGAACCCAGGAGAGGGGTGGTGGTGCTTTGACTTAGTCTGACCAGAAGGTAGAGCTGAGGGCGGATGGGATTTAGTCTCCTGACGTGCAGGCCACCATGCCAGGGTGAATATATAACCATGTATACTTCATAGATTGAGCTTCCCTAGTGGCTCAGCAGTAAAGAATACGCCTGTAATGCAGGAGCCACAGGAGATGCGGGTTTGATCCCTGGGTCAGGAATATCCCCTGGAGGAGGGCATGGCAACCCACTCCAGTAGTCCTGCCTGGAGAATCCCATGGACAGAGGAGCCTGGCGGGCTACAGTCCATAGGATCGCAAAGAGTTGGACACGACTGAAGAGACTTAGCAGGGATGAACATACTTCAGAGATCACTGGTGCCCTGTGATGCTTGATGAATTATAGCTTCCTGTGGCCTAGTAAGTTGGTGAAAAGCAATGTGCATCAGCGAACAAAGGGCTCTGAGAATCCTGCAGTCAAGCATCAGGCGACCTTGTCTAACTCATCCTCCCTCAGAGCCCTCCTATACCACAGCCCATAACACGCCTTGGAAAGGAGTATGTTTTAGCAGATTCTCAAAAATCAGTGATGAATTCGGCCTCTGTCACATCAAGGTGGTTTCTCTGTTTCATGGGTAGGGTCCTGAATCTTACAATGGCACCCAGAGGGATGGAGACCAGGAGGAAGAAAGAGTTTCTTCTGCCTGAGAAGATCAGTGAAAAGTGGGCCAAGAGTCAGAGGCAAAGCTTCACCATTTCCTTGAACTCTTTAACTCTTGGCTTGCCTTCATCAGCTGGCCCAAGCACCCCAACTTGTGCACGCCACACACACCTGTGTGCCCAGCACTGCACCAGCCCTAAAGATGATGGTGGAGAACAATGCCAATCAAGCACCAGTCTTCCAGGAGCTCACGCTTTCCTGGGGTAAGAGCACTGATAAATGATAAACTAGGAAATACATAAGTCATGTCTTTATTGCAAAGGATGCAGGGAGAATGTGAAGACAGACTCAGGTGTCACTGCTAAATGACATCTGAGCAGAAATCTAGAGGAACAGAACAGCAAGCATGAAGCTACGAGGCAGGTGTGTGCTCAGCAAGATGAGCGCGCAGCAGGAAGCAAGGCTGAAGAGTAGGGGGGCTAGGGGAAGAAGCCCCACATGCTAGCATCCCAGCCACGGCTGCTTTCAGGGTCCTGTGACCTGCACAGTCACACTGGGCCCTGTGCTGAGGAGGGGCCTGCTGGTTAGAAGCCCTGCTGTGTCACCATTTTGGAATTCATAACTATCACTCTAAAAGGGCCCCGTGTTTAATTACGCACTGGACCCCACAGATTACAAAGTTGGTCCTGCTTCCTACCATTCCATTGGTGGAGGACTGTCCAAGAGCACCCTAGAGAACAACGCCTGCATTAACCAGGGTGAGCACCCCAATTTTCTCTTATTTAAGCACCTGTCTCTCATTTACTAGAGAGTGATGACAAGACTCCCACAGCAAAGCCCACAAGGACAGCATCATCATTTATTTAAATGTTTACTAGAGCCTTAAAAAAAATAAACAACAATGCAAACACTCTTGTGTTGGGTCCTTGACTCCAAACTGCAGCCGACTCTTTATTATCTACATCAATAAAGGGAGTGAGGAGTGTGAGTAACTCAGACGAGCTGATGAGAATGCCAGCTGCGGAAGGCAGTGTGTGGCTTTCTTTTCTGCATATACTCCTCCCTAACTGGGAATACGTCCTGGCGGATCATCTTGAGGCCCTACAACCTGGGCCATGGGAAACCGAACCCTAGATGACTTCGGAAAGCAAGTGAAGAACACACTCGGCACAGTGGAAAAAAAAAGTGAAAATGTTAGCTGCTCAGTCCTGTCTGACTCTTTGCGACCCCATGAACTGTAGACCGCCAAGCTCCTCTGTCCAGGGGACTCTCCAGGCAAGAATACTAGGGTGGGTAGCTACTTCCTCCTCCAGGGGATCTTCCCTACCCAGGGATCAAACCTGGGTCTCCTGCATTGTAGCAGATTCTTACTGTCTGAGACACCACGGAATGCAGTGATCTCTGGCTAAACTCGAAGGCCCCTGAACTGCCCACGTGGGGGAAGACAGACAGCCCAGAGAGAGGTTTTCCCCTTAGAAGATCTGCTGAGGCAAGGATTCCACCTCTCAGGAGAGGAAAACTGCCAGTGGGCTCAGATTTGCACGTTACACTTTAAAACCCCACTTGCACCAGAAGGGGGCACTGTTACCTCTAAAACCCACCTCAAGATACAGGTCTTGAGGCTGCTTACCTGAGCTGCTAATAAAATCAAGCAGACCCTTCAGAAACCGCCATTCAGGTCCCAGATAAGACACTAGGCTCCCCATCTCCCGCCCCTAAGCAGTAAACCTCCTAAATTAAAAAAAAAAAAAAATTGATAGATTCCTTCTCAGATTTCATCCAAGTCATTGCCCTTTCTACATCCTCTACTGAAGAAAGTCTGTTACTTAACAAAAGAAGAAACTTAGTATTTTAAAAGGAGAGGGGGAAAAAAAAAAGCAAAGGAAAGCCAATCGTTCAGAGATCTGATCTGGAGGGCTACATTGCCAGCCTACAGTCTGTTTTTACTTTGAGACATAAAAGATAAGATGACCAAGTCATGTTCTCAAGGAAACGGGGATCAGTTTCATCTGGATATTCATCTAAAGAGCATTTTCTTCTCCTTGGGGTTAAAAAGTTTCTCCATCTGGCCTCCTCTGGTAGAGAGGCTAAGAGACTGGCCGTCTATTCCAGCAGTTCTTAAGCTGCCGTGGGTCTGAGATACATGAGCAAGAGTTGATAAAACGTCCTTTCCTGGAGCCCACAGCTGGGCAGAAAGAACCCTCCAGGCTTCTGTTTCTAACAAGCATCGCAGGTAACAGACCTCTCTCTGCCAAACACAGAACAGGGTCATCTCTAACACACGTTTCTGGGACATGCCCCCACTACCCTTTCAGGCGTTAGGTCAGTTCTGAACCAAGGTCCGTTCCGCTACTACTTCCCAGGTCCACATCTGCACACGCAGCTCTCAAAAACATTGTCCTGGAAGTAGGACATTGTATCAGTTAGCACTGCTGTGTAACAAATCACTCCCAGTATAGTGGCTTAAAGGTGCAGGTGGGCAATCTGGCCTGACTCAGTTGGGCTGCTCTGGATCTGACCCAGCATGGCTGATCTCCTGGCTGTTCTTGCTCAGCACCTGTGGACCAGCTGGTAATGCTACTGCATGACAGTCCTGACAGCTCAGACGACCAGGGCTTCCCTCTGCATGGTCCCCCATCCTTTGACAGGCTAGCCCAGGCTTGTTCCTATCACAGCAGCAGGAGAGTGAGCTCCAACGCAAGCACTTTCAGGTCTCTGCTCCTAGCACGTCACTTACTGTCCCATTGGCAGTAAGCAATAAGGGCAGGCAAGATTCAGGAAGTTAAGACGGACTTCTCTTCCTGGGAGGGGCTGCCAAGTCATGACCCAGGCACAGGGAGGGGAAGAATTTTTGGCTACCTTTGCAAATGTGCACACACATTCACAAGCATATGCACATGCTATTTTCCTACTCATATCCCCCTGGAAAGAACATGCAATGTGTCTGGGAGGGGAGCTGCAAAGTGTTTTCTGTATCTGCTTACCCACTTTCCAGTTGCATTTGTATTACTACGGAAGGGAAAAATGAATCTTGGTGAACAGTTAGCCATTTCTGTTCCAGGAATTGTGTCAAGACTGCCAAGTAGGTGTCTGTAGGGAGCTGTATCCATTTGGGCTGCCACCAGTAAAGCCTGAGAGGGCCTCAGCATTAGCAGCAGAATGCATTACCAAATTTTTAGATTTTTCAGTAAACTAGGAGTTTAAAAAATGGCATCTTGGCATTTTAAAATTTGCTTTACTCTTTAAAAAAATTTTTTTGATAGTGTGAAAGTTGAGTCTTTTTATGTTTAAGAACCAGTCCTGGAAGACCACCAGGACTTCCCTGGTGGTCCAGCGGTTAGGACTCCATGCTTCTACTGCAGGGGGCAGAGGTTCAATCCCTGGTCAGGGAACTAAGATCCCAGAAGGCTCACAGCATGACCAAAGAGATGAAAATAAAAAATATAAAAAAAAATCTGTATTTCCTCTTCTATGAACTATACATTCATATTCTTTGGCCATGGTTATTGGTCTTTTCCATATTAATTTCTAGAAGTTCTTCGTATATACTTTTGAGATTAGCCCACTGCCTGTGACATGAGTCACAGACATTTTGGGAAACCTTAATGACAGTCACTATATTAGTCACACTGTGGCTATCTTTCTGTTTTAAATGTCACCATTTGTCAGAAGCCTAATAGAGGTTACACCTACCTAGAGGCTATGCCATTATTTTCACTGTCTATCATATCATTTACTTTTTTCTGTTCGCATTACTATTTTCCTTTCTTCCCCCCTCCCAGGTTAAACATTTTTCTAAAATTTCTGAAATAATTATAAATGCACTGAAAGTTACAACAGAGTGCAAAGAGGTCTCATGTATCATCACCTTAGACAGCTACAGCAAGCAAACTGGGAAACTGACATTAGTGTCATGTGTATATACCACTTGATCATAGGTGTAGATTCATTAAACCATCACGGCAGTCAACCCTAACAGAACTGTTTCATCACCACCAAGCTCTCCCTAATTCAACCCTTTAAAAATCACAGCTATCCCCTTGTACTATCCCTTCCCCCATTATCCCTAACTCCTTGCCATTGCTAATATTATTTCCTTTCTAATATATTGATTCTTTCTTCATACTCTCATCAACTTATAAAATCTTCTCTAGTGCTCCAAGTATAGCATTAGATATAAAACTTGTTCACTTGAGCAGAGCTAATTTCTGACACAGTCCTGTGGTCACATAACATCTCACTCATTGTCACTTTCCTGAACTCCCCCATTCTCTATAACCACCCCTTTTCTATTATTATCACAGGTACCAGACAACTGTTTTCCAGCTCAGAGATCTTAGGAGCAGCCCATCTCTTTTCTCATTCCAATGTGGGTGTGAGGAAAAGGGAATAAGGTGTGCCTGGCAGTCTGAAAAGGCTCCTTCTCTTTTTCTGGCTAGCTGAAGTCACAGGTCTACCAAAATTCACAAGGTAGAGATTTTTTTAAAAAGATCCCTTGGTGGCACAGAGGTAAAGAATCCACCTGCCAATGCAGAAGACATGGGTTCGACCCCTGGGCTAGGAGGATCCCCTGGAGAAGAAAATGGTAATCCACTCCGGTATTCTTGCCTGGAGAATCCCATGGACAGAGGAGCCTGGCAGGCTACAGTCCATGGGGTTGCAAAGAGTCAGAAACGACTAAGCGCATGGACACACACACAAGTTAAGCTGAGCCTAGTGGGAGAAGGCACAGTACAGGAGCCTTTTCTTCCCCATGTGTATCTACTAACTTTGTCTCTGGTTGGCACAGCAAGGAGGACTCCAGAGAATCTGTCTGAAACAGCAGGCTTGCTACCGCTGAGATGGATAAGCATTTATTAATTGAGTACAAAGCTCTTGTGGTTTAGGAAGCATTTACATGTTTAATTTTAGTTTCGGATCTTTCTGTCAGGCAGATATTGTCATAAACATGGACGTCCCATCTCAGTTGAGACACATAATCAGGGGAGAGAGGATGGAGGACAAGGGTCAAAACTGACTCCACTCAGAAAGGTCCCATTACATGCTCTGCTCTCAGTATCAGAGATCCTCATACCTTCTGTCAAGAATATGCTCAGCTCCATTCTTTTAAGACCTTGGCCCAGAGAAAAGATGTCTTCAATGAAACTGTGTCCTGTGCAACTTCCACCACCACCCAGGGCCCTAGTATCAGCACAATTTGCAGCTTAGAGCATGTGACCTCCAATCAGAGGTTGGAGGGATTAAGAATCTTGATTGTGACCATTGTGCAAAGGAAAAAAGAGACCTAAGCAAGCTGAGAAGCCGCAAAAGATAGATTTTCAAATAATTTTGTTACATGTCACTGAAAATAAAGACAAACAAAAGCAAGTGATATATGTATGATATGTAAATAGGGCATAGGCTCAGACATAGGAATCTATTAAATAGCATCATGCCTTTAGTTCATGGTTAAACAACTTCATCTGTTCCCTGGTGACCCCTGTACCCAGGATCCTCTGTGTTTGAACCCAGTGCACTGGAGTGATTCATCGGCTCTGAACTGGTGCTCAGAGTGGCTGCAGGGATGCGAAGATTCTGCAGTTCTCCACTCTACATTCATCACCTGCCCCACCTGTCTGATTAGCTGGCGTGCGACAAAGATACAGAGCATTGGTATTCTTAGCACATGAACAGCTGAGTCCAAAACAGAGGTTTGCAAATGGACTAGCTGCTTGGGCACAAACAATCTGGCAGTTCCTCAAAACATTAAACACGAGTCACCTTGCTTAGGGATGACACTTAAGGGAGTCCACTTCTAAGTCTATTCCCAAGAGAACTGAAAGTATGTCCACACAAAAACTATGTATGTGAATATTTATAGTGGCATTATTCATGTTGGCCGAAAGTGGAAACGATGTCTATCAGTGAATGAATGCATGTAAAAACTGTGGTACATCCAGACAATGGAAGATGACTTGACCTTAAAAGATAAAGAAGCACAGTTACATGCTGCAACATGGATGGACCTTGAAAACATAATGCTAGGTGAAAGAAGCAAGTCACAAAAGATCACAAACTGTTTGAGTCTATGTATATGAAACATCCAGAACAGGCAAATTCTAGAGACAGATTAGTGGTTACCATGGACTCGTAGGGGAAGGAATGATGGTGAGTGACTGCTGACGGGAAAGAGGTATGTATTTTGGGTGATTAAAATGTTCTGAATTAGAAAGCCATGATGACTGCACAGCTCTTTGAATACTCAAATATACTAAAAAATCACTGAACTGCATACTTTAAAAGGGTAAATCTTAAGAATCATATCTCAATAAAGCTGCTATTTAAAAAAGAAAGAAATGGGCTGACCCAATAAAATACTTGAAGAAAGACCCAGTAAATGAATGCCTGCTAAAAAATTAGTACTAGGGGAAAAAAATCAAAGCCAAGTCAACCAGTATCCTTATAACTTTGGAAGATGAGTTAAAGTAATTGGTCTCTATGCTACATGTTATAAATGGATAATAAAGAGCCTGCAGCCCACCTCTTAGTATCTTCCTCCATTCATAGCCTGATCCACTGCTTAATCATTCATTTTCTGAGATTCAAGAAAATCAGAAGCAGGGGGATGAAGTCAGCTAGTTCTGAAGAAGCAGAACCAGCATCACTCCATTAACCATTCATCCGTTCCAGAAAGATTTATATGCCAACTATGTATACGGCACTAGAAGTTCTGACTTCAAGAGCTTCTAGTCTAATGATGGAAATACACACATGAACATATTAAATAACTACAATGCAAAGCTGTTTAAGAGGTCTGTTCTAGAAACAGGCAGTGCTTATATAAAGCAGAGAGGGACCTCACCTGGCTTGGGAAGATAAGAATGCACTGGGGAGAGGAGGTGATGCTCACACTGGACTGGGGCCTTGGGAGGCAGCGACCAGGTGAATCGATCTAGTATAGGCATCTGTTTATATTTCAGTGAGGTTCTCCAGTGGAGGGTCTGGCTTGAGATTATATTCCGCAGAGTACAAGATCCAGAGCCTGCAGTCTCAGTGTGTATGACGCAGGACAGCACCTGCATTGGATGCAGCCCTGAGAAAATCTCCCACGGAGAAGTCAAACACAAGCCCTCAAATCATAAAGGCCATTCTAGTCTTTCAGGGTGGAGAAGGCAATGGCACCCCACTCCAGTACTCTTGCCTGGAAAATCCCATGGATGGAGGAGCCTGGTAGGCTGCAGTCCATCGGGTTGCTACGAGTCGGACATGACTAAGCGACTTTACTTTCACTTCTCACTTTCACACATTGGAGAAGGAAATGGCAACCCACTCCAGTGTTCTTGCCTTGAGAATCCCAGGGATGGGGGAGCCTGGTGGGCTGCCGTCTATGGGGTCGTGCAGAGTTGGACACGACTGAAGCGACTTAGCAGCAGCAGCAGCAGCAGTCTTTCAGGGCAACTTTGATTAATTCTGTTTTGCTTTACTCTTAGGAAACTACAACTTTCCATTTCCTGGAATACCTTCTATTCTCTTTGTATCCTAATTAATCAAGTAACTCAATTAACTCACCATTCAATTAAAAACAATTACACCAGGCACAGTGCTGGGAATGCAAAGACAGGGGCACAGAATTGCTCCCATGCAGCTCAAGCAGTTCTGCAAAGCATGGCCCAAAGACCGAAGCGCCACCACGATGGGAGGGTTAAAAATACGTACTCCCAAGGACAAATCCTAGTGGGTCTGGGGAGCCAGACACGGAAATCTGCTTTCCCAAGGATGCCCCACATGCTTCTGGCCTGTGGTCCTGAGAACAACCTTGAGAAACACAGGCACAGTGACAATGATACACTCTCATGTGGCAGGGACTCCAAAGGGCCAGGTGGGTGTGGAGTGGGTGCAAGAGCAAGGGCAGTGAGATTTATCCTCCCAGTGGAGGTCAATCTTCACAAGACTCGTGGTTGGTGGTTCCAGGGTGGCGGTTCAGAGGCTTCCTCAAAAGTGAGTGCCAATGTTAATCACCACTGACATTAGAAATCAAATTCAGGGTTGATCTCCTTTGGGATTGACTGCTTTGATCTCCTTGCTGTCCAAGGGACTCTCAAGAGTCTTCTTCAGCATCACAGTTCGAAAGCATCAATTCTTTGGCACTCAGCCTTCTTTATGGTCCAACTCTCACATCCGTACGTGACTACTGGAAAAACCATAGCTTTGACTATCCAGACCTTTGTCAGCAAAGTAATATCTCTGCTTTTTAATACACTGTCTAGGTTTGTCAGAGCTTTCCTTCCAAGGAGCAAGCATCTTTTAATTTCATGGCTGCAGTCACTGTCTGCAGAGATTTTGGAGCCCCCCAAAATTAAGCCTCTCAGTTTCCATTGTTTCCCCATCTGTGATTTTTGGAGCCCAAGAAAATAAAATCTGCCACAGTTTCCACTTTTTCCCCTTCTATTTGCCATGAAGAGATGGGACCAGATGCCATGATCTTAGTTATTTTTGAATGTTGAGTTATAAGCCAGCTCTTTCACCCTCGCCAGATGAGCCACTCTGGGAGACTGGCCTGTCCTGACCACACTGCAGCCTCCTCACTGATAACCTGGGACCAGTAGCTCTACACTCGTGGACAACTGGGACCCCCACTCCCAAGTACAACACTCGCATGTAAAATTACATCACTTAACCCTCCCACGACCCAGGGGCTGGACACCATTGTGACCTCCACTTCCTTTTGAGGGGCCCTAATGCAGATTGATTGATTCACTAGCTCAAGGTCACGCAGCTGGAAAACGGCAGAGTGTAACAGGAAACAGTTCCTACCCTGTGATTATGCGCTGCTGTCCCAGCCAGGGGTCCTGTGAACTTGGGAGCGTTTCCCTAGGGTAACTCAGACTATTTGGCTGGAGTAGAGAAACTCCCAGGCAGTGTGGAAACAGCCTTCAGTGACTAGAAGGACAGTCAGATGAGGATTAACCAACCTTGGCCATATGGTCTCAAGGACAGAACTCACACCAGAGAGAGGAAGTAACAGAGCCTTGGTCCAGGCTCATACCAAGTTTACTCCAGAAACAGAGAAGACTGTCTTGCAGACGAGCTTCCTTCCAAGGGATATATACAATTGAGGCTGCACATCTGCAAGGCAAGGTTTATAAGCGAGGACTTGAAGCCTCAGGAGCACCAAGAAGATTCAGAAACCTGTTTAAGCACAATTTTTAAATGAACTTAGATGCAGCAATGGTACAACTCTATGTGTGACACACAGTGGGCATTTAATTAATATTTGCTAAACAAGTGAACTGAATAGAACAGAGATGAAGAGGACCAGGTATTTCCCTTATTTTATCTCCATCATGTGCTAATAGTATTAACCTCTATAAATCCTTCTTTCCTTGTACAATGAGATCCAAGGTCTTGTTAATCTTTCAATGTCCCATTTCCCCCCCCCCAGCTATAACACCAGTTATTCTTGTTTCTGTTCCCAGAGGGATGGAAGATGGATCTGTGCCTGTAACAGGTGAATGCACAGATGTGCAAGTCCTAAAAAGAGGGAGATTATAGAACACAGCAAGGAGATCAAATCAGTCAATCCTAAATGAAATCAACCCTAAATATTCATTAGAAGGACTGGTGCTGAAGCTGAAGCTCCAATACTTTGGCCACCTGATGTGAACAGCCAACTCACTGGAAAAGACCCTGATACTGGGAAAGATTGAGGGCAGGAGGAGAAGGGGGCAACAGAGGATGAGATGGTTGGATGGCATCACTGACTCAATGCACGTGAGTTTGCACAAACTCCAGGAGATGGTGAAGGACAGGGAAGCCTGGCATGCTACAGTCCTGTAGACTGTAGTCCTAGAGTCACAAAGAGTAGGACACGACTTAGCAGCCGAACAACAACATCGAACACCTAGTTATTGAGCCCTACTCCTGTGCAGGTGCCAATCTGTGCCTTTCATGTGGATTATCTCAAATAATTGAGATACTATCACTCTAAGGCTGAGATCTTTCACCCCCAATTTACAGATATAAAAACTGAAGCTAAGAGGGAAAGACTGTCCTTGATTCAAGAGTAGACAACTAACAGGTGAGCACACTTCATGTCTGCAAAGGATCGGCATCATCACCATTATTAATAGTTGCTTAAATTCTAGGCTTCTTCCTCCTGGTATTTCTAAGACATAACATTCAGATTGTGCAGATGTACCAGGATGAAAGTATTCAGACTTATGACCCCTTTCCTTTATATATACAAGTTTGTATTCATTCCTCCCTGATTGCCAAATCAGTGTTTTAGCACTGATTTTTAGCAGTGATTTAGCACCGATTTAACCTTGTCTTCTAACTGATTGTCACAGTGTTTAAGCACAACTGGGCTGGCAATGGCTTCGAGACAATCTCATTAGGATGGCATCACAGACTAGATGGACATGAGTTTGAGCAAGCTCTGGGAGTTGGTGATGAACAGGGAAGCCTTGGCATGCTGCAATCCATGGAGTTGCAAAGAGTCAGACACGACTGAGCAACCGAACTGAACTGAACTGAACTGATTCATGAGAAATGGCCACAGAGATGGTAAACTATAGTAACAAATGCCAGCATACAGCAAGACACACGGGAGGCAGAATTCAAGGTATGCTTGTTGAATCCAAATTCTTGACTTCAAGATGTTTCAGTGGGGGTCATTTAAAAAAAAAAAAAAAAGTAAAAAATATTTAGAACAAAGAAGCATCAAGGAGATGCACTTACTGTAAGGACCATTTTAGAGAAGGGGGTAAAAACCTCATGTATCACTGAGTATCCCAGAAGGAGTGAGCCACTAAGGCTCAGCCACAAAGCACAGATATCAGTCTTTCAGGAGCTAACAGATGTTCATTTTATGAGCAAAGGCAAGAGCTATTTGAACTCCTTAAGTATCTATACAAATTTGGATAATTTTAAGCTATTCTAATAGCTGCCTGACAATTTTATTAGTGCTGTCAGCTGCCGGGTGGCCCTGTCCATGCCTGAAAGAACAAGACTTCACTTGGGACTATTCCTATCAGCCGAGTTCTATTTGGAACACCTTCCTGTTTTTAAATTAGCTAGACAACGAAGAGGCTGTCTGTCCATATGGCCCCTCAGAAACTTTGTGGCATGCTGCCTCTGCAGGCAGGCAGCTCCCCTTCTCAGAGGCACAGAGGGTTTTTAACAGGAGCTGTGAAATCAGGCAGTGACCTCTGAGCATCAGTTCCTCAATACAGCACAGGTAAAACTCTCACACTTTGTGGATTTTTCACCAGTAATCAATGGGGTAATATAAAGTGAAGAAAAGTGAGCCCAGTGATCTGGCACTTGGTGCTCAATAAATGTTAGTTTTGTTTCTCTCTCATGCACTTAAAGACACGTGAAAGAACCTAGATGGTAAGGCTCCCTGCTAAGCAGATATGACGCTAAACAATCCTTATTATTTATTATTACCTATCATTATTACTAAAACATTTATGCAATATTGTGTCAACAGCTTTGCTAGATGTCTGTATTTTAAGATATACACTCACAAGAGTTCTATGAGGGACTAAGTACTGTCATCCCCATTTTATTTATAAGAAAAAAGAAGTCCAGAACTACTTAGTAACTTTCTTAAGACCAAAAGTTATTAAGCATCAGGGTCAGAAATTCCCATGCAAGGTATGCCTTGATGTTTCTTAATTATTCACTGTGCTGAGCGTTTGGTGAGCTCATTCAATCTGGAAATTCAGGCTTTAAAAAATACAAAATAACCAACAAAGACCTATTGTATAGCACAGGGAACTTATACTCTGTATCTTGCAATAATCTATAATGGAGAATGTAAGAAACGTAAAATACATACACACACACACACACATATAGCTGAACACCTGAAACTAACATAGCATTGTAAATCATCTATATTTCAATAAAAATTTACAACAAGAAAAAAGTTTTCCTCATCTTCATCTCCTACTGATTAGACGTAGAAATCTCCCCTTAACTGATCCTCTAATTATCTTCCATCTCCTCTTTTCTAGATCTCTGTCTCTTTGTGTTGCTTCAAGAACTGTTCAACCTTGTCTTCTAACTTTTGACCATTCTGTAACTCATCAGCTCTCAGATCTTTCATTTTTAACAGTGCCTGTGTTCTGAACAATCCTTTGTTTGTTTGTTTAAACATAGGATCTGCTCATATCTTATGCTTGAAATAGCCATTTTCTCCTCTCTGAGGACATCTACCTTAGCTTTTCTTTGACGTTTCCTGCTCCCCTCTGCCATCTCTTTGTTTCTTACCTACTCCTTTTTTAATTTGTAAAGTCAGACCTCTGACTTGTCCATGCCTTTTCCCTCCAGTATCTGCTGACTCTTCACAGTACAGATGCTTAAGGCCCTAGAGATGACTTGGTAGCTTTGAGTCTGTGGGTGACCTTCTTTCCTACCCTCAGCTTTGTTGTGATACGACACATACCACTCTGTAGGTTTAAGGTGTACAACATATTGATGGAATACATTTACACATTGCAAGATGATCACCACTGTAGTCTTAGGTAGCCCCTCAGTCCCATCACAGTTGCCATTTCTTTTTGGTAGTAAGACCATTTACAATCTATTCTCGCTGTGTTGGTTAAGTATATAAGATGCGGCATTATTAGCTATAATCACCCTGCTGCACACTGGGTCCCCAAATTGCTAACCTTGCAGGTGGAAGTTTGTACCTTTTGACATCTCACGGGGGTGGACTTCTTGGTGGCTGACTTTCACTAAAGCAAACCATGGGCTTTTATTGGGTCCATCCATCAGGGTCCATTCAAGAAACAGGAAGCCCTCACAGAGAAATGTTTATAAAGGCCTGCTCACCAGGTACAATGGACTGTAAAAGCAAAAGGGGGATACAAAGACAGCCTATAAATAGCACCTAAAAGTGGCAGCTGCTATTCCTAGGGCTGGGTCAGTAACAGGAAGGAATCAGGATTCCTAGGCTTTTGGAGCTTGGAAAGGGGGCCCACAGCACAAGGACCCAGTCTCGGGAAACGGGGAATCTAAATGCAAGGCTGCAGACCAGAATGAACTGCACAACCAGATGAGGAAGCCCAGCCAGGATGGTTCTCCCCAAGATAGAGAGTGGACAAGCAGAAGCAGAACCCTTCATTCCCTCCAGCCTCAGATTCCCTCTTTCCCCAAAGTCGATCTTCCCAGGAGCCCCTGGCAACACCGAAATATCAGCAGGGTCCCTGCCTAGAGCTCAGTCCAAAATGGTGGGTTTGAAACAGAGTGATAACTTAAAATTACCTTAAGTGAGCACAGTGGGGTGTGGGTATCCCAAAAATCCATACCAGATTCTTTGGCTGGGTTTTTTCCCAGAGACATCACACAATTTCTTGTCTGCAGAATAGAGTACCAGTCTCTGACCTCTTAAGATCTGAGTAGAGGAAGGGGCTGAAGGGTTTTTTCTTTGTGGATTTTCATTCTAGCACCTTGTCCAGCTCTACCTGTGCATGGTGAGCTGTGTCCTGAGCCATGAGGGTACGGTGTGTCCCAAAAGAAAAGCTCCAACACCTTGGGGGGCAGGGATGAATGGCTGCCTGGCTGCACTGAAGGAAGGCTGGAGTCCCAGCTGTCTTTGTACTCATTCCCTGCTGCATCTGGGATACCTACAGCCTCTCATGGGTGAGCCTTGTCTGAGGTCAGTGGAGCCAAGCACTCATTTGCTGTCCTGTGACCCAATCAGATTGATGTTCTGAGATGCCACGCTCTGCCCATCCATCTATATTCTGGCTCCCAGACTTGTCTGCTCTTCTCTTTTTCTATTATCTTTGTCCTTGTGAACTATGTCTGTTCTTTATTCTTTCCCTCCACTCTAGTGGACTTTGGGAAAGTATAACAATAAGCTCCTGTGTTCAATCTGCCATCTTGTATAAATCACATTTTTAAAAAACAATGTGTGGGTCACTTAAAACGCATGTGCAACTCAGACTCCTCCTTTGGGCCATTGCCTGTAACATCTGCCAGACACTGCGATATTGTACCATGCATAAGAGAAAGCCAAAATAATCTGGGTCATTTTGCTTGGAAAGAGAAGGCGGAAGAACAAATTAACGGTAGAGGAGAGACCATTGGAGGCCAGTCGGCAGCTCTTCTGTTGCTCTGAGAACGGAATGACAGGTCCTGAGCATGAAAGGGCAACAATTAAGGAATTTTAACAGATATGAAGAAAAGGCATCTCTCATTTGGATCAGTGCACTGACCACACTTACCTGGGACCCCTCCCTCTATAAACAGCTTCTGTGCTGTTCCTTTCTCTGCTCTGATTTAGGAACTTTAAATACAACAGTGTCTGTGTCCAGTCATTCCACCAGTTAACTGTGGAAGGTGAAACAGGCTGGGGCCCCACTATGTACTAGGAGACAGCGATGACTGGATAGGTGTGGTCCCTTCCCATTGTATTTCACCAGAAATAAAGACATGTCAACATGCACTCCCAATAAAATGTAAAGCCCATCTGTGATTGCTTCTCTTAGCTCATCTTTATCTGCTTCCTGGCCTTACTTTGTGCCAGATCCTCAGCCAAGCACCATGTAAAGTTTACATATGCAGTCCTGACTAGAACCCTATGAGGTTGTTCCTCCACTACGATTATTCCCATTTATCCCTGCGCTTAAGAGAAGAGGTCATTTCCAAAGGTTGTTTTGGCATTGCGTTAGTTTCTTCATTGCTGTCACACGATACCACAAACTCAGTGGCTTAAAATCACACACATTTATTATCTCATGGTTCTGGAGATCAATACATAACCCTACGAGGCTAAAGTCAAGGTGTCAGCAGGGATGCGTCCCTCTGGAGGCTCTGAGGGAGACTCTGACTCCCTTGCCCTTTGCAGTTTCTGGTGCTGCCTGCATCTCCTGGCTCATGGCCCCTTCCTCCATCCTCAGAGTGCATCGCTCCAGCCGCTGCCTTTGACATCACGTGGCTTCTCTCTGCAGTCAAATCTCCCTCTCTCCCTCTCCTCTGAAGATACTCGGAACTGCTTTTACTCATAACACCCAGAACATCAAATGTATAGGCGTTTTCCTCACACTAGTCAATCCCCAACATTCTGGACACCACCTGGGTGTCTTTCAACCCAATTCATTTCTCACACTTATAGAGCTGGCACAGACCCCAGCAGCTGAAGGGCTCATTGTCTTAAACGATGCCCTCACTTTAGATGCCAGCTGCCAGTGTTGGGTCTCCAGGGTACCCACACTTCTGTCCAACTTGGCTAGAAAGTCAGGGGTGCCCTCAACCCTTGCCTTTCAGGTTTGATAATCTGGTAGACTCAGGGAACTCAGAAAAGCACTTTACACACTAGGACTCATTTGTTATAAAAGATTCAATTTGGGAACATCCATACGGAAGAGACGCACGGGGCAGGTAAGGGGCACAGAGCATCCAGGTCCTCTCTGGTGGACCACCCTCCCAGCACCTCCTTGTACTCACCAACCTGGAAGCTCAATGAATCCCATCATTTAAGGGTTTCTATTAGAGGTTTCAGGCCATAGAAGGATTGACTAAATCACTGGCCAGTGGTGACTGCTTCAATCTCCAGCCCCTCTCCTCTGCCTTGAGATGGTGCAGCTAAAATTCCCTAACCTCTAATCATGCCCTGGTCTTTCCAGAAACCAGCCCCATCATAAAGTTATTGAGGGGCCAGGACTGGCCTTAATAGAATAAAAGACACTCCTATTTTCCTTTGGAAAATTCCAAAGAGTTTAGGAACTCTTGTGTGAGGAATCTGGGACAAAGACCAATTATGTATTTTTTATTTTATCACAGACACATTTAGGGTCAACACATACAGTCCAGGATAATCTTCCCACCTCAAGAACCTTAACTCAATCACACCTTCAAGGTCCCTTTTGCCTTATATGTTAACTTTCATAGGTTCCAGCAATTAGGAGGAAGATATCCTTCTACAAGGCTTCCCTGGTGGCGCTAGTGGTAAAGAATCTGCCTGGCAATGCAGGAGATATGAGACTTGGGTTCGATCCCTGGGTCGGGAAGATCCCCTGGAGGAGAGCATGGCAACCCACTCCAGTATTCTTGCCTGGAGAATCCCTTGGACAGAGGAGCCTGGCAAGCTAGAGTCCATGGGGTCACAGAGAGTCAGACACAACTGAGGCAACTTATCACGCATGCCCACAGAAAGAGGAAAGCCTGGGGTTCAGACCCTAATCTTGTGTTCAAAGACCAAATATTCAACTATCCTGTACACCCACTTCCCCCTTGAACCTTGAGCTTTAGCCACACCCATGATCACGGTGCCCCCACCTTTACAAGGCTATTCCTCCATGTCTTTTCCAAGGTGTTTCTTTTGCCTAAAAGTTCCCTTTACTTGGTGACTCACAAACTCCTACTGAAACTTCAAGGCCCAGCCCAAGTGCTTCTCCTCTGTATCTTTTTCCTACCACTCCTGAGCAGAACTGGCTCTCCATCTTCAATGCCCCCACAGAACTTTGGTAACTTGTCTGTACAAGCAACAATCACACAACTTTGCAGTTATTTCTGCTTTTTCTCTCCTTTTTCCTGTTTATGCAGGAATCCCTTTCTGTATGGATTGTTTAGTGTCTTGCATGCCCAACACTACCTGGCACATAGCTGAGCATTAATTACCTGTTCCTGAATTAAATTGAAGCTAGTTTAAAAAAAAATAAATAAATTGAAGCTAGTTTAAAAAAAGAAAGGAACTGCATGATAAAAGGCAGACTGTATAGCTTTCCCCAAAGACTAAGTAAAAGACGAGAATTGAGACATATTTTTTTTTTTTCCATTTTCCCCCATCAATTTACTGAGCCCAATGCTGTGCATTACACCAGCTGTTAGCAACACAGAGATGAATTAAACATGACACCTGCCTGGGAGGAAAGGAAAATGAGATACACTGAGTCCTCTTCTACCTGCCCACCACTGTGCATGACACCCCTACAGGTTAGCTCATTTAAAGGACCTCAGTGGAGGTCTGCCAGGGAAGAGGGAGGGAGCCTCAATGAGATCCCCATGTTCCCTCCCAGCACATGGATTTTAGAAAATGAGTTCATGATCTCCTCTATGATTATAGGCAGCTCTGCTGAACTTCAGAATGCTTAACATGGAGTTAACAGACACCTTAAGAGACCTGCCGGTCCAATATTTTGCAGCTAGAGTTTGCCATACACTACAGGGCTGTGAAAATAATTGAGTGGATTTAACAAGCATTTTAAAAATTAAAACACCAAATAAACGAGAAAATATAAACTTCACTGAACACAGTAAGGTGAAGTATTATTTTATGAAAGAAAAATTTAGGTTGCACATCTACATAATGTGCCTGTATATACATATGTGGGTTCCCTGGGGGCTCAGATGGTGAAGAATCTGCCTGCTAATGCAGGAGACCCGAATCTGATCCCTGGGTCAGGAAGATCCCCCGGGGAAGGGAATGGCTACCCACTCCAGTCGTCTTGCCTGGAGAATTCCAGGACAGAGGAGCCTGGTGGGCTATACAGTCCATGAGATCTTAAACAGTCAGACACGACTGAGTGACTGACACACACATATACATATATGTATAGACGTGTATAACACACACATATGTTTTTGGATTGTGATGTGAAATGTATTTCCTACTGTGGGATATAGTCGATAAGCTATGAAAAGTACTGATGGGCCAATATCTCCACCTGGTTACAAAGGAAAAGCAAAGCCTGGCAATGGACTCCACCAGCTCTTAGTTTTTTCCTACCAGTAATGCATTTTACTGGGCATCTTCCCCACCAGCTCTTTTAATAAAAAGCAGGCAAGCTCCCCAAGTCCATGGGTATCTGTGTTTCACACCCCCTCCGTTGCCATCCCTGAGGACGGGGACGCTCTTTTATTAAAGGAGCCAGTGGGGTTCTCATGTGAGCCCCAAGGGGGAAAGGACCTGATCATTTTGTTCCACTACCTCCACTGTACTTTAAAAATGTACATGGAAAGTTCTTTTAAACAGCCTGCAATGGGATTTCCTTCTCATTGTCACAATCAAGATCTGATTATCTAGAAATGGCCTAATTAAATCCTCCTAACTATTATGATGTGTAGCCTTGAGGGGGGGGAAAAATGGCGGGCTTTAGAGTTCTGCTGACCTGGGACAAAATCCCATCTCTGCCACTTGCTGGCCATGTGACTGACTTGGGACCCTCAGCGGCACTGGGCATGGGCCTGGGGTAAGGGAAATGTCCTGTCAACCCCTGGGAAGACATGCACAGAATGGGAACTCAGTATACTCACACATCCCGCCTGCTGCTCCCCTTCTCTTTCTATGATGTTTGCAGAGAAGTTACAAAATAACCACATGCCAACTTCACTAATGAGTCAAGAAGAACCACTGCTGAGAAAATGGCATTTCTCCTCCTTCAGTAAAAGCAACAGAGCCAAGTGAACCTTCATTCTTTGGCTGGGGGTGCTGTGTGCCTGGGTCTGGCTGAGTCCCCCTGCCCCCCCACTGAACGTCTGAGCTGACCCAGGGCCAGCCCCAGTGCGGCTGTGTGCACCTGATCCCATAACCAGCCCAACCCTGACCTTTTCTGGTATTTATGATGTCGGATCGGATTTTGATCACTGTTTGAGCTCTCGACACAAAGTAAACAGGTTGGCATACTTCCCTGGGAGGTACAAGCGCCAGGATTTTAATCCTGGTCTCCAAACACTTCTCCCAAATGCTACCCTGCCCCAGTGACAAGACAGCCAAGACACAGAGTCTCTTTTGTTGCAGTCGACAGCAGATCCTGGGTCAGTAACTTTGTGCAGTAAGCATGGACCCATCTGCACTTAAGCCTTAGATAAGGAGCCTGGAAAGTATGGATGTCGAGGGTCCAGACAAGACATTCTGGCTTGGTTGGCAAAGGGAAGACTTGGGCATCATTCTTCTTAAGGTGCAATCCCCACCCACAGTCAACCTGCAGCCAGTGTGAAAACTAACTGCGCTTGGGAGAAGTGAAGGGAACGGAGAGGTAGATGGTCTGGTCCAGTACTCTGGCCAGCCTCTGTGAACTGGTGGAGAAAGTGCTCAGTTTCCTACCAGGAATATACAGCAGAGACAGGTTAACTGGCTCAGCCCAAGATCACATAGCCACTTGGCACTTGGACGCAGGGCTGTCTGACTCTTTCTGTAGCCAAGACATTGCACTGTTGAGCTCAGAGCATCTATAGACATCGGTATGTGAGCAGCCTCAGGCTATAGTCTTCTAAAGTTCAAGAGAGGACTAGCATTTTGCTCTCTTGGAAGACCCAAAGCAACTGGAAACAGAATAACAATCCAAGGCTTGAACAGATAAATAATAATCATGGAATACCAGGAAGCATAACAAATGACCCGATGCATAAGGTGGGGAAATGGTTATAATATGTAGTTAAAAAATACTAGAATATAAACATTACTATAATATGATCCCAGTTTATACATTAGAAAAACAGAAAAGTGCCTGAAAGAAAATAACTAACATAACTATGAAAGTGCAAGTTGCTCAGCTGTGTCAACTCTGCAACTCTATGGACTACACAGTCCATGGAATTCTCCAGGACAGAACACTGGAGTGGGTAGCCTTTCCCTTCTCCAGAGGATCTTACCAACCCAGGGAGAGAACCCAGGTCTCCCGCATTGCAGGTGGATTCTTTACCAGCTGAGCCATAAGCGAAGCCCAAGAATATTGGAGTGGGTAGCCTATCCCTTCTCCAGTGGACCTTCCTGACTTAGGAATCAAACTGGGATCTCCTGCATTGCAGGAGGATTCTTTACCAACTGAGCTATCAGGGAAGCCAACATAACTATAATAAAAACATATAAATAACAAGTAACTAACATTTTACCCCAAAATGTTAATGATATTTAACTCTAGGTAGTAGAAACACAGGAGGAATTATATTTTCTTTATTGTGTGTTATGGATAGGTACTGTTTTATTCATGATACACGCATATCAAGGGGATCCACATACTGAACCTTAATGATGCCTGTGACAGAACAGTTTACTCTTGAAAGGGTCTGGTAAATTCTTGTTTCTGCCTCTGAAGTGAAGCCCTTTCACTATTACTATAATGCCTGGGGATACTTTATGCTGCAGTCACGCTGTCCTGTCTGGAATTCTGATCTTATGGTTCTACAAAGAATATATATTTCCCTTGAAACTAATATATATACACACACACACACACACACACACATATATATATATACACACACACACATATGCACGCACACATATGTGTACATGTATGATATATATAATATGGACCTCCCTGGAGGTCAAGTGATTAACACTCTGAACTTCCAATGCAGGGGCATGGGTTCGATCCCTGGTCAGGGAACTAGGATCCCATATGCCACATGGTGTGACCAAAAAATAAGCAAAAACTATATATAATATATATTGCATAATAAATATACTCTCTCTATATACATATATGTGGGGGGAGGGGAGGGGGAGGTGACGTCATATGCCATCAGTGCATCTCTAAAGTCCTAAGGGAAACAAGCATTTGGGGAAGAGCACCTACTGTGTGTTGCTATGAAAAGCTTCCAGGAGTTTTCAAAACCCCACCTCCCACTGTAGTGGCTTCCAAGACTGTCTCCAGAGACAGAGGCTAGGACCTAGCATGGGTTGGAAGCCGGATTTCTGTTCTGAAATTCTCACTAGGCTGAGCCAACATGTCACCACTCACTCTTGGGAGATCTAACTTCTCCAGGAACTCTGGGGCCTGACATCATCACTCCCCCGTACTCTGTGTCTGTTTCTACCTTACCTAGTGTTTTCTTGCCTGTATATGAACTTGGTGGTGCAAGCCCCCAGGGTGGCTCCAGGGCATCTGTGATTTGCCACTTCACAGGAGCAGAAAGGGGAAAAAAAGAATGTTGTAGAACCCAAAGAGCCACAGAAACTGAAAAGCTAATTTTGTTCATTCAAGACAAGGCTGTATATTGTCATCCTGCTTATTTAACTTATATGCAGAGTACATCATGCAGAATCCTGGGCTGGATGAATCACAAACTGGAATCAAGATGCTGGGAGAAATACCAACAACCTCAGATATGCAGATGATACAACGCTAATGGCAGAAAGCAAAGAGAAGCTAAAGAGCCTACTGATAAGGGTGAAAGAGGAGAGTGAAGAAGTTGGCTTAAAACTCAACATTCAGAAAAAAGAAAATGAGATCATGGCATCTGGTCCCATCACTTCATGGCAAATAGAAGGGGAAAAATTGGAAACAGTAGTAGATTTTATTTTCTTGGGCTCCAAAATCACTGTGGATGGTGACTGCAACCATGAAATTGAAAGATGCTTGCTCCTTGGAAGGAAAGCTCTGACAAACCTAGACAGTGTATTAAAAAAGCAGAGACATTACTTTGCTGACAAAGGTCCAGATAGTCAAAGCTATGGTTTTTCCAGTAGTCATGTATGGATGTGAGAGTTGGACCATAAAGAAGGCTGAGTGCCAAAGAATTGATGCTTTCGAACTGTGGTGCTGGAGAAGCCTTCTGAGAGTCCCTTGGACAGCAAGGAGATCAAAGCAATCAGTCCTAAAGGAAATCAGTCCTGAATTTGATTTCTAATGTCTTTCATTGGAAGGACTGATACTGAAGTTCCAATACTTTGGCTACCTGATGCAAAGAGCAGACTTATTGGAAAAGACCCTGATGCTGGGAATGGTTGAAGGTAGGAGAAGAGAGTAAGGAGGATGAGATAGTTGGATGGCATCACTGACTCAATGGACCTGAGTTTGAATACACTCCAGGAAATACGCAAGGACAGGGAAATCTGGCATGCTGCAGTCCATGGGACTTCAGAGTCAGACGCAACATAGTGACTGAAAACAAGGCCACCCATGAGTCACTTAGTATTAATAGCTGCCTTGGTTATTAGATGGGATGTTGAGGTATTGTGATGCTTATGTTCAAGGAACCCTTGTTTTACTTAACAATGGCCCAAAGCCAAGAGTACCGATGTTGACAATGTGGATACTCTGTGTCTAATTTATAAATTAAACTTTATCATAGGTAGGTACATATCAGTTCAGTTCAGCCATTCAGTTGTGTTTGACTCTTTGTGACCCCATGGACTGCAGCACACCAGGCTTCCCTGTCCATCAGCCAACTCCCGGAACTTGCTCAAACTCACATCCATTGAGTGGGTGACGCCATCCAACCATCTCATGCCCTTCTCCTCCTGCCTGCAACCTTTCCCAGCATCAGGGTCTTTTCCAATGAGTCAGTTCTTTGCATCAGGTGGCCGAAGTATTAGAGTTTCAGCTTCAGCATCAGTCCTTCCAATGAATATTCAGGACTGATTTCCTTCAGAATTGACTGGTTTGATCTCTTTGCAGTCCAAGGTATGTTTAAGTTCAGTTCAGTTCAGTCACTCAGTTGTGTCTGACTCTTTGTGACCCCATGGACCGCAGCACACCAGGCCTCCCTATCCATCACCAATTCCCAGAGTTTACCCAAACTCATGTCCATTGAGTCGGTGATGACATCCAACCATCTCATCCTCTGTTGTCCCCTTCTCCTCCTTTCCCAATCCTCTTCAATCTTTCCCAGCATCAGGGTCTTATCCAATGAGTCAGCTCTTCACACCAGGTGGCCAAAGTACTGGAGTTTCAGCTTCAGCATCAGTCCTTCCAATGAACACTCAGGACTGACCTCCTTTAGGATGGACTAGTTGGATCTCCTTGCAGTCCAAGGAACTCTCAAGAGTCTTCTCTAACACCTCAGTTCAAAAGCATCAATTCTTCGGTGCTCAGTTTTCTTTATAGTCCAACTCTCACATCCATACATGACCACTGGAAAAACCATAGCCTTGACTAGACGGACCTTTGTTGCCAAAGTAATGTAGGAAAACACATAGCCTATATAACATTTGGTCCTATCCAGTTTCCGGCAATCACTTGCAGATAAGGGGGGACTATAGGAACTAATTTTTTAGCGTCAACCAGGGTCAGACTGGCATAGACCTTGAAGGCCAAGTCAACAGATAAATGCAGAGCATGAGGGCAAGAAAGATATCAAAGGTACTCATACTTTATATTGTTCTGGCTCTGCTTCTGCCAGTGTGAATTTGTATAAGATTCGCAGACCTTAAAGGAGCACTGAGATCCCAGTCAAACCTATTTTACAGACTCATTCATCTCTTCACCAGTCATTCAACAAATACTTATTGAACAGATATCCTTGGTTCAGAAACGGAGAGTGACTTGCCTAAGGCTAGTGTGGTAGAACACAGACCCACATCCAAGTTAAGTAGTCTTGCAACTGCATCATACAAATGAAAGACCTTCTGGGTCTTCTTTGCCTTTGCAACAAAAAGCAGTGCACTAGTTCCCAATCTCTAAGATTGCTTCTGATCCTGTTTTCTATATGTGTGCATGCCAGCAAAGCCACGCTACAACTTCCCTCATTTCCTTTTGTTTCTGTACAAGACCGGAAAGAAAATTTATCTTTCAACATGCCACCTCTTCACTTTGACAAACACTGATTTATTTTGTAATTGATGTCCCAGGAAGGCACACACCTCATCTGCTTGAATGATGACACAATTAATTAGACCAAACAAGGAAGAAAGCCCAGGACACAGCCCAAGCTGCAGGTACTACTTAACCATGAGCAGTGTACAATTTCTCAGAGCAGAGCAATTTGCAAAAGGGAAGATCAAGGAGATATTCAGGTATGTTAAACTTTCAATTTAGGTCATATCTGTGGGCCAATAGGTTCCGAAATCTACCTTCTCCATCTAGACATAACAGCACTCTAAAATGCTAAAGAAAAATCTCTTCATGTATCAGAAATGTGCAAATGTCTATTACCTGTTATGGTCACGGAGGAGGACCCCATCTGCCTGAGACAGGAAGTGGTGATGGGGGTTTGTGGGAAGGGAATAAGAAAAGGACACTGTATTTAGAATAGGTTCTATTGGCCAGTGTGCGCCTTAAGGCTGCAAGTAACAGAAATTTAAACTGACTTTAAGAAATTAAAAAAAAAGAAAGATATTTTGCTCCCGGCCTGGCTGGAATTAGAGACTGCAACACAGCGTAACATGGAATTTGTCTCTCTTCTCAGGATATCAGATTTTCTTTCACTCTCAGGCCCAGTGGCTGTGTAGGAAAGAAGTTACACACCCAGCCTGAGGCTGCCATCCTTAGAAAGACCTGCTTGCAAAGCTGGCCCTTGGCCGGCATGTGTGAACGTGCATTCCAGGAAGGCTCCTATTAATATTACTCCCTGGTAAAAATGGCCCAATGTGTTTAAAATTGCTTATGCAAACATTATAGTTTATGATGAATACCCGCTTTCCTTTTGGGAGTCTGGGCTTTTGCTATGTGCCAGAGGATGCCTGGGGCTTCCAGGGTAGCTCGGTAGTAAAGAATCTGCCTGCCAATGCGGGAGACATGGGTTTGATCCCTGGGTCAGGAAGATCCCCTGGAGGAGGAAATGGCAACCCACTCCAGTATTCTTGCCTGAGAAATCCCACAGACAGAGGAACCAGGCAGGCTACAAAAGAGTCAGAGAGACTTAATGACTAAACAACAAGAGAAGATGTCTACATGACCAGCCCTGAATAAAGGTCTTGGGTGCTGAGTTTCTAATGAGTTTCCCTAGTGGAGAGCATTTCACACACTGCAGGAGGAATCAAGTGTACCCCATGTGACTCCATTGGGAGAAGATTCTGGAAGCCTCAGCCTTGTTTCCCCTAGACTCCACCCCATACATCTTTGTCCTTTGCTGATTTTGCTTTATGTCCTTTGCTGTAATAAGCCACAGCCATGAATTCCACTCATGTTGACTCCCATGAGTCCTCCTAACAGAATACTGAATCTAGGGGTGGTCTTGGGGACCCCTGACACAGTGGCAAAATGTCCAACAAAAGTTCTGGTCTTATCTTTTCATAGCAACAGCAACTGTAGTAGAAAATCTTTCCAAGAAGTTCCGGTAAAAGTTCTTGACTTACCCTCATTAGTTGCGATGGATTCAGCTTCAGGCATACCACCACGGTGAACCAGTCACCAGATCCTGGGAGATGACTGTACTCCCACTGCTAGGCAGGACAGGGTCATGCCCTTATCCCTGCAACCAGGGACAGGATCGCCAACTGTTACGCACGCTGAAAACCAGTCAAGACAAGGAAAGACATCCTGCTGATGCTGGTGGAAGCGGGGCATGGATGCTGAGCACCTAAGACAGAACGTCTATCACAGTGGAGCACAAATGGAGTGCATTGTGAGGAAGCATTTGTTATAGAAACATTAACCACCACCAGTAGCAGCACAAAATCACAGAGCTAAGATAGCTGAACTTACTTTTTTACCCTAAATATATGCTTTCTCTTGTGTTTCCCACCTAATCGTCTAAACTGGGAAACTAGAGATGAATTTTTCTCTCGTGCACCACATCTTACTGGGACACTCATCTTTAAACGATTATGTTGTTCCATCCTACCTCCACGTTAGCTCAGACAACGATCATTGGTTTCTTGGATTACTGACATGCATGCCAACTGACTGGACTCTGCTTTTGGTTGGGCACCATCCAGCCCATCCCACCCCCTGTAGCCCAGTCACCTTTCTATCCTGAGGACTGACCAGCCTGATCAGGTCACTCTTCACCTCAGAGACTGTCAACGGATTCTCACCATCTCCTAGAAAAACCCAAATTCCCTGGTGTGGCATGCCACACCACACCTTCCGTGATCTAGCTCCCACCTACTTGGCAATCTTCCATCAGGTTTCCAATCCACCCACCTGTACTCAATTCTTTGTACAAAAAGGTCCAGCAGTAGGAATGCCCTGAAGTTCAGGCAACATGCCATTCTGTTTCACATCATGAGTTTGGTCCATTTTGTTCTCCTTGGTCCCACTTTTCCCACGTGGAGATCTCCAGCCAACCCACAAGACCCATTTTCCTTCTTGTGTTGTGAGTGATGACTTTCCCAGATTCCAGAGCTAATCTCTCCTCCCAGGATGGCAGCATTGTGCTTGGTACATGCCCTTATCTCTCACTATAACCCTTTCTTAGTATTTATTTGCCCTTCTGAATTCTCAACTAGAGTTCACCTTCATGAAGACTGGTGTATCATCTTACCCATCCTTATAGCTCAGTACTGACTTTGAGAATGACAAGGAGCACTGCTTAAAAACCTATGGGCTAAATCCACAAATGAAAAAGACAGGCTGAAGGCTGAGACTGTGGCTCTCCCACTTACCATGTAGATGATTTGGGTGTGTTGTTTAACTTTTTTAAGCATTAGTTCTCCCTCTTGTAAGACACAGATTGGACTAGCCATCTGCCAGGACTGTTGTGAGGATGAAAGGAGCTAATATATATGGAACATCCAGGTGCATGCAGAATCTGGACTGTATCAGGCATCTCATCAAAGCAAGGTATCCCCCAAATGTACCAAACTCATTCAAGATATTAATAATAATAAGGGACACTGGGTGCAAGGTATATGGGGACTCTGTACTAACTTCATAATTTTTCTGTAAATAATAAACCGTTCCAAAAATTTTTAAAGTTCACTTAAAGAAGAAAAAAGCAAGTTCCGTCTCTGCCAACCAACCCTCCCCTCCCTTACTTCTTTCTCACTTCCACCCAAAAATCCTTCAAAGGATGCCTCTTTTTAAAATTTTTTTTAATATTCTTGTATCACATCATTCTCCTCCCTGCCCCAGAAAATGGATTATTGGGTAGATTTGGGAAATCCTTTTTGAATCTTTTAAGCATTTTTGCCATCATGGGATATGATCTTTTGACATCTCAGCCGTAAAGAAGAGAAGCCTCAAATTGTCACACCTTCTCTGTCCTGAGACCTAGCAAAAGGTAAGCCAGAAAACAGAAACCCAAGCTTCCTGGTCAAATGGAGATGGTGGATGATGAAAAAAATATCCTTCTGCTTCTTGGGAAGCTGGTGATTTCACCCCATCCTATGCTGGCTGACAGTGTTCCCTTCAACGGCCCCTCCATCCGTCTCAATAAGGAATTAGCACACACGAATCTGCCCACTGCACTCTCCAGATGCACAAGCCCAGTGCACCGCATGGAGAAGAGAACAGCCATTTGTCTTCCTTGACAGGCCATGTCCGTCCTTGTCACATATTAGATGTTGCTAATAATCTATGTGTACGTGTTTAGGAGAAAAAAAAATGTGTCCTTGCAGTAGTCACAGAATGACATGATTTCCTCTCTTCACAAGTATGGAGATGAGCAGCATGTTGGGTCTTCTGATTCCGAGGGAAAAATCATAAACTCCAGAGGGTCCTACCCTAACTTATGGAAGAATGCATTTGAGTCAGGTCAATTCAGTCATGCGTCCCCTTGGTACCAAGTTTCGTTCCAGGTACAAGAGAATGAAGGCATTATAAAGAAGGCTGAGCACTAAAGAATTGATGCTTTTGAACCGTGGGGCTGGAGAAGACTCCTGAGAGTCTCTTGGACAGCAAGGAGATCCAACCAGTCAATCCTAGAGGAAATCAACCCTGAACATTCATTGGAAGGACTGAAGCTGAAGCTCCAATACTTCGGCCACCTGATGCAAAGAGTCAACTCATTGGAAAAGACCCTGATGCTGGGAAGGATTGAAGGCAGAAGGAGAAGGGGGCAGCAGAGGACAAGATTATTGGATAGCATCACCGACTCAATGGACACGAATTTGAGCAAGCTCTGGGAGGCAGTGGAGGACAGAGGAGCCTGGTGTGCTGCAGTCCATGGGGTCGAAGAGTCAGACACGACTTAGCTACTTGCAACAACCACTTCATCTTCTGAAGGAGGAAATTCACTAGTGGCTATTCGACTATCTGTAGCTCTAGGAGAGGAAACAATCCACACATCAAGCATCTTGGAAGGTAGTGTTGAGCATAAAAAAAGGGGAAAGGAAGTCTGAAGTGCATGCAGCAGAAGCTTGAGCATAGGGTTGACTCCGAAAGTCATTCATAAAGGGCACGTGGTAGGGGGTCTCCAAGATATGAACCAATAAACAAGCGGCAGAAAGTTCAGATTTCATTTCTTCTTTGGCACTGGCCATTATAAACTAGGTAAAGCAGCACCATCAGCGCTGGACTTCCTATACCTTTTTCTAAAATCAGTAATGGAACCACTAAGGAAGACATTCTCAACAGAGAAAGACTGTCCTCAGGGGACACTTGCAGATGCCTGGAGATACGTTTGCTGGTCACAACTGGGGAAGGGGAGTGCAACTGGCATCTAGTGAGTAGAGGCTAGGGATGACAGGACAGCCCCCATGATGACGAATTACCCAACCCCAAATGTCAAGAGCACTGAGGTGGAGAAATCTTGCATGAAAGCAATGGTGGCCAAGGCATTGATGTGGTCCAGACCGCTGGCAGGAGACGGGAGGGGCCTTGGAGTTGCACAGTTTGCAAAGACACTATAGGTAATTAATTCTGATACTGAAAGCCTCCACCCTGCAATTCAGAATTACTGCTCAGAGAACACAGTTGCAAATGACCATTAGTTGCTTGACTAGCATATGCCTGTTAATCCGATTTGGTATTTCACTAATACAGACTTGGAACAGAGTTAACCCTCAGGGAAGACCCCTCTGGCCCAGATACTTATAGAACAAACAAGAACAAAAAGGCTTCTTTCCTAAGCACGTGATTCTCAAGATGGGCTTTGTCTCTGACTCCATAAATTTATTTTTTAAAGTTTTTTTTTTTTAATATGGACCACTTCTAAAGTCTTTATTGAATTTGTGACAGTATTGCTTCTGTTTTATGTTTGGATTATTTGGCCACGAGGCATGTGCAATCTTAGCTCTCTGACTAGGGGTCAAACCAGCACTCCCTGCATTGGAAGGTGAAGTCTTAACCACTGGACCGGCAGGGAAGTCCCTTCATAAACTGATTCAGTATTTGCTTCTGCCTCTTCCTGCTACTTGGTCTGCATCTGTCTCTCACAGTCACCCCCACTAAGTCTTTAGTACCTTTATTTGATCCTGCCCCACCCTCTCATCTCCTAATTCCCCCAGAATGACCTAGGACAGTCCACACATCCAAGCACCCACAAGGGCTACATTCACGATCAAGATTTCCTTCACTCAAGGCAGCTGATATCAGAAAAATATTAGAAAAGCAACCGAAGTGAGTAATTCACACGAATGGCAGGTAACCCTAAAATCTTCCCCGAAAGTGTCTGATATTTTTCAAGTAAGGATGAGTTAGTCACATGAATTTCTACTGAATCAGGCCTTATTTTGCATAACTTGTGCATCCAGTACCAAGTAGGTGTTCAGTAAACATTTATCGAATGTCTGAATGAGCGAGAAAATACCTTTGGGCAGAGGAACTCCCTATAGTTTTAATCTTTAAACTTATCATTATCTCTCCCTGAAATTTTAAAAAAGTCCCGTGGGCCTGTCAGGAGGTGGAACCATTCTAACTGTGAGACTCAAGCAAGGTATTTACCAAAAACAGCAACAGCACAAGGTCTCAGGACCCTGAGGTCACATAATAAAAGGTACTCAAGGGGACCCTAAGATCCGAGACCCTAAGATCCTTCTCTCTCACTGATTCTAATCAGCCTGCCAATTCAGTTCTTCCTTCTCTAGCCCAGAACTACTCACCCTCCATCTTCCCTCCAGCACTCTAAGATAAAAGGAAAACCTAGAGAAACAATACTGATAAAAATAATAGTGGCATATTTTCTAGATTCTAAGGGAACACTGATATAGCAAAACATTTTCTAGGAGAAAAAGATCAACAGCCAAGGGGCTTTGGTAAATCACATCTCAGTTTCAGAAACTGTAAAATGCAAAAATATCTGCATCAAAAACTGAGATAACTTAACAGATCCCTGCAAAGGACTAGGTGAGTTACGTATTTTGCTTCTGAAATATTATTCCTATTAAAACTGAAGTGTCAATTACAGGGGCGAGCCGGGCCTCCACTCAGGTCCGAGAACCTCATACTCCTCCCCACTGAGACACACAGCTGGTGACTCCCATCACGACAAAATCCTGACCCTTCTTCTTACATGACCCTCCTCCCAGGCCCCCATCCTCATTTAAAAAAATTTTTTTTCTCATTTAGCTTTGTCTTAAAAAAAAACAAAACAGCGTTTTATTTTGTATTGAGATACAGCTGATTAATAATGTTGTGATAGTTTCAGGTCAACAGCAAAGGGACTCAGCCATACACATACATGTATCCATTCTCCCCCAAACTCCCCTCTCATCCAGGCTGCCGCATAACATTGGACAGAGTTCCCTGTGCCCTGTAGTATATCCTTGTTGGTTATCCATCTTAAACACAGCAGTATGTGCAGGGAACCAGAAGCTTGTTTTCTACGTCCGTAAGTGTTTTTCTGTTTTGTAAGTTCAAGTGTATCATTTCATTTTAGATTTCACATATAAGGGATGTCAAACTTATTTCTGACATCCCTTCTCTGACTTACTTTCTCCTTCTCTGACTTACTTCACTCAGGATGACCATCTCTAGATCTATCCATGTTGCTGCATATGGCATTATTTCCTTCTTTTAATGGCTGAGCAATATTCCACTGCATAATTGTACCCACCCCTCCATCCTCATCTTGATTGAGGATATCTGGGGAAATTTTCTTACTCACAGAGGACTAACACCATCTCCTCTAAGATGAAGATTTTCCCACCTTGACTCTTTCAGGTAGGCAGACAGCTGCTTACTGTGACGACAGTAAAATGACTCACATATTAGAAACAGCAGCAACGACACGCTGCTGGTCCTCCTCTGCATCAGGCACCATGCTGAGACCTTTTTACGTCTCCTTTCACATCACCCTCGCCACGTCATCATCCCCACTCTGCCAGTAAGAAACAGAGGTCCAGAGACGTGAACAGTGCCAAGGTTAGAAAAGACGGTGAGAGGACGGATGGGAGGCAGCCTTAGGAAAGGTCCTGAACATCTATGTCCAATGACTTCAGAAGTAGACTCTTGAGCTGAATAAGGACGAGGTGGAAGAAATACCTCACAGCACTCTAGAAACTTCTCCTTCCTTCTCTTCCCTAGGAGACTCATAGTGTCTCTCTAGCTCACTTCACAGAGAGCCTGCATCCCTGTGCATGAAGGAAATTCACACAGTGGACAGAGGTCCCTTTGCCTCATCAGGGGACCCTGGGGAGCACGGGCGTGGCTGTCCTGTCCCATCCCACACAGACAGGGCAATCACGACGCGGCTGGCTTGATGACACAGTGGTAACTAGAGGCAGGAACTGACATCACTCACTGGGTGTGAGCTGCAGTGTCAGGGTCTCCTGACACAATCAGGGTGCACTCCATGACCCTCTTCCCAAGAAGTCTGCTCTCCATCCTTGCTAATCACAGCCTGCCAATCACACCTCGTCCGGCCTTTGGATGCGCTGACCTCCACCTGCCATCACCCAATGGACCTCCCATTGGCTAAACAGCAGATCCAGCCAGCCACCCTCCCTTTAGGGCTGGGAGTCGCAGCATCAGCACCCCTGGATTCTACATCTGGAAATTGGAAAAGGAAACTGTCATAGTCCAATGGGAACATTTTTTAAAAATAGCTTTATTTTCATTCCAAAAATGAAACAACTAAAGATACCTCCAGCCCAGAGGCTTTTGTAAGACCCAGACCTATTCATTCCACCTGTATACACCTAACACAGAACTCATCACCTGGGGCCATCCACTCCACTCGCCTTCGTCTCTCTTTGACATCACCTGCTGCCCCCAAGGGCAACATCCTGCTATAAGGCCACTGTCATACCTTGCTTGGACCACAGCAGTAGACAACCTCCCACCTACTGCCAAAACTTTCTTTCAAGGCACTGGTGTCCTGCTTCATCTTATAGAACAACCCCACCCTGCAGCCAAAGGAACCTTTTCAAATCTGAAAATCTGAGCATCCTTTTCTGTACCTAAAACTCTCAACTGGTTTTCAGTTACCTTTAGATAAAACCCAAAGTTGCAATTGACAAAACCTTTCACGGTTCTCTTGCCTTATTTCCTACTCTGCAAACCTGGAATCACATGTTTTATCTGTTCATTTATTTAAGGAGCACCTGCCAGGTATTGTTCTAGGTGCTGGGAAAGCGTCAGGAAGAAGACAAAGACCTCTGCCCTCAAGGTACGTACGTATTAGCTGGAAAGATACACAATAATCAGGTAAAGCCAGCCAGGTCCTTGGTATCGGGGGGTCTGTGCGGCTTCCTGGGTGGAGCAGAGCAATCTTAATAAGCAATTATGGACTAGATTAGAAGATGATGGATGCAGTAAAAAACAGGAAAGAACAGCGTGAGAGGAATGGGATGGTACCCCAGGTTGCAGGATTAAAGGGGCCAGTTGGCAGAACTCTTCAGAGAAGCTGAGCTTTGAGCAAAACCTTAAAGGGAGCTCAGGTAGCAAGACAGGGAGGGACCAGGGGGACTAGCATCCCCAGCACGGGGACATCAGAGCAAATGACCAAAGCAGGGCCTGCCTGGTCTGTCTGAGGAACAGACTGCAGTGTGTTTCAGTGTCTGCACTGCTCTCTCTGGACCTCTGGCCTCTGGATACTGCATCCCTGCTACGTGGGGCCATCAGGCTCATGTTGCCATCGCTTCTTCCCTTCACAAGCCTCCCTGGCCAAGACTGCTGCTGCTGCTGAGTCGCTTCGGTTGTGTCTGACTCTTTGCAACCCTTTGGACTGTAGCCCACCAGGCTCCTCTGTCCATGGAATTCTCCAGGCAAGAGTTACTGGAGTGGGTTGCCATTCCCTTCTCCAGGGGCCCTTCCTGACCCAGGGATCGAACCTGGGTCTCCTGCATTGCAGGCAGATTCTTTACCGTTTGAACCATCAGGGAAGCCCCTTGGCCAAGGCTGCTTCCCCTCAAATGTGATTCTACGTCTCCGTGAATTCTGCCTTTCAATGTACTTTCCACACTTTATGTAACTGTGAGTTTAGCTGAATCTAGAATCCAGTGGTTAAACATCTAGTAGGCTCTGAGGTCAGTCTGGGGTTGGCCTGGCTTCCATCCAGGCCCCACCACTGCCTCGTGCAGGCTGTAGGATCTCCGAAAGACACTTAAAGACTTCTGAGGGGGAAACAGGATAGTCTGGCTCCCGACACAGAAAAAACAGCTGATAGGAATTAGCAACATGGGGGCAGGTCTGGGTCTGTGTGACTTACTATTTTATCCCCAGGGCCAAGGACCAGTCCAAGGGCTCAAAAGATAATGAATTAATGAATGACTGACCGAATAGATGTGGAAGGTAGGGAGGTGGGGTTGGAGAAGCAGGGAAGCAGGGAGGAAGGGGTGCGGGAAGGTCCCACACAAAGGCCCTAGAGGGTCCAAAAACCCCTTCAAGGCAAGTGATTATAACCAAAGAAGTTCTTAAATGTCCTTTCAAAAATAATACTTCCAAAGTTCTTCATATGTGGCTTTTTTACATTACTGTACACTTTACAGCTGCCCCGTGGTTTTGTGGGCAAAGTTGCAAGGTGTTGGAGCGGACACCCACTGATGGTATCTGCTGTTACCCCACACCTGCTGGCAGGAGTCCTTAGAGAAAATGGAACATGGGAAGAATAAAGCAAACTATCTGTGCATGTCCTGCAAGGACCCTGCTGGCATTGTTCTTGGCTCACTGAGGCCCAGAGGAGTCAAGTAACCTGCCTGTGGTCACAGTCTCCAGAGGGGCTCCAGTTCTGGCTTATTCTACCGGATCATGATGAATACATGCGGAGACTTCCTAGGGCTCACAGCTACTTTAAAGAGGGTGTCCTGGAACTTCACAAGCTGGGCCAGTATTCTGCAGATGGAGGTTTTATTTCTCAAATCTGGGGAAAATCACACTTCCTTATGCCTTTGATTCTGCCCCCATTCCACCTGTAGTAGACTTGATGATGATGCAGAGACAGGCAAATGCCACATAGGCGATGACCACGGCAGAGACTGAGGCTGGCCTAAGTCCTTACTAAAAAGCTCTTTACTAGTTCTCCACGTAATGAGTTTAGGTAAGGGGGATTTCACAGCATGCTTAAGGAGTCAAGTCTATATGAGACTGAACACTAGTCACTACAGCCCAGATAAACTAGCTGTTCCAGGCCAGAGAAATCCCAGCAAGGCCAAATGGCATCAGTGTCACTCAAAAGGTTTACAGTGAAAGATATCAGCTGCGATTACCTTTATGAGAGGGAAACCTTCCCTCCTGGGTCAGAGTGTTCCACATTTATGGGTCTGTCCTAAGGGACTTCACTCCTATTCCATGACCTGGCTTCTAATCATTCTGTTTAGAAAAAATAATCACACACACACAAACACATACACAACCCAATACTAAAGAGCACCATATGGAAAAGAGAAGAGCTTACTTATTTTCTTTTTATTTCCTTATTTTCCCAGAAAAGTTAGGGTGGGCATGGGAAAACCTCAGACGCTTGTTATACTCCTTTGCTGGTGATAGGTAAACACAGACACAGTATTCCTCGCTTGTGAGCGCCTTGAAGGCAGGTGCCCTGTTCTAACAACAGCATCTAATATATTCCTCTGCACTGTGGGGGCCTGACTAATGCTCGAAATGAACCAATGAGAGGATGGGCAAATAAAATGCAGCCCATTAACTGAACTCCTTGCAGTCAAACTTCCCCGGCCCTGACCTTGGCCCATATACTCTGCTCTGCCCCAGGAGCTGCCTTGAGTCTCTGAGCCCTCCAAATCCACATCCTTGGGTCATCTCTGGGAGCAGCAAGAGCCTTGGGTGCCTTCCCGTCCTTGGGGATATGGGGGTGGGCGGGCTTAACACCAGGATTATTACTGTGGTTGTGATGGGCGACAGAACCCCACCAGCGTGGTGGCAGGTCCTTGCTGGGACAGAATAGATGTGATTTCCCAGCGACAGGTTACCTTTAGGGACCACCCGTCCCTGGGATGTTGCTGGGTTACACTCATCCAGGAGAGACTTGCAGCTTTGAATGTATATGGCAGGCTGAGTTTCTCGGGAAGCAGATGCAGGAATGGGAGTGAGCTCGCTGGGGGTTAACTTAGGGAGAATTCTCGGAACAGCATCTATGAAAGGGGCGGCGTGCCAGCAGGACTTGCCAAAGAGAGAAATGTGGCTGCCAGGCAGACGCCAGTGGATCCTGCAAGATTTCACATGCATTATTCAGTCCATGGTGTGGGGCGTGGCCCCAGGCAAGGTGACTCTCTTCACCTGAGACCATTCCCCAAAGACGGCCGAGAGCAGAGCCCACCTGCAGGCAGTCTCCCAGCAGCTGGAGGAATGAGCCTTTCCTCCCCAAGGGGAATGTGAGTGTCCACCACACACAACCACAACTCTCATCCTGCAAGATGGACATGATCATCACGTCTACAGTGACATGGTCCCAGCTGGAGGTGGAGGTCCCTCCCTCCATGGGAGGTGGTGACCCTCCCTCCCCTTCACTTCTCATCATACATCCAGGGCCCAGTGGATGACTCCTTACAGCTGGTGACCCCCAGCGGGGATGCAACAAGTGCCTGTTGAATAAGTCCATCACTGAATCCTGAAGGTCAGCACTAAAATAGGAATAAAATGCCACATCACTATAGAAAAAATGCCCCTAAAGTGTGCAGTGTAATCAGGAAAAAACAAAAACATGTAGATGTGATGGGGGCCTTGAAAAGAGATGCGCAGGGAAGACAATGCGCACACGCACTCTGATCTCAGCTCCAAGTGGAACCTTGCATCCTGCCAAGCTCCTGTTCCTTTATTTGTGAACTAAAACAGGTCCAAACACTCTATGAAGAAGCTATCAGAAAGCCGAGACACACTCTGTTTCAACAGTCTATTAGTGTCATTATTGACACGGATAAGGAAAGTTTTGATCCTGACAAGGAAGAGTCCAAGGGTCAGAGTAGTTTCAATCCCATGGTGTGCTAAGGACTTTTTTCAATTATCCCAAAGCTGGGAGGCTCCCAGAAGGAAACAGGCAGAGGCTGGAGTGGGTGAGGAGTTTACTCTTCTGTCAGTGAATGAAAACAGAAACCAACTGGAATAGCCTGTGATTCTTGAGAATGCTGTCATTTAAAATCACGAAGCAATATTTCACCTTCAGAGGATAAGGAGCGATAGAGAAGAGGCAGGAGGGATTTTAAACACAGAAGCCAGAGTGCAGAAGCCAGAAGAATAAAAAAAAAGCAAAATTCACCACTAGATTTATCTCTCAATGTATTTGTCTAATATTGAGAATATAAAACTAATAACGTAATTTAAAGGATGACGCCTGGGAGAGGGGTATTAAAATAATAGCAGGGTTTGCGCCTGCTGCTTCTCTCATGCATCCACACCAGTTATAAACACTGACTGTCCTCACCATTTCCTACCTGATACTCACACATACCTTGGGGCAGTGACAAGAGTTAACAATAAAAACTAAGAAGAAACTGACCAGAAAGAACCTCTTAGAAAGCCAAATTTACTTCTTTAAAATGATAAACCATTAAATTTTAAGGAAAGAAAAAGTCATAAGAACATTTTCAAACACTCTGTAATGAGTAGCCATCACCACCATCTCACAGGCTTTCTCAGCAATCAAAGTATCACTTGATAAAAGGGAAAACCAATAAATGCGTGTCTCCACATGAGAAAGCCAACACTCAATTATGGGCACACAAAATACACACATTTGATATCTGTCTCTTACAAAGCAATTCAACAACCCTCAATTGGGTTCTTCCTATGAACACAGATCTTACCTCTTCAATTATTAAAGACATCCAAGCCAATCCCAGTTTTCCTCTAACATGTATCAAATGAGAGTGGAACTGATGCTCACCTCTATAATTCCTTGTCTATTTCATTAGCATGACCTCATTAAGAGCTGCCCTCACATTAAAAAAAAATGCAACTGCTATTCTTGTCATGTCAGTCAATACCTTCAAAGATGTCAGAAAAACAAAAAAGAGCTATAATTACCTTTGAACTTGTGGAACACAGCCCAGAGCTCGGCAATGTCTGTTGCAAAGGTGATGTCTGTGTCAAGGACGATGACCCTCTCCAGGTTGGCGGGAAGAGTCTTGGTGAGGACAAGCTTCATCAGACCATAAATCCCAGAGTAGTGTTTGTTGGGGATCCAGGAAACTTCAGACTAGACAGGGAAGTGAAGAGAAAGAGTAGGAGAAAGCAAAAAGAAAATCAGTACATTTAATTTTTTACACAAGCATTATAGATAGTGCCTGGTACATCAAAAGGTTCCGATAAAAATTTGTAGAGTGAATGAATGAATATTTTCTTAAAGATTTGTTCATGTAATTTACAGCTGGGCTTGTGAAGTTCTTTTGGAAGAAAATGTATCTGAATCAAGGGAGAAGGAGAGTAATGTTTTTGAAATAACTACCCCATGCAAATACTACACTCAGATATTTTAAAATAAGATTTCTGTTATTATAGAAATTATACAGGCTCATTGGAGAAAACGTTCACAAAAGAATGTTTGAATCATACTGTATATATTGAATCATCCTGTATATATTTTTGCAACCAATGTCTAATTGTTCCTGGATAGATATATTCCTTAAATTCTTATTACATTTCTGTGTCATTAAAAATGACTACTTAATGGTATCATTAAACCATACACTTATCTATTTTTTTAAAGCTACAATGGAGCAGGTTATTGTTGCTCCATTCTTTTCACTCTCAGATAAACATACAGGAAGGACCTGGTAATGATCTCTATGCCACTCTTCACTGGGTAGCAAGACAGGATGTACTCACAGAGGGGTGGCCCATGAAGTGCTAACACTGAAATCCTCACATGCTATTTTTTTTTTTTAAGGGATCCATTATTTATTTTACTCTTACAGAGAAAAGTGAGCAAAAATTGTACCTGTTTTGCATTTTAATATAAATCTTTTATTGAAATCCTATGTACCCAATTTCCTAACTCTACAAAAATACCCATAATCTTCCATGTTGTTGTTTTTTTTTTTCCCATTTATTTTTATTAGTTGGAGGCTAATTACTTTATAATATTGTAGTGGTTTTTGCCATACATTGACATGAATCAGCTATGGATTTACATGTATTCCCCATCCCGATTCCCCCCTCCCACCTCCCTCTGGAATTTAGAAAGATGGTAACGATAACCCTATATGCAAAACAGAAAAAGAGACTCACATGCTATTAAGAAATGACAGGTGGCTGAGCGGTAAACCCGCCTGCCAGTGCAGGAGAGGCTGGTTCAATCTCTGGGTCAGGAAGACCCCACGGAGTAGGAAATAGCAACCCACTCCAGTATTCTTGCCTGGAAAATTCCATGGACAAAGGGGCCTGGCAGGCTACAGTCCACGGGGTCGCAGAGTCAGACACGACTGAGCAAGTGAGAACATACAAGAACAAAGGAATGCCAGATGTCCCTCAGGTGGGCGGGGACATCAGCGAGTCACACAGCTTAGTGCCATTTGGTAAACCAGTAATGGTACTACTAGTACTAATACTACTAACGAAGGCTGACAGTAATACCGAACACCAGGGTGATGAAGGCTCCCAGAAGCACAGGCCATTTATGAAGATCACCATGGGCAGGGTCTCGGCTCAGCTGCCACGGCAATCTCCATGGAAGCCAAAGCACATTTGTTTTCAAGGAAGGAACATTTGAAATGGAACCCTTTAATGGAAATGTGGTCGCCCCATAAAAATTCCAAAAAAAACTATTCACCCTTTTTGTCCTTGTAATTCCATTCGAGGACACACTTTTTTTAAGTCACACTTAAGAACGAGATCAGTTTTATTCCTGAAGTTCATCATCATGTCATGCTGCTGCTGCTGCTGCTAAGTCGCTTCGGTCGTGTCCGACTCTGTGCGACCCCATAAACGGCAGCCCACCAGGCTCCCCCGTCCCTGGGATTCTCCAGGCAAGAACACTGGAGTGGGTTGCCAGTTCCTTCTCCAATGCATGAAAGTGAAAAGTGAAAACGAAGTCGCTCAGTCATGTCCGACTCTTAGCGACCCCATGGACTGCAGCCCACCAGGCTCCTCCGTCCATGGGATTTTCCAGGCAAGAGTACTGGATGGGGTGCCAGTGCCTTCTCCGCATCATGTCATAAAAGTAAACAAATAGCAACAATCCAAATGCCGAAAAACTAAACAGTCAATTAAAACGTGGTATTTTAAAAATTTGATAGGGGACTTTCCCAGTGGTACAGTGGTTAAGACTCCACACTCCCAATGCAGGTTCAATCCTTGGTCACGGAACTAGAACCCATATGCCCCAAGATCCCACATGCCACAGCTAAGAGCCAATATTTGTTGTTGCTTAGTTGCTAAATCATGTCCAACTCTTTGTGACCCCATGGACTATAGTCCACAAGGCCCCTCTGCCCATAAGATTTTCCAGGCAAGATTACTGGAGTGGGTTGCCATTCCATTTCCGTCTCAACAAAGAGACTGCATGCTGCGGCTAAAGAAAAAAAAGATCCTGCATGTCACAACTAAAACCTTATGCAAACACAAAGCATTGATAGCACACTGTGCAGTTGTTACAAACAATATAGATTAAGATGGAATGAAAAGAAACTGACATATAATGTTAAAAGTAAATAAAAAAGGAAGCTTAAAAACTGCTTTTGCAAATAACCACTATATATAAACAAACAACATGAAAACATATCCACCCAGATTAATGCAGAGAAAAAAGAAATGGAAGCACAGCATCAAACCACTAACACAAATCATTTGGGGGATGATAGGAGTACACAGTCTCTCTCTACAGATAGATATAGATATGAAAAAGTGTTAGTGCTCAGTCGTGTCTGACTCTTTGAGACCCCATGGACTGTAGCCTGCCAGGTTCCTCTGTCCACAGAATTCACCACGCAAGAATACTGGAATGGGTAGCCATTCTCTTCTCCAGGGGATCTTCCCAACCCAGGGATTGAACCAGGGTCTCCTATATTGCAGGCAGATTGTTTACCATCTGAGCCACCAGTGAAGCCCCAGATACACACACATACACATATATATATATATTCATGTTACATACACACATTTAATCTATTTTTGCCAACTTGAAAAAATTAGCAACTACTAATGTTGTAAAGAAAACCTAAGCGTGACACTCTTCATTTTAAACATATAAGGATCCAGTGATGGGAAGCAGGAGCTTACGAAGTCAGTTTAAGAAAGCTATCAGAAAGGACCTTCTGTGATAACTCATCTGACCCATTCCATCTCTCACACCTACTCCATGTTATGTTTTCATCTCCAATTTGTCTGAAAATACCATTTTAGCTATTCCTTATTCTCAGTTTTGCAACGGCTCTTTGCACTAAGTGAGTACAATTCTGACCAGAAAAAAAGAAAACATAAACGAACTCTTCACCATGTGTTAATTTCGAAAGAACCAATGACGACTGCCTACAATCTGTCATCTTGCTCCTGGGTAGCACGGAGGAGGGAAAAAACAAACAAAAGTTCAAATCTGGACTCCAGCCCCACATGAAGGGTTGATCTCTCTAAGCCTTGGTTTCTTTACCCATAAAAATGGAGCTGCTGCTATATCACATGGTTACTGTAAAAACTGAAGCAGTCTAAAGGACTCAACTGCTTGGTAGACAAAAGATCCTCAGCAAATGTGCTCCCACCCTTTGTCCTGATTCTCTCTCCCCATTTCCAGTATGTATATAGCTATGCTTGGGTTTGATCTGTGTGTGTGGAAGATCCTCTGGAGAAGGGAATAGCAACCCACTCCAGTATTCTTACCTGGAAAATTCCATGGACAGAGGAGTCCATGGGGTTGCAGAGAGTTGGACATGGCTGAGCAACTATTGAAGAATTGATGCTTTTGAACTGTGGTGTTGGAGAAGACTCTTGAGAGTCCCTTGGACTGCAAAGAGATCCAACCAGTCCATCCTAAAGGAGATCAGTCTTGAGTGTTCATTGGAAGGGCTGGTGTTGAAGCTGAAACTCCAATACTTTGGCCACCTGATGCGAAGAGCTGACTCATTTGAAAAGACCCTGATGCTGGGAAAGATTGAAGGCAGGAGGAGAAGGGGATGACAGAGGATGAGATGGTTGGATGGCATCACTGACTCAGTGGAGATGGGTTTGGGTAAACTCTGGGAGTTGGTGATGGACAGGGAGGCCTGGTGTGCTGCGGTTCATGAGGTTGACAAAGACTCGGACACGACTGAGGCACCGAACTGAACTGAGCAAATAACACACAAAGGCGCGCCTCTTCAATGCTTCATATTGAAGGCTGGGGGCATCTCTGGGATCTAGTACAGAACTGAACCTTGGGTCCTGGAGTCAGATATATACCTGCGCTCATATTCTGACACTGTCAATTAATCACCATGTCAACTTGGTCAAGTCTGCTAGGCTTGAGTTTCTGCCATTTATAAAAGGGAGTCATTTCCAGTGTATTATTATCAGTCAGAGTGTTGGTGAATGCAGAATTTAAGGGCAGAAACGAGGCACTGGGCAGGCTTGGGGAGGGGAAGAGTTGGGGGTTGTTACCACTCAAGGCATGAAGGGCCAATGCCAGCTTCTGCTAGTATCCAAAGAGGGGAGTCAGATGAATAAGCCCCTTTAGCAGGAGCAGTGACCTTCAGAAGAGGGACATGACCTTGCTGCAACAATCCCTCAGGATGGATCAGGGAGAGAGATCTCAGCTCCCCCTCTCCTCCTGCCCCTAGGACTCCTGCCAGGGCACCCCACTGGGCAAACTCCAACAAAATCCAGTGAGCAAGTAAGCTTGGGGTTGCAGCCCTTAGGTGTCAGCCCAAGGGGAAGAGTGAAGAAAGATGAGAAAGAACCCAGAGGGACAAACCTAACATAGTAGAATGGCCACTAATTTAAACAAATGATGGCAAGATCAAAGCACCAAGCCTTACACATCACAGACACAACACGCATCTGCAAGATGGCTGGGGAGATGGAAGGATGCATGGGAAGACAGAGGGATAGATGGACAGACAGATGGATGGCACAGAAAGGTGACTGATTAGTCGCAAATCCTCACCAAGCAAGATGCAAAGCTGTAGCTGGAATCTGCCAGGCGAAATGTTTGTGTTCCTTCCCCAAACCATAGTCTTCCTTTGAAGTCAGCTTCCAGGCCAGCCATCACCTTAAGATCTGAGGCCTGAGGACTCTGAATAATTCCCTCCCGTGGGTTTTATAAAACTCTTCCTCGTGTAAGCCCGGGCCTTTGGAACTCAGCTTGGTTTCCTCACTCCCCTGAGAATTTGCCTGAACTGAAGCTTGGCAATCACCGGCCCATGCCGCAGAGTCGTGCTATTTAATCAGACCTCTGATTAACTTATACATCTATTTTGGTTACCATCAAAGCAAGAGAGCTTGGTGGAGACCGAACACCAGCACGTTGGGTTAAGCCATCTAATTAGATGGCCCCAACTCCCGGCTTTATTTTTCACACACAGGCAAGGCACTCGGATGCATCACAGAACAGTAGGACTACAGGAATAAATTAATCTCAACATGAGCCCAGGCTGGAACGTCGCCCCAAGTCCCTGACTTAATACATAATCAATTAAGTTAGAGTGTTCAGTGAGAGGTAAAGGAAGCATTTGAATGAGTTTGTATTCAGAAAGAAGACTAAGGAATCTAGAAGGGGGAAGAACGTGTGGTGAGAAGCAGATATATTTGTTACAAATGGCTCCTTCTCTTAGAAGAAGCATGGAACCTGCGCTCTCTACCTCTGTCTAAATCTTGCTCTTCCTTCAAGTCCCAACTTAGAAGGCACCAGCCTCCGGCCCCCCTCCCTGCTGCCCAAGGCTGGGTGAGGGCTCCCAAGTCAAGCTGTTTCCTTTCCTTTGGCACAGCAAGCTATCACACTGTGTCTAATTTTCCATGTCTCTTTCTAGCTCTGGACTAGAAATCCTTGAGGTAGGCATGATGTCATTTATATTATGGTAACAACACAGTCATTTGATCATGTGCATGACTGCAGACTTAACCAGGCCTCAGTTCAAATGCCACCTGTGACATTTTCGCCAATCAGGAGAAGAGGCATCTGTAATTGCTTGGGTCCAGATCAGTACAGTACATTGAAAAAGGCATAGCTTGTTGAGCTCCAGAGCCTGGTTTTTAGCACCAGCTCTAATAAGCTTATAAGCTATGTGACTCAAGGCTAGTCACTTAACTGCCATAAGCCTCAGTTTTCTCATCTGCAAAATGGGAACTTCACTCACTCACTTCACAATATTGCTGTGAGGATTACAAAGCATCTATTCATTAAGAGAACGGAAGTCAATGAGCTTCCCTGGTGGGTCAATGGTAAAGAAGCTGCCTACCAAGGCAGGGGACACAGGTTTGACCCCTGGTCTGGGAAGATCCTCATGCCTTGGATGAATTAAGTCCATGTGCCACAATGATTGAGCCTGTGCCCTACTGGAACTACTAAAGCACACGTGCCCTAGAGCCCATGCTCAGCAACAAAAGAAACCGGAGTGAGAGATCCAGCACCGCAACTAGAGAGTAGCCCCAGCTCACCGCAACTAGAGAAAAGCCCACACAGCAACCAAGACCCAGCCAAGGCAAAATATACATATAAATAAATAAAATTATTTTTTTAAAAAAGAGGAGGGAAATAAAGTCCATTTCCCTTCTCCTAATGAGTGTGTGTCAGCGCTACACAGATTCAGATGATACATGATTTGGAGTCTGATAAAGACAAGACATTAAACCCAGGGATAGAACTCAGGTCTCCTGCATTGCAGGTGGATTCTTTACCAGCTGAGCCACAAGGGAAGCCCAAGAATACTGGAGTGAGTAGCCTATCCCTTCTTCAGGGGATCTTGCTGACCACTGGAAGATCTTCTTCCTGGACCGAACCAGGGTCTTCCGCATTGCGGGCAGGTTCTTTACCGACAGAGCTATCAGGGAAGCCCATGGTATTAATACCTTTGACAATAAAAGGGAAACAGGGAACAGAGGTAGTTCTGACAGAGAAAATAAATCTCCCATATCTTTTTCCTATATTTCTATATATAAGATTAATAAATCACACACTGAGCTCTACTGGGAAATGTGAAGCCCTCTCTAGTGAATCTCCAAATTGGACACACATCCTAGGTTTTAGGAGGAGGGAAAAAATGGGTGTGAGTAGTCACCCATATAACCTTTACGGGGAGCCTCCTGGTACAATCCACACTGCTACCTATCTCACTTCCAGCCTACAATAAACTCCAGTCCAAGTGAGGATATTAAATTCTTGGAATAAACAGAAAGAAAGTAAAAGTGTTGGTTGCCCAGTCGTGTCCAACTCTTTGCCACCCCATGGACTGTAGCCCGCCAGGCTGCTCTGTCCATGGGATTCCCCCGGCAAGAATACTAGAGTGGGTAGCCATTCCCTTCTCTAGGGGATTGCCCTGACCAGCAATCGAACCCAGGTCTCCTGCACTGCAGACAGATTCTTGACCATCTGAGCCACCAGGGAATCAATGTGGAGAAGATCACCTTCAGAGGCAGGTTACAGAGATCTGGAAGGTGTCATGCAGACTGACCCCCAGAGCACCCTGTAGAAATACCACCACCTAGCAGAGTAATATCCTAGCATGTTCTTCATCACTGAACACGCCAAAGGGTTCATGTAGTTAAAATAATAGTAAGAATGAAAGCTAGGTTTATGTTAATGGACAGATTATTATCCTTGCCATGGCTGTTAATAATTCTAAGCAGACATGCTCTAAGATTTAATTAGCAAAAATGCAACTGAGCTTAAGAATACCACTGAATGCACTTACATAAAGGAGCATGAGGAATTCTTACATTCCTTATGTAAGGATGCCCCCATGATGATAATACTATCTAGCCGTTGCTGGGGCTTGAGCTGTTTACTGGCCATCAGGCCCTGTGAGGGGCTCCCTGGGGAGCTTCCTAGGTGGCACTAGCGGTAAAGAACCCACTGCCAATGCAAGAGACAGATGCAAGTTCGATCCCTGGATTGGGAAGATCCCCTGGAGAAGGAAATGGCAACCCATTCCAGCATTCTTGCCTGGAGAATCCCATGGACAGAGGAGCCTGGTGGGCTACAGTCCATGGGGTTGCAGAGAGTCAGACACGACTTAGCAACTGAGCATGCAAGCACTCAGGCACTGTGGGGAGAGCTTTCTATGTGATGTCTTATTTACATTACTTCCAACCAGACTTAAGGTCAGGTATTATTATACTGGTATATGAACTGTGGGGGAAAAGGACTAAGTCCTTTCCCTTTCCTCAAATTTCAGTCCCCCAGACCTAGATACTCTGAAATGATGAAGGGTTTCTTTCTTCTTTACCCTTCCCATTGTTACTGGTCTATTCAGAGCTGTCCTCCACTCCTCTGGGCTAGTAACTGTAGGGTCATAGCCAAGCCCCTGCCTCCATCAGTGAAATCTATGTTCACCAAGAAGCAGTTTTTTTCAAGGCAATTAGGTACAAATGCTTTGGAGTTGGGTATTCCTGAACTGAAAATCTCTGTGGATTTTAATTTTCTTATCTGAAAAAACAGGAGTAAGAGTAGTATATCTTGCTCCCTTCCTAGGGAATTGCTCTATATCTAATCTGGAATCTTTCCTCATCATGCTAGAAATATTTTCTGCTCAAAATAAATTTCTTCAGCCAGGACATGGAAGCAACCTAAATGTCCAACAGAGGAATGGACAAAGAAGATGTAGTACATAGACACAATGGAAGACTCAGCCAATCCTAAAGGAAATTAACCCAAAATATTCATTGGAAGGACTGATGCTGAATCTCCAATACTTTGGCCACCTGTTGCGAAGAGCCGACTCAGTGGAAAAGGCCCTGATGCTGGGAAAGATGGAAGGCAGGAGGAGAAGAGGGTGACAGAGGATGAGATGGTTGGATAGCATCACTGAGTCAATGGACATGAGTTTGAGCAAACTCTGGGAGATAGTGAAGGACAGCGAAGCCTGGCATGCTGCAGTTCATGGGGTCACAAGGAGTCAGACACAACTTAGCAACTAAACAACAAGAGTAATTAAAAGGAAAGAAACTGAGTTACTTATAGAGACATGGGTGGACTTGGAGACTGTCATACAGAGTGACGTGAGTCAAAAAGAGAAAAACAAGTATCACCCATTAATACATGTATATGGGATTTAGAAAAATGGTACAGATGAATCTATGTGCAAAGCAGAAACAGAGGCACAGACACAGAAAACAGATGTATGGACAGCAAAGCGGGGAGGGGGGCATGGGATGTACTGGGAGATTGGGATTGACAGATATACACTATTGATAGTGTGTATAAAATTGATAACTAACGGGAGCCCTGTATAGCACAGGGAACTCTGCTCAGGACTCTGTGGTGACCTCAAAGGGAAGGACCTAAAACAGAGGGGACATAGGTGTACATAGAGCTGATTCACTTTTCTGTATAGCAGAAACTAACAAAACACTGTAAAACAACTATATTCCAATACAATTTTTTTTCAAAAAGGAAAAAATAATACATTTCTTTTACCTATCCACTTTTTCCCTGTGGATTACAAATCACCTTGACTCATTTTTAAAAGTTAAAAAAGAAACCATCCTGGCTGCAGAATGTCTGAAAAGTCATTTGCCTTTCATGTTGTTTCTGAGTGGTTGTCTTGGCAACCAACCTGTATGTTCAGAACATAATTGCTGAGAAATGGAGGGTAAGAAGCTCAGGTGGGTGGGTGGGTGGGGTCCCTGGGCCATGCCATGGAGGACTGTGAACTGAACATAAGCTCGGGAGTCTGAACGGCCAGATTCCCACTGGTGAGCTCACTGTTCTCATCTTCAATCTGCTCACCCATAAAAGAGAGGGAATAAATATGTATCCCATGAGGTTTGCAAAAGCACTAAATGAGGCAAGAGAATTAAAGGGTTTGGTACAGTGTGTGCTACACTGCAAGTGCTCAACATAAGCTTTTCAATTGGCTAACAGCTTGCACTCTGGAGTCTGACTGCCTGGCTTTCAATCCTGGCTTCATCACTCACCAGGATGGGTCACTTTGGCCAAGTAATTAAACGCTGCTCCATGTACCTCTGTCTTCTCATCTGCAAAATGGGCATCCACACAGAACATACTCCATAGGCTCTTGAGAATTCTGATGCTGTATATAGGTATTAACTATTATATTTAATTGTTAGTATTACCAATGATATTTAGAAGAACAGAAAAGATGAGATTCTTACCTACAAGATAAAGTCATCTCCATTTGTATTTACCCTTGCCAGCAAAAAAAAATGCTCCAGTTTAGCTCAGTTGGAATCATTTAAATCAGCATTGATGGAACACTTAATACGGGTCAGGTACTGAGAAGGGTCTAGGGACTAGCGTCCACCATGAATAAAACATGGTTGGTGCTCGAAGAGTCTATGGTCTAGTGGATATTCATTATCCTTTGCTGCATAACAAGTTACCTCAAGACACAGAAGCTTACAACTGCAATAACTGTTTATTATCTCACACAGTTTCTGTGTTAGGAATTTGGGAGCCCACTTTCTGGGTGTCTCTGACTCAGGATTCCTCATATGGTTGTAGTCAAGACCTTGGTTGACCTTATAGACATCTGAATGCAATGGGATCTGCTTCAAGATGGCTCACTCCTACTACATGCCTGGGAATTGATTGTTGTGTTAGTTGTTCAGTCGTGTCCGACTCTTTGCAACCCCACGGATTATAGCCCCCCAGGCTCCTCTGTCCATGGAATTCTCCAGGCAAGAACACTGGAGTGGGGAGCCACTTCCTTCTTTGGGGATCTTCCCAATCCAGGGATGGAACCCAGGTCTCCTGCATTGCAGGCAGATTCTTTACAGTCTGCACCACCAGCGAAGCCCACCAGGGCTGTTGGTAGGAAACTTCAGTTCTTCACCAGATGGACCATCCCGTAGGTCTGTCTGGATGCCTTTACAACGTGGCGGCTGGCTTCTCCCAGAGTAAGAGATCCCAGAGAGAACAAGAAGCTAGGATGTCTTTTATGACTTGGCCTCAGAAGTTGCATGGTGTCATTTCTGCAGCATCTTATTGATTATACAGGTCAGCCTTGGGTGATGTGGGAAGGGATAAGACAAAAGTGTGAGTACCAAGAGATGCTGTCATTAAGGGCTATTTCAGAAACTGGCTACCACAATTCCAATACTAAGATGGTAATAACTGGACCACAATAAACTCCAGGTGTATGCACAGCAGCAACTTATAAGAAGGATAGTCAAAGGAGGGTGGTTGGAAGGAAGGGAGAATAATCACAGACGTCTGGAAAAGATAAGCCTTCAATTTGATCTGGACAAAATGAGCTGAAAGTTGAGTTTTTCAAATATTGAGAGAAAAGCAGGATGGGAGAGGTGTCTGCATCAGTGAAGGCACAGAGTTATAAATAAACAATCATGTGTGTTTGTGTGTGTAAAATAAGTACAATCTGATATATCTAGGTAAAGCTTGAAGCTGGAAGTGATGGAAAAGGCCTTGGGGAGGAGGAGATAGACAAATGTTGGAGTGCCCTGGACACCACGCTAAAGAATTCTAGACCACATCCTAGGGCCTGGGGGAAGAAACAAAAGGTTTTCACTAGCAAAGACACAAAATCTCAATTGTAATTTTGAAATATACTCTAGCAACCCGTTGAAAGGAAAGATTAACAGAAGGCAGTTGACAGGCATCAAGACCTTGGAGGATGTCTACAGAAAATGCAGACTGTCAGGATCATACCCAGAAGTGATGATTTATCAGGTCCAGAGCAGAGCCCAGAAATCTGAATTGTTAACCAGAGTGCCATGAATCCCAAAGCGGGTGTTCCAGAATACACCTTAAGAAACACTAACTTGGAGAAATAGGAAGCATTTATTTCTTCAGGCGTTGGTGGAGTCATTTACACTGGATCACCAGGCAGCTTACTGCTCAGAAACAAGATACAAGATAGCCCTGGGACTTCCCTGGTAGTCCAGGGGTTAAGACTTCACTTTCTAATGCAAAAGGTGCGGGTTCGATCCCTGGTTGGGAAACTAAGATTCCACATGCCTCCTGCCCAATAAAACAAAACATAAAGCAGAAGCAATATTGTAATACATTCAATAAAGACAGCCCACATTAAAAAAAAGCCTTTAAAGACAGCCCTGCTCGGGCCTGGTGCACTGGGAAGATCCAGAGGGATCGGGTGAAGAGGGAGGTGGGAGGGGGGATCAGGATGGGGAACACATGTAAATCCATGGCTGATTCATGTCAATGTATGACAAAAACCACTAAAATATTGTAAAGTAATTAGCCTCCAACTAATAAAAATAAATGGAAAAAAAAAATAAAGACAGCCCTGAACTTGACAGGGTTGGATGTATTGGGAGAGAGGACCCTTTTCAAAGACTAACAAAAGAAAGTGTTGACGGAAGATCAGGAGTTCTTTAGATAACCCTACGTCACATGGCAGGGAGGCTTCCTGGCTATTCTACTTCTAAACTCAGAAATCCCATTTCAATAAAAGCAGCTCTAGGTCACCTCCTGTGAAATTCTAAGTGACCAGTACCAACAGGAGAGCGAAGTGAAACAGTTTCCATCTTCCCACAATGGGGTCTCACAGGAAACCTTGTGAGAACTCCCAAATTAGTCTTTATGGGTGACAGCGACCTTATGAGGTGCCAATGAACATTTATTCAGAAAATGTAACCCCAGCTCACTATGAGGCATCAATGAACATTTATTCAGAAAATGCAACTCCAGCTCACTATGATGCATCAATGAACATTTATTCAGAAAATAGAACCCCAGCCCAAAATGAGTTATCTGGCTTTCACCTGAAATGCTCATTATTCAGAAATCGACTGAGCAGCCATCTTCCACAAGCATAATTAATTCGAGGATGATGACAAAGGCACAGTGAATCAAGAGGAATGTGATCACGGATCTGTAAACACATTCCTCCCAGTATCAGTGGCAACAAGATCCCTTCCTCGCTCCTGCCTGGCAAGAAGCATCCTCTTTTTTTTTTGCATCCTCTATTTAACTCTGTGAAGCTTGGGGGGATTGGTCACTGGAGCATTTATGGATCGTCTGAACCTCTCTGAGTACTTTATGTTATGAAATGGAGCGTTTCAAAGCACTGGGAGTTCTGATTTGTGAACTGGACTGTTACAGTGGTTTAATTTCCTGAAATATTGCTGCCTTCTTAACTAATAGATTTTTCAATGCACTGAGGAGAAAATTGCATTAGCTTCTGCATAGCCTGGACTTAATATTTTTAGAAGCTGCAATTCTTCTTATTACAGTCCACGGTATGTATTTATGTATGTCTACTTAGCACGGTGTCTGACACACGGAGGCACTCAATGAATAGTTTTGAAAAACTGGAACAATATATGTAAACAAGCAATGCTTATTGAGAACCATTCCTTTGATGGGGATACATTGGTGAACCCGCTTCATTCATTGATTCGTTCATCATTCCTTCCTTCAAAGATTAGGTGAATGCTCGGAGATAACAGTAGAGAAGACACAAAAACAATTTCAAAAAAGCATTATTACAGCATTTAAATTAGTGATTTATACTGATGGGGGTTGGAGGAGGTAGGGTGATGGAACGGGGAGGCACCCAGGTATATTTGGTGATGTTGTTCTAGTTCTAAGTTAGATAGCATGGTGTTTTATTGGTATATGTCATAATCTATTAATCTGCAGTCTTCAACCATTTGTATATGCCTGTGTGTACAGAAAGACATCATGAAGGACCAAGGGGGAAGAATGTGACCTGGAGTGAACCGAGCAATTAAGGGGACCCAGCTAAAAGTCACAAATACGTACAAATATACCCACACACACACATGCACACTCAGCTCCTGCTAAGAATGCAGACAATCACTTTGCTAGTAAATGTGAGGAAAAAAGAAAACTCTTCTTCCCTTACCATAAATTACTCTTTTGCATTCATTCTTTAAAAATGCAAAAATTTTGCTTCTTGCAAGAAAGCAAAAATTGCTTCTTATGGGATGAAAAAATCTTGGATATTACTATGATTTGTTACTAAAATCTACTGGGGGGGGCAATTAAAAAATATATTAAAAGGCTCCTGGGGAGGGGTGGGTGATAACACATTTTTCAAAAAAGTGGAAAAACTTTACTCTATAGTGTTAGGTAGTTAGAATAGAAAAAAGGAGTCCAAAATGGCAGTGGCTAAAAGACAAGGAAGGGAAAAGCCCACGAAAACAGAACAAAAGAAGGTCAAAAGAAAATTCTCTCTCTCTCTCTCTCACACACACACACACACACGATGGAGCGCTCTTCTCTTTGCATCTTTGGATCGACATGCCCTCATGCCTCGAAGATAGATTTTCCTGCTATCTTCTAAATAAAATAGAGCTGTAACACTGATTTATCTAAGAGCTATAACATGGTCCGTTCGAGACCTGAGAGCTATAACACGGTCTGTCCAAGACCCGAGAGCTGTGACCCGCCTAGGGCTTTAATGTCCGTCACTCCAAATCTTTGTTGTGATGAGACAGAACCGAGGAGCATGCACTCGCCTGACATCTATGGTGCCGTGACTTGGGTTTAACCTGGCGGAAACAACCTCCGAGCGGAAGAGGCCAAGCGCAGCAGGAACCCAGCTCAGCTCAGCGAAGCTCCCGCGGTGGATGCGGAACTCAAAGAAAACCCAGCACAGGGGAAGGCCCGTCGCGCTGGAAACCAGGACAAAGAAAAACGAACTCAGCAGAAAGCCCACGCGCCTCAGCCTCAGATTCCAGTAGACCTCCGGTTAAGGTAGGAGGTCCTCGCTCCTATGGCTGGAGGGACATGCCTAACAAAATCTTAACTCCTTTACAATCTCTCGTTTCTTGTTTCCTCAACCCTACCGCGAACAGGCGGGCAGCAGTGGGTGCAAGTGAGGGACTCTGGAGAGGCTCCTCTTTGTTATGTCCCAAAGGCTCTATCTGCTGGGCCCCAGTAGCTGTTACCCAAGCCAGTGGGGGTTCTTCTGTCCTTACTCTTCTCTGCGCCAAGAATCAGACCAATGAAAACTGTGAGCACAGGTCAGGAATTTAGCAGGTTTCCCGGCAGGCTGTGAAGGGGATTCCTTGGCACGTTTTCCCCACTGCTTTTTCCTCCTGTCCTTCAGCTCTCTCCTGGAACTCGAGCCTGGCCAAAACCCAGAATTTCTGGCTTCAGGACCTAATAAAGCTCAGGCTCTGAGTGAGGTCTTATTGTAAAAATTCAGTGAGAGACAAAGTCATAGGTAAGAGGTGAATTTGTTAGGATTCAGAGAGAATCTTCAGGGAGTGGGCCATTGGCAAGGGCTCAGGCCATGGAATGTGGTCTGGATAGGTTTTGCAGGGTGAATTCATATGCTAATGAGTGGGAGGACCATCCCAACCACTGGAGAACCACCCACTCCTCCATCTTTTGACAGTGCCTTAGAGCTGTTCTGCCACCTCTGGGTGTGTCTTTTGGCTTACAGACTTGGGATTAAGGTTTACTTGAATTTGACTTGTCATGTTGGACCCAATTGATTTCAATCGGTTTACGTTATGCCCTTGTGCTATGTCATTCTTTCAAAGGTTGTGCTTTGCCTCCTTCCCTGTTTCATGCTCTTTACCTCAGCCCAATCCGGGCCCACAATGTTGCCTCTACAATCTACTAGAGGGATAATCAAAAAATAGCTGGCCTTGGGAGGAAAATACTGTATAATATCCAACCCCTTAATCCTACCCAGCACTGGTCACGCTGGAGACCTTGGGGACGCGCAAACTCCAGTCCGGGGGTCCCAGGAGATCAACCTGCCTTGACCTGTCTAGGGATCTGGTCCTCGAAAGGTTGTCACGCCTCAACCTGCTCAGGGATCCGCCAGTCCCAGGGGTCCCAGGAGATCGTCATGCCTCAACCTGCCCAGGGACTCAATTCTTGGGAGGCTGTCACACCTCAACCTGCCTGGGGATCTGCACTCTGACCCAGGGATGCCTGGCTCTCAGGTTGCAACAGTGCTAGGTAGGATGGGTTTACATCATGATATCTATTCCCATCCACGGTGGGCAAACCAGCAATGAGCTAAAATTACAACCCCTTAATCCTACCCAGCACTAGTCACACTGGAGATCCTGGGGATGCCCAACTCCAGTTCGGGGGTCTCAGGAGGTCAACCTGCCTTGACCTGCCTAGGGATCTGGTCCTCGAAAGGTTGTCACACCTCAATCTGCTCGGGCATCGACCAGTCCCAGGGGTCCCAGGAGGTCATCACGCCTCGACCTGCCCGGGGATTCGGTCTCCAGGAGGCTATCACGCCTCAGCCTTCCTGGGGATCTGCACCCTGACCCGGAGACACCTGGCTCTCAGGTTGCAACAGTACTGGGTAGGATAAGCTTCAGAAAGACTTACCCCTAAGGAAGTCCACCCATGGAAACAGAAAGAAGCCTATTACTTGTGGGACTATGCCCAGTCTCCACAATAACTCAGGAGCCCAATGAGAACCCCATTGCCTTTCTGGAAAGGCTAAAAGAGGCCCTCCAAAAGTTTACTAATCTGGATTTAGACTCTTACGAAGGACAGGTGATTTTAAAGGACAAATTCCTGTCCCAGTGTGCATCAGTTATCAGAATTAAGTTACAACAGCTATAGTAGCAGGGCCCCGCTGCCTCTTTAGATGAGATGGTCCAGACAGCCACCAGTACCTTTTATAACAGATAACAGGAGAAGGCGGCCAAGGCCCAGGAGAAGGAGAGAAAGAAAGAGATGAGGCATGCCCAGATGCTGGCCGCCCTCCAGGGAAGCCCTATGGTACACCCCAAGTCCTTGAAGGACAAGGCACAAGGCAAATGCCTAATCTGTAGACAGGCGGGGCATTGGGCCAAAGAGTGTCCAAACCGTGACAGGTCTCCTAAAATGGCTTGCCACAAATGCCATCAACTGGGACATTGGGCGGCACTCTGCCCTCGGGACCCAAGAGCCTCAAGGTCAAGCACCAAGCCTTCCCTCATGATGGTTCAACAGGACAGAAGTGGCCCGCTCCAGCCAGCCCGCCTGTCACAGATAACCATCACGGGGCTGGAGCCAAGGGTGCAACCGGATGTGGCAGGTAGGTCCGAGAATTTCTTGGTTGACACGGGGCTACCTACTCTGTCTTGATCTCCTACTCCGGAGCCTTCTCCTCCCAAACTGGTACCATTTTGGGTGCTACAGGAAAAACAACTACTAAAAGATACACCCAAGCACTTCTTTGTTGCTGGGATGGACAGATATTCTCCCACTAGTTCCTGGTGGTCCCTGAGTCCCTGAGCGTCCTACTCCCTTAATGGGAAGAGACATACTCACTAAACTGGGGGCCACCCGTGTGATGGGAAGCTTTTCAGCCCCTAGAGCTCTACAGCTCCTGGTTACTACTGAAGAATCCATTATACCTTCTCCAATAGAGAGGGACCACAAACTACGGGAAGACAAAATTAACCCCCAGGTGTGGGACCAGGGGGTTCCTGGATGAGCCCCCCAAGCTGAACCATAAGTGTCCTCCAAGATCCCACTTGGTTTCCCAACCGGAAACAATATCCTCTCAAAAGAGAGGCTCGGGAGGGATTACGGCCTTTAATAAATAAATTCCTTGCTTGTGGGCTATTGGTCCCCACCAGTTCACCATGTAACACCCCAATCCTCTCAGTAAAGAAAAAGGATGGAGCCTGGAGAATGGTTCAAGATCTCCGGATCATAAATGAAGCTGTAGTCCCCCTCCATCCCACAGTACCCAATCCCTATGTAATCTTGGGAGAAATCCCACCCAGTGCCAAGTGGTTTACAGTCTTGGATCTCAAAGATGTATTTTTTTGCATACCACTGGCTAAAGAATCCCAGTATCTTTTTGTCTCTGAGTGGGAGGCCCCAGAAGAAAAACACTAACAGATGACTTGGACAGTATTACCTCAGGGGTTCAGAGATAGCCCCCACTTGTTTGGACAGGCCCTTAGCCGGGATCTCCTAGACCTGGACCTGGGACCTAATAGGAAAATATTACAATTTGTAGATGACCTATTAATCTGCTCTCCAGATGAGAAAAATGCCCAACAACATGCAATTCGGGTTCTAAACTTTTTGGCAGCAAGGGGATATAAAGTCTCCCGTGCTAAGGCACAGATGGTCGAGACAAAGGTCACTTACCTGGGAGTTCAGATTACACATGGGTCCAGGAGGTTGTCCTCTGATCAGGTACAAGGAATCCTCCAGTTGCCCTTCCCACGTGGGGAATTCCTCAAAAGAAGGCAGAGGCTACTCTAAAACAGGCCTTAACTCAGGCACCTGCCTTGAGGTTGCCAGACCCAGAAAAAGCATTCCAACTTTATGTCCATGAAAGAGAGGGAATAGCCTTGGGAGTGTTAACTCAAAGGTTGGGATCTGAGCCGCAGCCTGTAGCTTACTTATCTAAGAGACTCGATCCAACCGCCCAAGGCTGGCCCCCCTGCCTTTGAAATCTTGCAGCTATTGCAATCATGATAGAAGATGCTTTAAAACTCTCCTCTGGGGGCAAACTAACTATTTTTACCAGCCACCAAGTAAAACAACTCCTAAATGGGAGAGGCCACTTATGGATGTCTGATCAAAGAATCCTCAGATCAAATAATGCTGATAAGAAAATCCAGGCCTCACTATATCCCCTTGTGAGGTTCTTAACCCAGCCACCCTCCTGCCTACCCCCGAGGGCTCTCTCCCCTTTTACTCTTGTCTAGAAGCCTTGGCCCACTGGACAAAACCCCGAGAGGGATTGTCAGAAGATCCTCTGACCAACCCTGAGGAAATCTGATACACTTATGGAAGCAGCTTTGTCTTGAATGGAAAAAGAAGAGCTGGGTATGCAGTAGTCTCCAATTTTGAGACCACAGAGGCTAAGCCTCTGCCACCAGGTACTTCAGCCCAATTAGCTGAGCTCGTAGCCCTGACTTGAGCTCTAGAGCTGGGAAAAGGAAAAAGAATAGCCATTTACACCGACTCCAAGTATGCTTTTCTGGTGCTACATGCACATGCTGCTATTTGGAAAGAAAGGGGCCACTTGACCACTCGAGGGTCCCCAATCAAATATGGTGATCAAATCCTTAGACTCTTAGAGGCAGTCCATCTGCCCACTGAGGTTTCAGTCTCCCGCTCTAAAGGACACCAGAAAAGGGAGCACGGAAGTGGCACAAGGGAACCAAGCAGCTGATCAGGCAGCTAAGAGAGCAGCATTACAGACCAATGACCTAATAGGGGTTTCCACCTTAGTTCCACAGACTAACTTGCCAGAAACTCCTTCATATACTGAAGGTGAGACTCTTAAAAGCTAAGAGTGAGGGCTTTCAAGATCATATGGGGTGGTTCCAAAAGGAGGGGCTCCTTTTTTTGCCTGGGAACCTCCAATGGAAGTTGGTTAACTCCTTACATGCCACCACTCATTTAGGAGAAAAGGCCCTCCAAAGATTACTAGAAAGGTCCTTCAGAGGAACAGGCTTTCAAACAACTATAAGACAAGTGGTCTCCTCTTGTCCCACTTGCCAATTAAACAACCCCCAAGGAGCTCGAAGATCCCAGCTGGCCCAGCCCGTCCAACGATGTGGGACCTACCCAGGAGAGGACTGGCAGATGGACTTCATCCAGATGCCAGTTTCTCAAGGGTATAAATACCTATTAGTCATGATAGATACATTCATAGGATGGATTGAAGGCTTTCCCACCCAGACTGAGAAGGCTGAGGAGATAGTAAAAAAAAACTGCTCCATGATGATTTCACATTCCAAGATTGGTCTGCCCAGGTCATTACAAAGTGACAATGGGACATCATTTACTTCTAACATCACCCAAGGGGTCTCTAAAGCATTGGACATTACATATTATCTCCATTGTGCCTGGAGGACTCAGTCTTCAGGAAAAGTAGAAAGAGCCAACCAATTCTTAAAATCAGCGATAAAAAAGATAACCCAGGAGACCTCCCTGGGATGGAAGGAGGCTATACCAATAGCTCTCTTCCACACCCGTATTGCCCCCTAAGGAAGAGGTTGGTCTTAGTCCTTATGAGATGCTATATGGGAGACCTTTTGTTTATGTCAATGACCTCTTCCTAGATCCAGAGGTTCAGACCCTCCAGTCTTATACCATGGCCAATGGGCAATTCCAAGAGGATATATGCTTGTGGGGTATGACTGCTAACTGCTAAGTCACTTCAGTCCTGTCTGACTCTGTGAGACCCCATCCCCGGGATTCTCCAGGCAAGAACACTGGAGTGGGTTGCCATTTCCTTCTCCAATGCATAAAAGTGAAAAGTGAAAGTGAAGTCGCTCAGTCATGTCTAACTCGTCGCGACCCCATGGACTGCAGCCTACCAGGCTCTTCCGTCCATGGGATTTTCCAGGCAAGAGTACGGGAGTGGGGTGCCATTGCCTTCTGTGGGGTATGAACCAGGACCCAAAAGATTCTAAGGAGTCACCACTATATGTTCCAGGTACTCAAGTCCTAATTAAAGTCTGGAAAGATGGGTCCCCAAAGGCTCAACTCCAGCCCATATGGAAGGGCCGCTATCCTGTATTACTTTCTACCCCCACAGCAGTCCAGGTACCAGGACATGACTCCTGGATTCACTACTCATGAGTCAAGCTGTGGAAGAAAACAGATAAGGACACTCAATACACCTGTGAGCCCCTGGGAGATCTCAGATACCTATTCAGGACTACAAATGAGTGCCATTCTAATGAACACCCCCAAAATCTGGTTTCTGGGGATAAGATTTCTCAGGATAGCTCTAAAAAGCCAACACAGCTTGACAGAGATTGTACTCCAAAACAGACAGGAGATGATAGATCATCTGATCCCTGAACAAGGAGGGACTTGAGCCATCCTGGCAATGTGAATTTGGAATTGGCTAATGCCCCTACTAGTCTTTGCTATGCCATATTGATGCTGCTTATGCTTGCTCCATGTATTATCAATTGTCTACCCTGTTTTGTCTCTGACCAGGTCAGCAAGCTACAACATGCAGTGCCAGTTCAACAAAGATATGAAACTACAGCCGACCACGGAAAATATCACTCACCCTTAGATGGCCACCCCTACAAGGACTCTGAGGCTTGGGACTAGCAAGAGGGGGGAGGCCCAATACCCCTCGCCGTCCCAGTTCAGCAGGAAGTAGCAAGACCTTGATGCCTCTATTCCCAAAGAATTGGGCCTCCCATCTCTTGAGGAAGGAATGTTAGGTAGTTAGAATAGAAAAAAGGAGTCCAAAATGGCGGTGGCTAAAAGACAAGGAAGGGAAAAGCCCGCAAAAATAGAACAAAAGAAAGTCAAAGTAAAGTCCGAGGACTGGAGTGAGGACTTCAGGTAGAACAGCACTCCTGACTAAGCCCAATTTGCATAGGGCAGGCCCAGGGGGAAGAAGAAAAACATATAAAAAGAGGAGCCAAAGGGCTCTCTCTCTCTCTCCCGCACGATGGGGCGCTCTTCTCTTCACGTCTTTGGATCAACATGCCCTCACGCCCCGAAGATGGATTTTCCTGCTGTCATTTAAATAAAATAGAGCTGTAACACTGGGCTGTAACACTGATTTGCCTAAGAGCTATAACACGGTCCACTCGAGACCTGAGAGCTACAACACGGTCTGTCCAAGACCCGAGAGCTGTGACACGCCGAGGGCTTTAATGTCCGTCACTGCAAATCTTTGGTGTGATGAGACAAGAACCGAGGAGCATACACTCGCCTGGCAATAGGATCATGTGACACCAAACTAGCCACCAAACAGAAAAGTGTGTGAAAACAGAAAAGTAAACCCAAACCTGAATCCAGACATTTGCATGTTCTGAGCTGAGCAGTTCTTCCTGCCTTCCTGAGTTTAATCAGAAGGCAGTTTAATCACAAAACATGGCCAGCGATCTGTTCTCAAATTCACCTGGAGAGTAGAGGATACTTTAACCGTTCTCGTCCTCTCACCCCCATCCCTCCTCCTCCAGGCTCACCACCTCCCTCACAGGGAACCATCCAAAGGGCAGCCTCAGAGGCTGCAATTAACGAGGCCCCATGCTGCTCTGCGTTAATGAGCAGCTTTCCTGCTTTCAGAGGGCTCTGCCATCCTTTGGAGGCGAAGCCTTTGCCCGGGACACTCTCTGTTCCCAGCTTCAGAGATCCGCCCTGCAGGTCAGCTTTACTCTGAATGCAGGGGAGGGCGATGCAAAGCAGGGAAGGAGGGTTAAGGAGGATGAACCAGAGGTGCCACGTAATTAATTTCTGGTTGGTTTGAAAACTGTTTTCTTTTAATGAAACATGGAAGGGAAAACTCTCCTGGTGTTGTAAAAAGATCCAAAGGAGAATCTCGTCAATGACAGTCACAATGTCTCCTGGCTCACAGCCAGAGACGACCCTCTTCACTGGTCACCCCTTAAGAGATGATGCCTTTACTCAACTCTTATAATGAATCTAGGAAACATTAACCAAAGGTTTTATTATCATTTCAAACATTTTAACCTTGACCTTGAAAGCCTTGTTTCAAGACGACTTAGACTGGAGATATATTGGCATCCACCCCCCATAACAGGCCCTTACTATTTATATGAAGGGTTGTCAAGGAAACCAGGTGTTGAGGATAGCTGCCTAACTTGTCTAGATTTAGAATTTATCATACGTGAGAATGCAGAATGGAACAGAGTGTCATCCTTAGAAAGTACTACAGACAATGGTGCACGGTACAAGATAATTCCATTTAAGCCTTTGCTTCCACTTGGGTATTTGGTTACTGATCAAAGGAATTCCTAATGCTTTAAAACCCCCTTAAAAAAAAAATCACCTAATTCTGAAAATGACTCATTTATCTAAACATTCTTTGTGTGTGCCAGATTCTGTACTAGATGTTAAGGGGAAAAAAAAAATAACAAATGTGGAACATTCCAATTTCCTAGGAGATCACAGTTAAAGGAAAAGAGTATTATATTTATGATAATTATAATAACACATTTGTTGAATACTCACTTTGTAACTGACACTATAAGAAATTTACAAATATTATCTTTCAAGTTACACAATAACCCTAATAAAGTAGACTTCAAGGAAGTCACATAATCCTGAAGAACTATAGGAGCTGGGGCAGAAAATCTGATTTGCTTCATTCCAAAAGTCTTAATCATTGTGGAAACTGACTCAGAGAAGATCGTCAAATGATCATTAGGCAGTGAAAGCTAAATATAAAGTCTTATTAGAATTCTTGACATAGAGCACCAACTGCACCTGGAAATAGGAAGTGAAATCAGAAAAGGAGAAGATGACCACTCTACTGAGCCCATACTTGCAACACAAAGGAACACTGCAACACAGTGACAGTTGATGCAGCTAACAAAGAGTCACCAACCTCCTCAGCACAAATGTACGACGTCTGCGGCTTTCCAAGTGGTCAGTAACACTCTACTAGGCAATCTGTTAATAACATCAAATAAAAACGCAGAAAGAAAAGCTTGAAAAATAAGTCTAGATCCCAAAAGCCTTGTTTCAAGATGACTTTGACTGGAGATATATTGGCATTCACCCCCCATAACAGTCCCTGTGCTATACAGTAGGTCCTTGTTGGTTATCTATTTACATATAGTAGCTGTTGTTCGGTCACTCAGTCATGTCCAACTCTTCATAATGCTATGGACAGTGGCATGCCAGGCTTCCCTGTACTTCACAATCTCCTGGAGTTTGCTCAAGTTCATGTCCATTGAGTCGGTGATGCCATCAAACCCTCTCATCTTCTGTCACCCCCTTCTCCTCCTGCCCTCAATCTTTCCTAGCACCAGGGTCTTTTCCAATAAATCAGATCTTTGCATCAGGTAGCCAAAGTATTGGAGCTTCAGCATCAGTCCAATGGATATTCAAGGTTGATTTCCTTTAGGCTTGACTGGTTTGATCTCCTGGCTTTCCAAGGGACTCTCAAGTCTTCTCCAGCACCACAGTTTGAAAGCATCAATTCTTTGGCACTCAGCCTTCTTTATGATCCAACTCTTATATCTGTTCATGACTACTAGAAAAATCCTAGTTTTGGTTTTATGAACCTCTGTAGGCATGTCTCTGTGTATCTATTAATCCTCAGCACCTCAAGAGGGAGCCAGAGAAAATCTTGGCCTCTGATGCTCAGCCTTTTGTATGAGCAACGCTCACAGAAATGCTCAGGGGGCCCAGAGCAAAAGCCCTCTGGAGGCTGGGTGCCCTTCTCCAGAACATGGATGAAGATCAGCTGCAGTCACAACCCAGATGAGAATCACCTGGGCCCACTCCCAGACCTGTTCCAGAAAAACTAACTTGGGTTATCTAGTGGTAGGGCCTGGCATCACTGCTTGTTTTGGTTTCATAAAGATTGCAAAGGAGTGATGCTAACATACAATTAAGGGGAAGGGCTGGCATTGTTTTTTGGGCATTGTTTGGCATTTAAAAAGCTATCAAGCGATTGTTTTGTGCAATCAAGCCCTAGGTACCCAACAACTGGGGAAATGAACCAACCAATCCATGCTAACTTCCGGCTGGGACCATCAACAGTCAGATTAACGGCACGGCTTTATAACTTCAGTGTGTTGTTGTTACCCGCACAGATATCATCAAGTCCCTAACTATAGTTGTTTGTTTTTTACTCTCTGGTGTGGGAATACTTAAGCCTTCTTGATCTGAAAGCAACCTGGAATAATGAAAGGAGCCTGGACTCAGAGTGGGAAAACACAAGCTGGAGTCTGGTCCATCCTTGGCTCTGTCTCTCAGATTCAACATCTAAAAAACAGAGCCAAAGCCACTGACATTGGTTCTGGGAGACTGAGGATGGGATGATGTACACAGAAGCAGCTAGCAGAGGGCCTGACAGGGTCTGCGCTCAGGAGCTGCTAGTTAATTCTGAATCCAGAATAAGGAATAGTTCATTACTTGACAAGCAGAATAAAGGTCTGATCACAGGGAGGGAGTTCAGAATGCCAGTGCCTCGCCACAGCTGCCAGCACCCGTGACTCCCCTCGCTTCTTCACAATGGCTGGTTGTAGAGGGGAGGGCTTATGTATTATGTATACATAATGTAAATGCAACAAGCATGCTCGTGGACACAATGTACATTAAGTAATAGCACCATATTAATAATAACAGGGGATGGGAAAGGGGAGTTTCAGCAGTGCTATTATGCCTGTGAATAAGATGTTGATCACTGCTTGCTATTTTCTCTTCAAACATGTTATTTAGCCAGTAGTGAGCAGATTTAAAACCCAATGGGGTTCTTGAATTCAGCCTGGCTGAGTGGTTAAATCCAATGAAAACATCCTAGTTAGATAAGTTTTTAGCCAAGGGAGTTGAATATATAAAAGGGTATTTAACAGGTCAGTTTCTAAAGATGTCCATCTTTCAAAAACAATAAAAGGAATAATGATGGTATTGATGATAACAATCATGGATGCAGGGCATTGGCGAGGTTTGCAATGCAGTTTCATATTGCATTGCATTCTTGAAAACATTCTGTGAATTAAGCAAGGAAGGAATTTGTATCTCCATTTTACATACAGGATACTAAAACTTCAAAACATCATCATCCACAAGGACCTACTAAATAGCACAGAGAACTCTGCTCAATGTTACATGGCAGCCTGGATAGGAAGGGAGTTTAGGGGAGAATGGATTCATGTATGGGCTTCCCAGGTGGAACCAGTGGTAAAAAAACACCCCCTGCTAATGCAGAAGACATGGGTTTGATCCCTGGATCGGAAACATTCCCTGAAGGAGGGCACAGCAACCCACTCCAGTATTCTTGCCTGGAGAATCCCATGGACAAAGAAGTCTGGTGGACCACAGTCCAAAGGATCGCTCTTTGCGACCTTTACACAAGGCTGAAGTGACTCAGCACACACAGATGGATACATGTATATGTATGGCTGAGTCACTCTTCTATTCACACGAAACTATCACAAAACTGTTCATCAGTTAGACTCCATATAAAACTAAACACAAACAAAAACATCATTGTTCAAAGTCCCATAGTTAGTAAATGGTAAGGTTGAAACCCGCTTCTTCTGATCTTCAGGAAAATGACTTTTACAGAGTCTAGGGCCTTCTGATGCCTCTATGTGATACCTTGATTTGATCATGGGAAGCAGACAGAATTTACAGACTGTGAAGTCCTGTCTATTGTTCTTAAACAAGAAAACTCACATTTTGACACCTTTTGCCAAAATCCACCTGGTGATATGGTACAACATGGTGTGAAAACTTGAAATGTTTCCAAGTTTCCTATTCAAATGTTATCCTTATTTTGCAATAATCCTGGAGTGCTTTACGTATTTCAATTAGGGACCAAAGAGGATCTGGCCCCTTGGTGCCCCAAATGAGGCCAGAGTTATGAATGAATATCACCATGGGCCATGGGGTCCTCAGGTCAAGCGTCCAGTAACGAACATCTGCTTACGTTTGATGTGACTGGGAATAAAAAGACATAAATCCATCTGGCTGGTCTCTGACATGAGGACTTAATTTTCTGTCCCACTGCTCTCCAAAGCACCACAGGTTGGTCAGGGCTTGCCGAAACAGGTGGAGTCACCCTTAAGTTTTTCAGATTCTAATGCAGTGCTTCTCAGCCAGGGGTAAATTTCCCCCCTCAAAGGCATTTGGCAATGCTTGGAGACATTTTGGCTGCTGCCACATGGGTGAAAGAATGCTATTGGTACCTAGTGGGTAGATGCTAGAGAGACTGTTAAACATCCATGATAAAGACATATCAGGCCCAGAATATCAAGAGCTGAGGCCCCTTGACGGGACGTTTTAGTGAAGACTCAGAAAAATGTGTGGATGAACAGCAGGATCTTAATTTGATCCCGGTACGAGAGTACATGTTTTGCTCAATTTTGAACTACTCGAAAATTCTACATTATCCAGAGTTAAGGAACTGCTTCTTTAAGGAAAGAGGTTAAGGCTTTAAAGTCCTCAGCATCTTGACTTAAAGAAAAAGTGACAAGTCCACAACCCTGCACAAGTAAGAAAGAGAATTAAATGAGGCTTTACAAATGAAAGAATATAAACTTGAGACAAACAAGAATGTCCAGGGGCAGATTCAAGAAAGAGACTTAGTTGGAGCAGTGAACCCTCCACAAGAGGGATTCCATGTTTCCACATGGCTGAACGTCTCCTCTGCCAACCAGGTAAGCCTCATCTTAAACTCAACTTTACACTGAACCAAGGATGCTGAAACTGAAACTCTCTAATACTCTGGCCACCTGATGTGAAAAGCTGACTCACTGGAAAAGACCCTGAGGCTGGGAAAGATTGAGGACAGGAGAAGAGGGTGGTGACAGAGGAAGAGATGGTTGGATGGCATCACTGACTCAATGGACATGAGTCTGAGCAAACTCTGGGAGACGGTGAAGGACAGAGGAAGCCTGGCATGCGGCAGTCCATGGGGTTGCAAAAAAGACATGACTTATCAACTGAACAATGTTGATAACCCTAACCCTAGCAGATAAAACCCCTCCTTGTCCCACTAAAGCCTGTCTCTTCCTCAGTTTTCCCAACCTTTGCTAATACCACTGGGCACCCACCAGCTTGTTACAGAATTCTAGAGGTTGAACTTGATCCCTCTCTCCCTACATCCAGCAGGTCCAAATCCTGTCACATCTGCTGTTACACCTACCTGCCTTTCAAGGCAGTCACCTGGAGAGGATGAAGGCAGCCTCCAGGGGCAGTTTTGAACAAAAACACTTACGAGCTTTCTCTTTGGGCCCTATCATGGCATACAATGGGAGATCTGGAGCAGAGGAGCCAACTCTATTCTTTTCTGATGTTTTACTCATCTCCCATGACATCTGACCACATTGTCACCAGGTCTCTAGACCTGAGAACCTTAGGATTGGTATCCTGGACTCACTGGTTCATTTTAGCAAAGTCCCTAGGGCAAAGAGCTGGCTTTCTGTTGCACATTATCTAATAAATAAGAGACAAAGAACTTCAGGCAGGAGTTTAACGATGCCTCTCCCACCCAGTTGTCTCTTCTGCCTCCAAACCCACTGAATAGGTCAGGGAAACTGGTTTTAAAATGAACTCTGAACGTAAAATGAAAGTTCAGTTCTCCAAATGTAAGGCCAATTAGGTCCACGCTCATCTGCTATTAAGCATGCTTCTCTCCACCTTATTTACTCTGCGGGTAACACACTCCAGCATTTGTGTATCTATTAATTATCTCCCCCATACAAGCATCCTTTTTATCTTTTGTGGAAGACTCACATTTTTAACATTGGTAACTCCCTTAGTGCTTTCCAAGACATTTTGCAAATAAAAGACATTCCATTTGTTTTTCATTCAAATGTGGACACAATGACTACTTGGACAGTGAAGACCAGAGGTAAAATGATCCAACTTCCCCCTTTATAGGCATCCTGAGCAGTGTTGGGAGATACTTTTTGTAATCTAGTTTATTAGGTCCTTCCCCTATGAAAAGGTATAGCCTTCATAAGTGAAAAATAGAAAGAAGTACCAGGCAGATAAAAGAAATGCATTTCTTTCTTTTCTGACAGAAAAAGTGCAATGATAAGGGCATTAAGTTTTATAGCTAAGCTCAGCAGATCATAAGCAGGCAAAGGAGTTCCGCTTGGGGAAAGCTACTCTCTTCTTCAGGCAATGAAAGCCTATCGCTAATTCACAGAGCAAGATAAAAAGCTCTCCACCTGTTCTTGAGAGTGAGGCACCTAGCATGGGGAATGATTCTGTCCCTTCTGGAACTCACACTGCCCCCAGGCCAGCTCCAAGTCCCGCCTCTCCCGGAAACCTTCCCCGACTATCCAGCTGGTAACAGATCGGTGTCACTCTTTCCTCTTTCTCTGCGCTGTGCTGTTACTCAAGTCATGTCCAAGTCTTTGTGACCCCGTGGACTGCAGCCCGCCATGCTCTTCCGACCATGGAATTTTCCAAGCAAGAATACAGGAATGGGTTTCTACTTCCTACTCCAGGGGATCTTCTCGACCGGGGATCGAACCTGTGTCTCTTGCGTCTCCTGCACCGGCAGGTGTATTCTTTACCACTGTACCACCTGGGAAGTCCCTCCCTATTTCTCTGGTTTCCAATCAAATCCTTGGAAAAGATATTAGCTTTCCTGCATCTGCATTCTCCACAGTGTGCATTCAGCCCATCCTTATCTCCTGATTGATTGGCACCCAGGCACCGACCTGAGTTGTTTCCTCTTAATTAGGAGAGAATTCAGCTACCTATTAATTAGAGTCAGCATCAGATTTCCCAAGCCAGCCAGCTGCCGTTCATTGCTGAGGGAATGGGAACTACGGAGTCCGTTCACCTTGGTCTTACCAGGGGCTCGTGAGCACCTCCTCTTGTAGACTAAGTGCCTCAGGAAATCCCAACAAAGCCAGCCAACCCACGCTCCAAACTAGTTAACTCAGAAGTCACAGATGAGAGAGAGAAAGAGATGGGGACGGCAGCACTTACAGTGATCATTCCTGCTTCCTAAGCACGCATTTTCTTCTAAAGTTTAACCTGTCGAGGCTAGTGTGAGAGAGAGCTTGCCCTCCCTAAGCCACTCGGCTCATTCTCAACTGTAAAGACTGCAACCCGCCCCCTCTCCCCGCAACACACACGCACACACTGAAGCCCTCACTTGCCCAGTCTCCTCTGTAGATGTGAGTGGACACAGGACACAATCATGGCCACTGCAGCTGAGGAGAAGTCAGCTGGGAGATTTGGGGAGAAAGAGTCCTTCCTTGAGAGAGAGGAATAAAGTTTCTCTTTTCCCCTCCCCTGTCCTGTGAGATGCCCACGAGGAACCCAAGAGAATCCCCAAGAGGACTACCAATCTCACATAAAACTGCCAGACTTCTTGCTACGTGAGAAAAAATAACTAAGTCGTCTAAGTCATCTTTACTGGGGTCTTTCCCCCCAACCCCCACTTGCACCAAAAGCAATCTATTTGATATAAGATCATCATGATGAAGACTAGGAAGGAAAACACTTTTGTTTTAACCAAAACTTTCAGAACTTCTCCTGAGAACTGCTGTAGTCCAAAATGCTAAGTCTAGAATAGACGAACCAACAACATTCTGACCACACAGATAGAGCAAGCATCTCTGGGGCTGACAAAAGGGTGTGAAGCAAATTCCTAATGCTCTCTCTCCATATTAGGCCCCATTATTTATTCCACAAACACATCTCAGATATGATCTGAGTCAGGACTACCCAACTTTTTTGGCCCCAGGGACCGATTTCATGGAAAACAATTTTTCCACTGACCAGGGCAGGGCGGATGGTTTCCAGATGATTCAAGCAGATGACATTTACTGTGAACTTTATTTCTATTATTATTACATCAGCTCCACCTCAGATAATCAGGCATTAGATCCCAGAGGTTGCAGGACCCCTGATCTAAGTGAAAAGGATGGATTCACCAAAGGACAAAAAGCCCTGAGAAATTCTTAGAGGCCCCTCCAACCAGCTTCTCGCCAGCAAGCCCCTCATGCATAAATGATAGCCGCGATGCGTATTCAGGCAGGTTGGACCCCACAGCACGTGCGCCCTTATACCCGAGCAAGCCATGCTGCCCTCCACACTGGCAGAAAAGGCTCCTCTTTTGGTTACCTGTTTCATGTTGCTATCTTCTCTTTCCTTTTCTCCCTCTTTCCCTCCCTTCTTTCAGAAAGAAAACCATACTTCTTAAAAACTGTGGTACTATAGAAATTCTGTAAAATGGACCAACAAAGAGAACTAGATTTCTAGTACCCAGAGGGGACCTACTAAATGTTACTGATGTTCTTCCTTTTGCAATAATTACTGTATAGATGACTTCAAGGTATAGGGGAAGTAGCACTGTCTTTTTTTTAAACTTAGTATTACATTGCAAGTATTTTTCATGTATTCAAGTGACGCTCAACTTTATGTTATTAAGTCAACGTATGTGTGCGTGTGAAGTCACTTCAGTCGTGTCCGACTCTTTGCGACCCCATGGACTGCAGGCCACCAGGCTCCTCTGTCCATGGGACTCTCCAGGCAAGAATACTGGAGTGGATTGCCATGCCCTCCTCCAGGAGATCTTCCTAACCCAGGGGTTGAACTCACGTCTCCTAGGTCTCCTGCATTGGCAGGCAGATTCTTTACCATTAAATCTTGTCAAAAGAGTGATTTTTGAGAAGCTTCGAATGTGTCATTGTAAGGATGTACTGTAGTGTATCTACCCTTTCACCACTGTAGAGATGTAAATTGCGTGTAATGTTTGCTGCTGCTAAGCAAACAATACCATAATGAGTCTCTGATTCTGTTTGACCACACATTTTTGCATCATCTAGCTTTTATATATTTTTAAAGAATCTTGATAAGTACTGCCAAACTATTAAAAAAGGTTACTCTGATATTTGTTTATAACAGATGCTTTCATGAGAGCTAGTCCTGCTTAGATACTCGCCAATATTAGGTGATACATGCTTAAAGCTTTGCCATTTATATTGTTGTTGTTCAGTCGCTAAGTCATGCCTGACACTGTGACCCCGTGGACTGCAGCACACCAGGCTTCCCTGTCCTTCACTCCCACAGTTTGCTCAAATTCATGCTCACTGAGTCAGTGATGCTATCTAACCATCTCATCCTCTGCTGCCTTCTTATCCTTTTGCTTTCGATCTTTCCCAGCATCAGGGTCTTTTCCAGTGAGTTGATTCTTCACATCACATGGCCAAAGTATTGGAGTTTCAACTTCAGCATCAGTTTTTCCAGTGAATATTCAGGGCTGATTTCCTTTAGGATTGACTGATTTGGTCTCTTTGCAGTTCAAGCAACTCTCAAGAGTCTTCTCCAGCGCCACAGTTCGAAAGCACCAATTCTTCAGTGCTCAGCCTTCTTTATGGTCCAGCTCTCACACCCATACATGAATACTGGGAAAACCATAGCTTCGACTATATGGACCTCTGACAGCAAAGTAGTGTCTCTGCTTTCTAATACACTGTCTAGTTTTGTCACAGTTTTGCTGGCAAGGAGCAAGCATCTTTTATTTTCATGACTTCAGTCACCAACTGCAGTGATTTTGGAGTCCAAGAAAAGAAAATCTGTTACTGCTTCTACTTTTTCTCTTTCTATTTGTCATGAAGTGATGGGACCGGATGCCATAATCTTAGTTTTCTGAATGGTGAGTTTTAAGCCAGCTTTTTCACTCTCATCTTTAACCCTCAATCAACAGGCTCTTTAGTTCCTATTCACTTTCTGCCATTAGAGTGGTATCATCTGCACATCTGAGCTTGTTGAAATTTCTCCCTGCAATCTTGATTCCAGCTGGTGAGTCATCTAGCTTTGCATTTAGCATGATGTACTCTTCATATAAGTTAAATAAGCAGGTTGACAATATAGTCCTTTCCCAATTTTGAAGTGGTCCATTGTTCCATGTAAGATTCTAACTTCTTGATCCACATACAGGTTCCCCATGAGACAGCTAAGGTGGTCTGGTATTTCCATCTCTTTAAGAATTTTCCACAGTTTGTTGTGATCCACACAGTCAAAGTCTTTTGTGTAGTCAAGGAAGCAGAAGTAGATGTTTTTCTGGAATTCCCTTGCTTTCTCTCAGTTTAGTCCAGTTGCTCAGTTGTGTCCGACTCTTTGCGACCCCATGAACCACAGCATGCCAGGCCTCCCTGTCCATCACCAACTCCTGGAGTCCACCCAAACCCATGTCGATTGAGTCGTTGATACCAACCAACCATCTCATTCTCTGTTGTCCCCTTCTCCTTCTGCCCTCAATCTTTCCCAGCATCAGGGTCTTTTCAAGTGAGTCAGCTCTTCGCATGAGGTGGCCAAAGTATTGGAGTTTCAGCTTCAACATCAGTCCTTCCATGAATATTCAGGACTGATTTCCTTTAGGATGGATTGGTTGGATCTCCTTGCTGTCCAAGGGACTCTCAAAACTCTTCTCCAACACTACAGCTCAAGAGCATCAATTCTTCTGAGCTCAGCTTTCTTTATAGTCCAACTCTCATGTCCATACATGACCACTGGAAAAACCATAGCCTTGACTAGATGGACCTTTGTTGGCAAAGTAATGTCTCTGCTTTTTAATATGCTGTCTAGGTTGATCATAACTTTCCTTCCAAGGAGTAAGCGTCTTTTAATTTCATGGTTGCAATCACCATCTGCAGTGATTTTGGAGCCCAGAAATATAAAGTCTGACACTGTTTCCACTGTTTCCTCATCTATTTGTCCTGAAGTGATGGGACCGGATGCGATGGTCTTAGTTTTCTGAATGTTGAGCTTTAAGCCAACTTTTTCACTCTCCTCTTTCACTTTCATCAAGAGGCTCTTTAGATCTTTTTCACTTTCTGCCATAAGGGTGGTGTCATCTGCATACCTCAGATTATTGATATTTCTCCCGGTAATCTTGATTCCAGCTTGTGCTTCCTCCAAGCCCAGCGTTTCTCATGATGTACTCTGCATATAAGTTAAATAAGCAGGGTGACAGTATACAGCCTTGACGCACTCCTTTTCCTATTTGGAACCAGTCTGCTGTTTCATGTCCAGTTCTAACTGTTGCTTCCTGACCTGCATACAGGTTTCTCAAGAGGCAGGTCAGCTGGTCTGGTATTCTCATCTCTTTCAGAATCTTCCACAGTTTATTGTGATCCACAAAGTCAAAGGTTTCGGCGTAGTCAATAAAGCAGAAATAGATGTTTTTCTGGAACTCTCTTGCTTTTTCGATGATCCAGCAGATGTTGGCAATTTGACCTCTGGCTCCTCTGCCTTTTCTAAAACCAGCTTGAACATCTGGAAGTTCATGGTTCACGTATTGCTGAAGCCTGGCTCTAGGATCCAACAAAAGGTGGTAATTTGATCTGCCATTTATATATAAAAATCTTATTTCCTATTTCATTAAATAGGAATACTGTATGTTTCTCTATACATATGTATATTTTAAACCATTTGCTTATCTTATTGTGTGAATTCCTTTATTCTTATCCATTACTCATTTTCCACTGGTCTAATTATTTTTCCTATTGATTTGTAAAAGTCCTTTATATGTTATCTACTATGTTTGTTTAAAGTATAATTTTCCCAATTTATCATTTTCCATTTAATTTTGTTTCAGTTGCTGACTGACATTCAAAAATTTCCCCCTTGTTTTTTCATTTTAATTAATCACATCTACTAGACTTTTCCTTTGACAATTTTTTCCATCTCCCTTGGGCATATGCAAATTTTCCTTACCCTTGGATGAAAATGTTCGTATTTTTCTTCCAGCTTTGTTTAATATGTTTAATGTTCATATTTTCTTCCAGCTATGTTTTAAACGTAACTCTTTAATCAACCCCAAATTTATCTTTTGCATCTGATGATTTTCTATTTAACATTTTCCCCAAATCCTTAATCTTCACAATAATGCTGTTTGCTGCATAATCCACTCTTTCTCTATAGGCTGCTAATTCTTCCTTAAGAAAGGGGTGACAAATACCTAGAATATAAGGTATCTCTCTTGCTCTTTTTCATATTCCCAGCTGAGAGAAATAATTACTCCTGGGAATTTTCCTTGTTGAATGGAGGAAGAAACTTCAGCATCCTTACCAAGACTTCTTCCTTCAATTGTTTACTTAGAGTCAGTATGGGAAAGCAATATGCCAACACGGATGGTGTGGTTAAGACCATCTGGTGGATTTTACTTTGTACCAAATGAGTCAGACTTATAACCAAGAACTTAAGACTTTGAAGATACTTAACAATTATACAATGAAGATACTGAACAAATAATTATACAATGACAAGTGTTATGACAAAGAAAGCAGAGTGGCATGAGAATCCATAAGAGGAGAAGAACCCAAATAGTAATAGAATGGTGGGCCAAGAACAGTGTCCTTGAGATTAACCAGAGTTCGCAATGATAGATGCCTGTTTCAGGCAACATGGTGAGCTAGATAACCCAAAACCACTCTCTTTGGGACATATATATATTGTTGTTCAGTCACCCAGTCATGTCTGACTCTGCAACCTCATGAACTGCAGTATGCCAGGCCTCCCTGTCCCTCACCATATATACATATGTATATATAATTTTATATGCATATATATTTACATATATGATATATTCAATATAGGCATAATATATACATATTCTAGGCATATTATATACCTTATATATACACAGTATATATTGGACTGCCCAGATGACTCAGAGGTAAAGAATCTGCCTGTCAATGAAGGAGATGCAGGAGATGTCAGTTTGATCCCTGGGTAAGGAAGATGCCCTGGAGGAGAAAATGGCAATCCACTCCAGTATTCTTACCTGGAAAATCCCATGGACGGAGGAGCCTGGTGGGCTACAGTTCATAGGGTTGCAAAGAGTCAGACACGACTGAGCACACATGCATACCGTATATATTAAGATACAGATTATGTATAAGTCATTATTATGTACATATAATTATATATTATACCATATATATAATATATATACAAATATATAAAACATAATTGGAAAAAACTACAAACCTTAAGAGCAAAGCAAAGTTGGACAGTTAGACTGTAAGTAATTCCTGAAACCAAGTGTTGCCCTAAGGGAAGCAGCCCTTGAACTCTGCTTTCACTGCCGTAGGTGCGGTGCGGAAGAGAGAAGGCAGGGACCATGGTCTGCCCTAATAAGGAGAGAGGACACTGTCCGAAGTTAGGACCCGAAAGACTGTACTCCCTGCATAAAGGTGATCTGGAAATAAACTCCACCATCCAGGACAGAAAAGACAGGAAACACCTGGTCTTTAAACCTGATGGGGAACTGTGGCTGAATGCAGGGAGGGAATCTTGAGAATGAGCACCCATTCTGTAAGCTGTACCATACTCAGGCTACCTGTTACTCCCATAAACATCAATGGAGAATTTAATTCAAAGTAATCAGGACTGACAGTGCCTTAGGCACCTGGCAGCAATAAATGCAAACACTATTTCAGGCCAACAGAGGATTACACCCCACTGATTTCACCAATCAGCAAGGGATTTTACTTAGTGCTATGTGTTGGTTAAAACCCAGACCTAGGGCCAGGCTGAAGGGCTTCTTTCCTGTTTCCACCCCTTTCTAACCCAGAGGCTCTGGCCAAATTGTCTCTGTCTCAGTCTCTCATCTCAGGTTTCACATCTGCAAAATGGTATCATAACAGCACTGATTTTAACGGATTGTCACGAGAAATGAATGAGATAATCTACATTAAACGCTTATGACTATATCTGGTATGTGATAAATACCAAACTATTGGATAGTAATGCTACTTGTTATCATTTTTATGTGTATCATTGTATACTATCTTCTTTATTCTTTAGCTTAATATTTTCTCCATTGTTCATTATTAGATTGCCAGATGTCTGTCATTTTCTATACACAGAAGCAGCTTTGAAAATTTTAATTGTTTTCTGTGTTTTTGTTTTTCTTACTTCATGGACTTATGCTGCTAACTTTATTTCCCTTCTGCTTTCCTCAGGTCCATACCACTGTTCTTGTCTAAATTACCAAGTGGAATGTGAGATTCATTGATCATCATCTTTGTTTTTGAGTAATGAAAGCATTGAAGGATATTAAAACATCTCCAGTGACAGCTTTGGGCACATGCCATAAACTTTATTGTGAAATGTTCTTTTGCTGTTTCCAGAATAGGTGATCATTTTAATTTTTATTTCGTTTTGGATTAAATAAGCATTTAGAAAATTCTTCACCCTCTCCTAATTTCCAAGTATTTTGAACCACCCATTTAAAACTGTGTTTTTTCTTTAAAAATTTTTTAAGCCGGAGTATAGTTGATTTATAAAGTTGTGCCAATCTCTGATGTATAGTAAAGTGACTCAGTTACACACATGAAGAAATACTTTTTTAATATTCTTTTCCATTATGGTTTATCACAGGAGACTGAATATGGTTCCCTGTGCTACAGAGTAGGACCTTGTTTATCCATCCTATAGATAACAGTTTACATCTGCTAATCCCAAATTCCCAGTCCTCCCCCACCCCCCAATCCCCTCCCCTTGGCACAAATGAACCCATCTACAAACAGAAATAGACTCAGACACAGAGATTAGACTTAAAAGTTTGTTTCTGACATGCAGTTTTACTACATTGTGGCCAAAAGTGGGGCCTATATAGTTTTTATTATTTGAACTTTAAGGTTTTCTTTGGCCTTCAATTTATGTAATTTTTTCATGAACACTAGAAAATCCATTTTTTTTCCATTTGAAAATCGATTTTCATTCCATTTTATGGATATGAAATTTGATAGCTATTGATATGGAATAGTTTTTTTTTTTTGGAATAGTTTTAAAACTATGTTTTTAAGAATACAATTTGCATTCTTAGTGGCTGAAATTCTCCCAATACATCTTCTATTTCTATCAGCTTTTGCTTATATATTTGGAAGATTTCTACTTGGAAAACAGGTTGGCTATTACATCCTCTTGTGAAAACCACACTCCTTCAAATGTAACTAAATCAAATACATTTAGTTGGATAAAATTAATAATTTTGAAATTATTAATTTTATCCAATTAAAATGTATTTAATTATATTTGTATTCATCTGCAATTAACATAGCTGTGCTGTATTTGTCTTTGTAAGTCTGAGACATAATATATATTTTTAAACTTTATAATTTATTTTAGGTGTGCTTATTAAACATAGTAAGCACACAACTAAGATACCACTATTTAATCAAGCACCAGAGTTTTGTCCAACCACAGAAGAGATGCCCTCCTCCAGGGGATCCTCCCAACTCAGGGACTGAACCCAGGTCTCCCTCATTGCAGGCAGATTCTTTACCATCTGAGCTCTTACACTGAAGTGTAAGATTCATTTCAAGTTATTTTTTGCATATACTGTCTAGTGAAGGTCAAAATTCATTTTTCCACATATGACTAATACTGCTGCATCATTATTTTTTCTCATTTTCTTTGCTTCCTACATATTTTATATAGTGTCTGTTTCCTTTGTAGTAATCATCTCCAATTACTTAGTTTTTAAATCTATTAAACTATGGTGCTGGAGAAGGCTCTTGAGAGTCCCTTAGATAGCAAGATCAAACCAATCAATCCTAAAGGAAATCAACCCTGAATACTCTTTGGAAGGACTGATTCTTAAGCTCCAATACTTTGGCTACCTGATGCAAAGAGTCACTGAAAAAAGACTCACTAAAAAAAGCCCTTATGCTGGGAATGATTGAGGGCAAGAGGAGAAGGGGGCGACAGAGGATGAGATTGTTGGATGGCATCACTGATTCAATGGACAGGAGTTTGAGAAAACTCCAGGAGATAGTGAAGGACAGGGAAGTCTAGTGTGCTGCAGTCTATGGGGTTGCAAAGAGTCGGATACGACTTACCAACTGAACAACGTAACTTTACTAGTGGTCACCTTGAGGCTATTCAGAAACATCTATCTTTTTTCCTGATAATCAGAATGAAGGGTTAAATACCATCTGAGTTATCCCACACAACGACTGAAGCAAAGCAGGTTTCAAACCCAACCCATAATTCCAAAGCTGCTTTAAAATGCCTGTGATCAGCTGGTTCCTTGTATATTTGCAAGAACAACTTTTGACATCTACATTCAGCTTAGAAACTGACTCAAAACAATTATTTACAGATCATTCCATGTGTAACTTCTTCCAGTATATAATGCCTGCCCCTTTAAAACAAGACCTCTTCAATTATGAATATTCATTTTGATTGCTTTTCTTTGGTTGGCTGGCAAATAACTTATGATACTTTCTTCAAGAAGTATATACTAGTGCATATTTTGTGAGCACTTGCAGAGCATTTCTTTTTTTTTCTGTTGTCTTTTATATAAGAGAACTTGATTGGCATTCTTGGGTCTCTGTCTTGCTCAAAACTCTACAGACATTGCAGTAGCACGTTCATTATTATTGTGAAAATTTTGGCTCTTCAAACACAGGACGGTTTTCTCCACTTACCCTTGCCTTATGAGGTAGCCTTAGATATCAAGCTCTACCCTTTGCCCATGGACCCAAACATATGTGGCTACTGAGCCTGTGAAATGCAGCCTGTTGAAGTTGAGAGAAATAAAACATATGCTGGACTTCAAAGACTTCATGTAGGAAAAAGGTATGCAAGATACCTCATTAATAATTTAAAAAATACTGATCACATGTTGACATGATATATTAGATATACAGGATTAAATAAAATGTAGTATTAAAATTCACTTCAATTGTTTCACTTTGTACCATAAAGAAGGCTGAGCACCAAAGAACTGATGCCTTTGAACTGTGGTGCTAGAGAAGACTCTTGAGAGTCCCTTGGACTGCATGGAGATCAAATCAGTCCATCCTAAAGGAAATCAACCCTGAATATTCATTGGAAGGACTGATGCTGAAGCTGAAGCTCCAATACTTTGGCCACCTGATGTAAAGAGCCAACTCATTGGAAAAGACCGTGATGCTGGGAAAGATTGAAGGCAAAAGGAGAAAGGGGGTGACAGAGGATGAGATGGTTGGATGGCATCACTGACTCAATGGACATGAATCTGAGCAAACCCCAGAAGACAGTGGAGGACAGAGGAGCCTGGTGTGCTGCAGTCCATGGGCTTGCAAAGAGCTGGACATGACTTAGTGACTGAACACCAACAATAACAAGGGAACTTTTGATTACATGGGATTCATCATTACAGTTCTATTGGAAGGCAATGCTCAAGAGACAGACTACTCGGATTCCTATTTTAGTTCCATGGTACTGAGTAATTTCCACAAGTCTCTTTTATAAGCTTCTATTCCCTCACCTGGAAATGGGTGAAAATAGTTATACTCACCTCAAGGATTATTGTGGAAATAAAATAAGATTATGCATGTGAAGCTATTAAGTTGGCACATAATCAATTCTTATTAATGAGAATTATTCTTAAAGGAAGAATTTTTTCTTTATATTTTTCTAACAGACTGGGAGAAAATATTTGCAAATGAGGCAACTAACAAGGGCTTTATTTCCAAACCATACAAATAGCTCATACAACTCAACAAGAAAACAACAAACAACCCAAATGAAAAATGAGCAGAAAATCTAAATAGACATATAGGGGGCCAGCAGGTAAATGAAAAGATGTTCAACATAGCTAATTATAACAGAAATGCAAACCAAAACTACAATGAGGTACTACCTCACACTGGTCAGAACAGCCATCATTAAAAAGTATACAAATAACACATGCTGGAGAGGGTGTAAAGAAAAGAGAATCCTCCTGCACTATTAGTGAGAAAGTAAGTTGGCATAACCACAATGGAGAACAGCAAGGAGGTTCTTCAAAACATTAAAAATAGAGTTGCCATGTGATCCAACAATCCCATTCCTGGGCATGTATCCAGACAAAACTATAATTCAAAGAGATACAGGAACCCTAACGGTCACAGCAGCGCGACTAATAGTAGCCAAGACATGGATGCAATCTAAATGTCCACTAACAGCTAAATGGATAAAGAAGATGTGGTATACATACACAATGGAATACCTCTCAGCCACAAAAAATAATGGAATAATGCCATTTGCAACAACAAGGATGGATCTACAGATTATCATACTGAGTGAAGTAAATCAGAAAGACAAATACCATATGATACCCCTTATATGTAGAATCTAAAATATGACCCAACTGAACTTCTCTACAGAACAGAAACAGACTCACAGACCCAGAGAACAGATTTTCGGTTGCTAATGGGGAGAGGGCATGGGGGAGGGATGAATTGGGAGTTTGGGATTAGCAGATGCAAACTAGTATACATAGAATGGATAAACAGCAAGGTCGTACTGTATATTCAATATCCTGCAATAAACCACATGGAAAGTAAGATGAAAAAGAATATTATAAATATATATATAACTGAAGCTCTTTGTTATACAGTGAAAATTGATGCAACATTGTAAATCAACTATACTTCAATAAAATAAACTGAAAAACTTTGTTTCCAGGGTGTAGCCTGATGTAGGCAACTTACCACTGATTTGACCTGAATTGTAGGGGCCCCATTTGATCGACCTGCATAGAATTCTTTTCTGCTCCTGACAATTGTTCTTAGATTTCATCAAACTCTGGAGGAACCATCTAACACCTTGACTTTGCAGTGATGAGCCTACAGCCCTTAATTTTTGTTAGCTTTTCACACAGTCACGCCATTCCAGGGTAACATGCCAAAAATGTACCTCCTCTAAAACACTGAAGCTCTAATGTTTCACTCCCCAAATCCAGCCTTTTATCCTTTCAAAGCATTTGGAGAGAAAGTCCTGTTCTCACTGTAAAAATTTTCTAACCACACCATAATGTCCAGTTTGCTCTGGCTGTTACTTTTCACTATCCATGAAATAAATACCTCTGCTCTCTTTTTCGCTCTTTTTTATTCTGGGGGGAGGCAGCTCATATTCCCCAAATCCATCATTACAACTACTCTCTTGAATCAATGAAGTTGTTTTTTAACTCAGATTCTGAACAGGTAAGATCTGTGGTACAAGAGAACAACACTGTACTGAAGGCCAAGAGAACTAGATTCTAGCATCACTTAGACTTCTGATTAGCAGCATGCTGCTAATTCCTTTGACAAACTTTTATTAACCACAGAAAACATATGCTGTTTCTATAGCATGGGATTCTTGAAAACACACAATGAAACCAGGGACAGAAAAGCATTTCCTTCTATATCAAGAGGAATGGACAAGAAAACCACGGCAATGAAAATGCAAAGGGATCAGTGTTCCAGATGGGGAAAGGGTGAGTCGGGGGACACTTAATTGCTTTAAAAATGAGTTTTAAGTCTGAGCTCAGACCAATTACAGCTCCAGCTGGGGTATGTCACATACACAGATCTGGAACAACTGTTGTATTCTGAAGAACCACAGAGAATGGCAGACATAAGAGAGAGAGAAAAAAGTGAGCCCACTCATGGAAGATAAGAACTCAGAAACCACTAATCACGTTAACAGGTCAGAGGACACATTTAAGTGTTAACTAGGCTCCCTGCACTGCCATTCTGATCATGGCTGAGGGAACGGGGATGATGAACAGTGGACTCAGTAAATACACTGGGTCCTCAACCCCCTGTCTGACTTACTCTGCAGATCCAAGACAGAACTCATGCAATTCCTGGAAACCGCCATGAGCCAGGTTTTATCCTAAACCCTGGGCCTAAAGATAAACGGTATAGGTCTTGTCGTCCAGCTCCCCCCAGACTGGTAGGGAAGGCAGACGAGTGACCAGACAATGACAGATACACTCACATCTGGCCTTTCTTGATGCTCAGGACCAATGTGGGGGAGGGGGGAGATCAAAGAGATGAAGATTTTAGCATAGCACAAGGTGAACATTTCTAATTGTGTTTCTAAATATGGAACAAGGTCCTCTGGGAGGTAATGATCTCTTATCTCCAGAAGGACTCAAAAAGAGAAGATTAATGACCATTTACATAGAATATTATAGAAGAAAATGGGAGGTTATGCCAGATGAATGCCAAGTTCCTTCCTAATTAAGATTCTATGATTCTCAAAAGGGGACAGGGCCCATTGATTAAGACACTATGTTACATAAAGAAACATTTGCCTGAGCACAAAGTGAATTGTACAACTGACACCAATTCTTTTCTAACACAGATGAGTTTCTGTTGGTTGTCTACAAGGTTCCATGTATCCTATTTAAAAGCCAAAGATCAGTCTTCTGAATACAGAATCACATGTTACACATGTCACTTATCCACATTTGTTCTGTGACCTCATCCTCACTATCAGAGAGAAAGGCCTGACACAGAGGCCCGAGGTACATCGCAGGCCTTATAGAACCATCTCTCCCGTTCACAAATCACAGGTATAATCTAGGAACCATAAAACAATAAAGCAAGTGGGAAAACACCACATTTTCCAGACCTGGGAACCTCAGCCAGTCCTCCTGCACAATGTTTGACCTACAAACAGAGGAAGAACAAGAGCCTACATTCATAAACTATTCTAGGAAAGCAATCTAAAACACACACCCTCTGAGGAGCAGTCAGCGGTCACCTGTTTCTTTGATGTAGGGGAAGAGAAGGTGTGCTGATGTGGTGGGTTTGGAAAAGTGAAGATTTAAGAGGTAAATCACAGCTATCGTCAAATACACCAAAGAGGAAGGGAAGGAAACAGAATCTGCTGGGGGCCTTTGTTGTTTCTGCTCAGTCACTAAGCCGTGTCTGAATCTTTGCAACTCCATGGTCCAAAAGGAGAAGAGGGTGGCAGAGGGTGAGATGAGATGGTTGAGGGCCTACTACGTGTCAAGCACCATGCTTTCCATTATAAGACCTCATTTAACTGCATTTCTTCACCAATAAAGGGGACCTAGGGCCACCAACTTTGAAAGATGATTATTCTCCTTGTTACCATATAATGAGTAATGCCGGACAAGGTAATTCTGAAGACCAAATATCCCTTGCTTCATTTCTCATTCTTCTGCAGGGCATCTCTGAACATATCCTACCCTCCATGAGAAAGACACGTCTGGGGGAGTCAGTCCTTCCTCTGCAGGTCAATCAGTTCTAATCAGAACTGCTCCAGCCCATGGGGGTATTTTGTCACTGCACTGGAAGCTTGGCCATTGCCAAGTGTGTGGTCTCCCTGAACTATAAACCAGGCCCCGAGATCATACAACCTAAATTCAATTTGAGGAAGAGGACTTACTGGAAAGAATCCTATGTGAGATTCTGGTCAATCTGCTTAACCCTCTGCCACGGGGCCTCATTTGTCAAAAATATAGCTACAAGTATTGAACTTCTTTTTAACCCTGAGACCCTATGAGTTCAAGTCATTATCAATCCCTGCTGAGCGAAAATGCCCATCACTCAGGAGGCATAGCTTCCTAGGAAACAGATGAGGCAGGCCGTCGTGTCTCCACCTGCCCCAGGAAGAGGAACAATAGAACTTTGTCTCCCAGAGGACAGCAGGTGCTGAAAGACGGCAGTTATCTAAAGAGAACCTCTACAAAACTCCATAGGGACCAGCACAAAGGCAATTGAATGTGAGTAGGAAGCCAATTTTTAGAGTCAACCATCAACACTTTCTGTATCCACGGTCCTGAAGCGCACTTCATCATCTTTGTGACGCTGGTAACGAGCAGGCATCAGGTCTAAGAGAAAAGGATAAATGAGGGCTCCCAGCGAGACAGAGGCCTCATGAAACAGCCCCTGCCCCAGCCACTTCCCTTCCTGAGCTCTGGGTTATCCCCCAGTGGGGGCCAGGGGTGACTTCCCGGGCCAACCAGGGGCAAGATCAAAGGCAGGGTATTCAGGGCCTCGTCTGAACACTGGCAAATATCTTGCTGATTTAAGGCAAACTGTCCAGAGTGAGGACTGCTTAGTTTACTGATCCTTGGATGGCAGGGATGGGGCCGTCCCAGCTCTCAGCAGCATCATTAGTAAGACACACTTTCGTCCACAGCAGGAAGGCCACTCCCCGCAGGCCTTTAAATGGAGGAGTCACACTTAACACATTTGTTCTTCAGGAACAACCAGAAAAAGAACAGCACCGAGAGCTCAGAGGACCGTTGTCTAGACACAGTTGTGGAATCTTAGCTTAAAAATAGGCCACAGTGAAGGAACCAGAACAGAGGAGAGAGAACATGGATTGTGCAGTCAGTCCTGGGTTTTAATGCTGGCTCTGCCATGTACTGGGGCTCCCAGGTGGTTCAGTGGTAAAGAACCAATGCAGGAGATGTGGGTTCTATCCCTGGGTCGGGAATATCATCTAGAGGAGAAAATGGCAACCCACTCCAGTATTCTTGCCTCAGAAATCCCCTGGACCGAGCAGCCTGGTGGGCTACAGTCCATGGGGGTCACAAAAGACTCAGCAACAAAACAACAACTGCCACATACTAGCTATGATTGTGATTGGGGGTTAGTTATTTTATCTCCTTAAGCCTCAGTTTCCTCATCTGTAAAATGGGGATCATAATAGAATCAGTCCACAGAGTTATGGTGAGCAATCCATGTGAAAACCATGGAACATAAGAAAGAAATTGTTCCATATATAGCAGAGGTTACACTGTAGCCTGGGCTTCCCTGGTGGGTGGCTCAGACAGTAAAGAATCTGCCTGCAATGCAGGAGACCTGGGCCTGATCCCTGGGTTGAGAAGATCTCCTGGAGAAGAGAATGGCTACCTACCCATTCCAATATTCTTGCCTGGAGAATTCCATGGACAGAGGAGCCTGGCAAGCTACAGTCTATGGGGTCACAAAGAGTTGAACATCAATGAGTGACTAACACATGCCATAGCATATGGGGTTCAAAGTCACTGAAAATGGAATTCTGAGTTCAAGTGCAAGTCAACAGTGGCAACCTCATCCCCCAGTCAGGTGGCAGCCCACATTCCCCTCCTTTTCTTCAGATCCATCCTGCCTCCGTGTCTGCTAGTTACACGACCCCAGATCTCAAACCATTTCATTTGGAAAGGGAAAAATCAAATAGCGGTCTTGGCATTCATTCACTGCCCGATCTCAGGGAAATATCTTACACGTCTGTGCTTCAGTTTACAAATTGCCTGTGAGATGGAGGTAATGAAGGTCCTCTTTCCACTCCACAGGGCTGTCCCAAGATGTGAAGTGATGCATGCTACCACCTTCAAAGCTCCATGCAAAAAGAAGTCATGGTCCTCATCCTGCTGCTCCCTCCCCTGGTGATGGGCTTCGTGTCCTGGGTAGATGTGGAGGCACTCAGTCCTGGAAGCCTGTGAATCTGGGAACTAGAAAGCGGGAAATGAACGGACCACAAAAACATCAGAAAGACCAATGAGTGTTTCACAGGCCACAGGGATGGGCATGCTGAGCGATCACTGTTTGCAAATCCGCCCTAACTGGTCATTACGGAGAGAAGCGTACCAGTCCAGCGCGAATTTCTCACAGCTTGTTTTTAATCACACACTGATCCTTCATAATTTCCTTTCCCCTATTTGTCCATTCTCCAGCACTAACAGACAGAATAAGGGTCCCACAGGAGTATTTCTGAGAAATGTCATTTCCAACAGCTATATAAAATGATTTCTCAGCCATATCGGGGGAGGCCGTCTCATGTCTGCTGTGGGTACCATCCAACGTGTTTCCTGGATGCAAGCGCAGAATCAGCACGATTCCACGTCATCATCTGTCCCTCCTCTAACATCATCTGGTGGATGGTGTTTCACTGCATCCCCTTCCTGCTTTCCCTGTCATGGAAAGACGTCTGCCCCACAGCTGCTCTTGGGATTAAGGTGGGTTGGTACAGATGGGGCTGTTTTATCTACACTACTGCAGGGCCACTGATGGACAAACACCTGGCTGTCTGCCAGCGCCCTGAGGTACAGGGGGTCTCAGGAATGTGCTAAGTCCTGGCGGTGATCCAGAACTCCTTCCTCAATCTAATGTCCATTGACAAATGAATGGATAAAGATGTGGCTGCGGTTCATGGGGTCGCAAAGAGTCGGACACGGCTGAGTGACTGAACTGAACTGAACATACACACAATGGAATACTACTTAGCCATAAAGAGGGTGATGATTCCATTTGCAGCAACATCAAGGCAACTAGAGATTATCACACTAAGTAAAGTTAGTCAGACAAATAGGCATCAAATATCACTTACATGTGGAACCTAAAATATGACACAAATGAACATATGTATGAAATAGAAACAGAATTATGGACATAGAGAACAGATTGGTTGCCAGGGGTGGGGGCGGTGGGTTGGGGGAGGGACGGATTGGGAGTTTGGGATCCGATGCAAACTACTTTATGTATAGAGAATGGATAAATCACAGGATCCTACTGTAATCCACAGGGAACTATATTCAATATCCTATGATAAACCATAATGTAAAAGAACATAAAAAGAATGCATATATATGTTAATATATGCTCAGTTGCATCTGACTCTTTGCAAACCCAAGGACTGTAGCCTGCCAGGCTGCTCTGTCCTGTAATTTTCCAGGTAAGAATAGTGGAACGAGTTGCCATTTCCTACTTCAATACACACGCTCATACACACACACACACACATATATAATTGAATTACTTTGCTGCACAGCAGAAATTAACACAACATTCCAAATCAACTACACTCCAATTAAAACAAAACAAAACAAAACTGAAATCCTTTCCTAATGACTTTGCGTCTGTCTCTTAGGCACCCAGCCCTGAGTTTACTGTGTATTCATTTAGCAAACATTTTCATAGGCCAGGCATCATGCCAGGTGGTAGGGATATAAGAATGATAAAAATCAGAAGCCTAGCTCTTTTGGACCCTACACTTGAGGGAAGGTAGACATTTACCCGCTCATCACACAAAGGCATGAAAGTTTACACTCAGTGGCGAGTTTACAGAAGAAAAGTATGTGATCCTCCAAGAAGATATAACAAAGAAACCCCTATGAGATGATGAAAGCAGAGAAAGTTTCCTCAAGTACACAGAGGCTCAGCAAAATAATGGGGAATTAATTAACGATGGGGAAAGAACAGACTCCAAATACAACAGACAGAAGAAATAACGTGTGCAAAGGCCCCCAGCAGAAGGGAAGGAGCAGAGTAGCCTGGAAAATTCAGCAGGTGAGCAGTGGTGCTAACAACAGAAGAAGAAGTTGGAAGGAGGCAGGAGCCAGAAACACAACTCAGTTAAGAATTGTACTCTCCATCCTAAAAGCACCAGGAAACCATCAAAGGTTTTACACAGAGGACAGAGATGGTGTGGTTGGGCTTTCCTATGGGGAAGCTGATTTATGTTACTGATGAAGAATAGAGTCAGTAAAGGAGACGTAGGCAGATAAGAAGGGAAGAGATTTGTCTGGGGAAAAATCTCACGTGCTTAGACTATGATAGTGTCAGGGGAGATGGAGACAAGCTTGGACCTCGAATGGCCAGATACAGAGAGAGGGAAAGGGACCCATTGAAGGCAGACTCTTAGTTCTGGATGAGCAGCTAAGTAGATGGTGGTGCTAGATGTGAGGAAGGCTCAGGTTGGGAGAGTGGGCAGGTCAGGATTTAGGTTTGTCGAGCAGAATTATGCATAAATTATTATGACCGTTCTCATGAATTATGGGAAAATTACATTTTACAAAATGCCTCATACTCATTGTCCTTACCAGATTCTGACAACTCGCCTCATGGGATACAGGACTGTGGGTGATAGATGTTTAAGTGGTAAGGAAATAAAATGTAGGTGGGAAGGACTTTGCATTGCACTCATCAGTAGAAGGCAGGGTCAAGGGCAGGACTCCAGACCAGATCCTTCAGAATACATCACGTGGCAATTTTCTTTTTAATTCTTATTTTTTAAGCCAAGCAGTCTTCAAATGGATAAAAATCCAGTGTGCAGGCTTCCCTAGTGGTCTAGTGGTTAAGAATCCGCCTCCCAATGTAGGGGACATGGGTTTGATCTCCAGGCCGGGAAGATTCCACATGCCATGGAGCAGCTAAGCCCTTGTGCTACACCTATGGAGCCCACACTCTAGAGCCCATGCTCCATAACAAGAGAAGCCACTGCAATGAGAAGCCCACGCACCCCAACAAAGAGTCACCCCTGCTCGCTGCAACTGGAGAAAGCAACGAAACAATGAAGACCCAGCAGGGCCAAAAAAAAAAAAAAAAAAACAGTGTGTAAAAATAATGGATACCTGGATTCATGTGGGCATGATGGAGTCAGAACTCCAATCTTTCCCAATCTCACCTGCCTCCTTTCTTCCAGGACCCTAAGAAAGTCTTAGGGTTCCCAGGGGCAGGTTACAGTGCCTTACCTTTCAACCTCCCCATGGCCCGGGGATTTCCCTGCAGGCCATACAATTAAGAGCATTTTAATCCTACATTGCCATGGCTACAAAGGGGAATAAGGGACCATCAAGAACCTGCTGCCTCTCAGTCACTGCTGGGCCTTCACGTGAGTTATCTTGTTTAATCCAGTATCTTCCTCTGTGTCTGGCAATGTCCTACCCATCTGGCTCAGAGGTAAAGAATCTGCCCGTGATGTGGGAGACCGGGGTTTGATCCTTGGGTCAGGAAGATTCCCTGGAGAAGGGAATAGCTACCCACTCCAGTATTCGTGCCTGGAGAATTCCATGGACAGAGGAGCCTGGCAGGGTTATATTAGTCCATGGGGTTGCAAAGAGTCGGACACAATTGATTGATTAACACTTTCACTTTTCACTTTCACTTGGGTTTGACTTTCTCAAGCCCAAGTCAGACAGCTCTTTAGTGGCAAGACGGGATATGAAGTTGGGGTTTTTTCAACCACTCTGTGTTCTCTTACAAAGCAAGGGGGTCCAGGCTTACACAGAGCACAGACTTGGAACCACGCTAAGAGAGAAGCAGCAGCCCTCTGTGCCAGACACAGCTCCTCCCCTCCCGGAACTCTTCCCCATGATGTTGGTGCTCAGACCCTGGGAGACAGAGTGGCTTGCTTTCACCTTAATTAGTGCAGCAATTTGCTAAATTTTGTTTTTCCCTTTTTAAGAGTGTTAATCAATTTTAGCTCAGAATAGACTGGAATGGCACACAAATTGCCACGACAATCCCCAAATGCTAAATTCTCAACATCTCGATCAACCTCAGAGCCTGAAATATGGGAAAATCAGAAACTCTGGCCGGCATCTCGGTGATCTATTTAAAATGTTATGGCTCTGAAATGAAAAGATAATGGCTTTAGGAGGTTTAGAACAAGCAATTTGCTAAAATCAGCCTCATGCCTAGGTGTTTAGTCCTTCCCAAGGTGACTGGAGATGGAGCAGCCACAATTTCTGCAAACTTGCGTGTTCCACTAATCACAGCAATTTGTAAAATCCACTTGCAGCACAGGGTACCAACCAATCGCCAGAAATACAGAAAAGAACAAGATGTGTTCCCAGCCCTGACCCACATTAAGAAGGTTCTATGCTAAAGCAGTAGTTGGACAAGTGAACAGAAAAGATCTTCCTCTTCCCTGAGGGAGTCACAGGAGGATCTCAGAGGAGGTGGCCATGGAGCTGAGTCCTGACGGATGAGTGGAGTGATGGCAAGTTAGCATGTCAGATAGAAAGAAAGGCTCAGACACAGGAAGGAGGGCAGAGAGCCCAGAGGTGGCTTCTTAGAGCGAAGTAATAAGTGAATTTGCAGGAACGGCCAGAGACGAGACTGGAAGGAGAGTCTAGAGCCAGAATATGAAGGGCGTTTTAATCAGACTGTGAAACTCAAGCTTGGCACAGACCACATGGTACCATGGCAGGATTTCAAGCAAGGTAATGATATGGCCAAACGATCTTCATTTGGTTGAAACCTTCTGGCCCAACATAATCCTTAATATTTATTCAGCCTGATCTTGTAGGGGTTATTTGGCCGTGCCACATGGCATGAGGAATCTTAGTTCCTCAACCAGGGATCAAACCTGTGGCCCCTGCAGTGGAAGCGCAGAGTCTAAACCAATGGACTGCTAGGGAAGTCTCTATTCAGCATAGTCTTTTTAAGTACACTCACATATATTCTCTCATTTGAGCCATTACTCCATGAGGTTGGTGTTATAATCACATTTCTTCGCGTGAAAAATCAGACCCAGCAAAGGTATAACTTTGTGTCTTATGACCAGTAAATGACAATACACAAGTTCAAACCCAGTCCCATCACACTCTGAGCTCGGTGCTGACCGGACCAGGTAATCGAATTCTCTAGATATCAGCCACCATGGGCCTCCTTTAGATACGGACCAGGCCAGAGGCCTCCAGCCTCCACAGAAAGGCTTGGTGGTCAGAATTGCGTAGACCAACATGTATACTGTGCCAAAGAGGTGGTTACTTTAATGCTTCAGATAATCACATCAATTTCGAGTGGCAAAAACCCTCAGGTACACCTGGACGTTTCCAGTTCAGAGTTTGCTTCTGTATACTAAACCATAAACAAGAAAATCATGACCCCCTTCCCGCCAGTACCTTGAGCTCATCAGCGTTGTAGAAGTCTACACGCACCGCAGGTACCATCCAGGTCTGGAAGAGTGTTGCCAGGATCTGCTCGGCGATGGAGTCGGCGATGAGGTGGAAATGCAAGGGGTTCCGCCTGTGGGCAGTGAGAGGAGAAGTCAGGAGGGAGAGCCAAGACCTTTGAATTCTAGCCACAAAAATCCACTCTTACCAACTGGTAATATTTGGGTTCCCCAGTGCTCAGCGGTAAAGAACCCTCCTGCAAAGCAGATGTGGGTTTGATCCCTGGGTCAGGAGGATCCCCTAAAGAAGGGAATGGCTACCCACTCCAGTATTCTTGCCTGGGAAATCCCGTGGACAGAGGAGCCTGGCAGGTTACAGTCCACAGGGTCATAAAGATTTGGACACGACTGAAACGACTGAGCAACACGCATAACCAATTTGTAACAGCAACAGGGAAGGTCAACCAGGCATGTTGCCTAACCAGTGCCTACTGGGGAGGATGTCAGAGATGACAAGGAGAGAGGACATCTCATCCAACCTCAAGATTTCAGAGACGTGGCAACTCCAAGGACCAGAAAGGGTAAAATCATTGATGATACTCAATGCAAGTCAACCACCATACCTGCTATTAGGGTATCTGTATTTCCAAAAGTCATAGCGTGTGTACAATTTGGTCATTGCTTTATCTTTACCACCTGGATGTACTGGCCTCAGTGAAGCACATGGACAGAGGATGAGGTCTTTAGACTGGCTGTATGGAGCTGGCAAATATTTTTCTCATAGCACAGCATTAAACACTAAATCCTGTCTTCTGCTTGTTCCCCTCCATGTCCACCCCCACCCCCCAGGGAGCCACAATGGCATCATCTGGGGCTCCCATTACTGAATTATCATCTCACCCTCACATGTAATATTTCTAAGGTCTTTATCAGTCCATCTCAGTCGGCCCGCTGTCATACTGAGCCAGCACCCAAAATACAAACCAGCAGCACACAAGGGCAAAGCTTCTGATTCAAATGTAAATAGGTCTGAAGCCCAGATCTAGCATCTATGGAGGGGGCTTTGAACATGTCACTTACACCTCCGCACTGCCTATGCAAAATTCCCTTGGGGCTACTGGGTCAATTCGATGAGACACGCAGTACAATACTCGCTGCATCTCAACAACAAGCATAGGTGGGATAATAAGACAGTGGAGATGCCTTCTTGAGGGACTGCCAGGCACAAAGCCAAAGTTCAACCCAGCAGAACTACTACCATAGACACCACAGTGCTAGTAATAATAAGAGAAAGCATTGGAATGAAGGAGCACCTCTGAGAAATCGAAAGATGAGAAGGACCTCCTCCCGCCCCCTCCCCCAATCTCAAGGAGCTCTTACTATTTAAAGAGATAGTTAATTATAAACACAATTAAATATAAACAGGAGGCGGAATGTGATAACAGCTACAACAGAATACAAGGTTCCAGAAGACTAAAGAAAATGAAAGGTGAATCTGGACTGGGTCAGAAGGATGTGTAAGCACTGGGGGAAGCTTTATCCTTGGCACAGGAAGCCAAGGAAGAGGGGACCTGATCCAGGGAGAATAACAAGAGACTGAATGGAGCAGGCGTTGAGAGCGCGTTGGGGCAGCAAGGTCTGCAGGGACTCGGGGGTTGGAACAGAGAAGGGGAGAGATGCAGGTATACAGTAAGCAGTGCAATAAACAGTCTGTACTTCATCAGCTCAGCAGGGGGAGTCACATGACCTGGCCGATAGCTCTCAACTCCTGTTCAGTGGCTCCCCAGCACTGTTCTAAGTTCCACACACATAAATATCTTTCAATTCTCCCTTCCCCCATGTGTTCTTTAGAACCTAGGCCTTTGCATATGTGGTTTACTGGGTAGGAAATCCTCATGCATTTGCTTATGCTACACTTACTGAACACCTACGACTCACCAAGCGATGAGCAGGATGCTGGGGACATGGTGGTAAGACCCACCATCCTTGCTCTCACATATTCCAGTCCTGTCCTCTCCTTCCTCCTCCTCCCTCACCTTCACAGTCCCCATCCAGCATCTGGTTCTCTCTAACCCAGCCTTCACTTCTGAGGTCGGCCATCGGGTGCTCCTGGAATTCTTCTCTGATGACTGGTGACAAAGTCAGGGGCCCTTCCTAACAGTCCTCTCAGCATCTGTACCATCCTTGGGCTGTAACTGTCTGTTTACTTGTCTGCATCCCTCCTTGACTGTGAGCTTAGAAAGATGAAGGATGATGCCAGTGATGCTCAAATGGAGAGTCCCAGGATGGAGGTCCATGCCTTGGATGCAGTAAGGGTTTGACAGAAAAAATGAATGTGAAATGAAAACCTGACTTCATGTCTGGAGAAGAACAACAAAGAACAAAGAAGTCAAATCTTGAGAGATTTCAGAAGAAGAGATCTCGGACACGAGGAAACTAGAGAGGAAGAGGAAGACAGCAGGGTTTCTGGGGTTGGTGAAGACGTCTCCAGGACAGGGGATACAGGAAGAAAGGCACACTGGAGGAAGATGATGGGTTTGGTATTGGATGTAGCAAGTTGAAGGTGAGGGTAGCAAAGCCAAGTGGAGCTGGGAGGGTGAGTCTAGACCTGAAGAAGGTTATTATCCAAGGTCAATCTGTCAAACACGTAATAGGTGCTCAAGGGTGCTGAGGTGGATCAATGACTCAAAGAAGCCATCAGCACCACTGAACTTCTCCACGGTACCCACTGCCTGAACACTGCAAACTCTCATTTAAACCACATATGCTCAGAAGCAAGTGGCATGCCTGCCCTACAGCCTCCCTGGAAGCTCTGTAAGAAGCTTCCCTATAAGAAGCTGCCAGCTGCCATTGCTTACTGATGTCCTAAGTGATGACCAGAGGTGTGAGGGAGTGAGTCATCTCCTCCTCTGTGAGTGGATCCTCATCCTTCCCTTTCCTCCTAACTGGGGGCCTCCAATGAAAAGCTAACTGAGCACTCACAGCAAAGCACCATGAGATCAAATTCAAACACCTGCATTCAAGACACTATGGTTCTGGCACAAAAACAGAAACACAGACCAAGGGATCAAGATAGAAAGCCCGGAAATAAACCCATGCACCTACAGGTACCTTATTTTTGACAAAGGAGGCAAGAATATACAATGGGGCAAAGAAAGCCTATTCAATAAATGGTGCTGGGAAAACTGGACAGCTACATGTAAAAGAATGAAATTAGAACACTTCCTAACACCATACACAAAGATAAACTCAAAATGGATTAAAGACCTAAATGTAAGACCAGAAACTATAAAACTCTTAGAGGAAAACATAGGCAGAACAATCAATGACATAAATCAAAGCAAGATCCTCTATGACCCACCTCCTAGAGTAACAGAAATAAAAACAAAAGTAAACAAGTGGGACCTGATTAAACTTAAAAGTTTTTGCACAGCAAAGGAAACTATGAGCAAGGTGAAAAGACAACCTTCCAAATGGGAGAAAATAATAGCAAATGAAACAACTGACAAAGGATTAATTTCCAAACTGTACAAGCAGCTCATATAGCTCAATACCAGAAAAACAAACAACCCCATCAAAAAGTGGGAAAAAGACCTAAACAGACATTTCTCCAAAGAAGACATACTGATGACTAACACATGAAAAGATGCTCAACATCACTCATTATTAGAGAAATGCAAATCAAAAAACTGCAATGAGATATCACCTCACACCGGTCAGAATGGCCATCATCAAAAAGTCTATAAACAATAAATGCTGGAGAGGGTATGAAGAAAAGGGAACACTCTTGCACTGTTGGTGGGAATGTAAACTGATACAGTCACTATGGAAGACAGCATAGAGATTCCTTAAAAACCTAGGAATAAAGCCACCATATGACCTAGCAATCCCACTCCTAGGCATATACCCTGAGGAAATCAAAATTGAATAAGAGTTCATTGCAGCACTATTTACAATAGCTAGAACATGGAAGCAACCTAGATGTCCACAGACAGATGAGTGGATAAAGTTGTGGTACATATATATAACGGAATATTACTCAGCCATAAAAATGAATGCATTTGAGTCAGTTCTAATGAGGTGGATGAACCTAGAAACTATTATACAGACTGAAGTAAGTCAGAAAGAGAAAGATAAATATTGTATTCTAACGCATACATACAGAATCTAGAAAAATGGTACTAAAGAATTTATTTACAGGGCAGCAGTGGAGAAACAGACATAAGAGACATGAGATGTGCCTTATGGATAAACATAGAGACTTACAGACATGGGGAGAAGGGAGGAGAGGGTGAGATGAATGGAAAGAGTAACATGGAAACTCACATTACCACATGTAAAATATATAACCAACGGGAATTTGCTGCCTGGCTCAGGAAACTCAAATAGGGGCTCTGTATCAACCTAGAGGGGTGGGATGGGGAGGGAGGTGGGAGGGAGGGTCAAAAGGGAGGGGATATATGTACACCTATGGCTGATTCATGCTGAGGTTTGACAGAAAACAAGAAATTCTGTAAAGCAATTGTCCTTCAATGAAAAAACAAAACAAAAAATTCAATCACCTGGCTCCTTCCCTCCACCATGAGGCCTCCAAGGACAGCAGCCATCTTTTCACTTCCACCCCCAGTGCTGGGCAGAGAGGCTGGCAAGTAACGTGGGCTCAAGAAACACTCGTACAACAGGAAAAGAAAGCCAGTGCTCTCCTTCCCCATCACTGTTCACATTCCCCATAAGAAGGAAAAGCAGCTGAAGACATGCTTACATCAACGGTTCAGGGCTGGCGTTCTGCTCCAGAACATTTGGGTCGGAACCCTGGCTGCATTAATGACTAAGTGAATGCAAGCATGTGACTTCATCTCTCTAGGCCTCAATTTCATTTCAAATCGGGGAACAATAATGGTACATAAGCAGTAATATCAATATATTGGCTAATTGTGACATGTGATATATACATAAAGTGTATGCCTGGCATGCGGGTAATATTTCAATATATGTTAATAATTGGTATGGTCTGAATGTTCGTTGACCCCCACCCCAAATTATGTTGAACCCTAACCCCTAGAGTGATAGTACCAGGAGGTGGGGCCTTTGGGAGTGAATAGGTCACTGAGCAGCGTCTTCCTGAAAGGAGTTAGTGCCCTTAAAAAAGAGGCTCCTTGGCTTTTTTTTAACACAAGAGAACACAGAAGGAAGTCTGCAGTCTGTGATCAGGAAGCTGGCCCCTGCCAGAGCCAGGCTATGCTGGTGTCATGATCTTGGACTTCCTAACCTCCAGAACTGAGAGAAAAAAATAAATTCCTGTTGTTTATGAGCCACCTGGTCTGTGCTATTTTGTTACAGCCGCCTGAATGGACCAGAACTGTTATCAACATGAACTTACGAAACTGTTATTTTCTCTACTGCTTTTACATCACTTTTCAAATAAAGTATTTTCAATTAGTTCTTCCACTCATAGACCAAAAAATGCACTGAATGGATAAACATCCAACAAAGAGCTATCAAGCACCATGTAAGGCAGAATAGGGATTTAGGCGATGAATGAGCTCAGAGTCCTCTCTTCAGGCAGCAATCAATGTAGCAAAGACAGAGAAAGAATACAAATAACCACATAAATGTTAGAACACGAGGGCTCAGTAACATGGGGCTGCACACACAGCTGCAAGTTTGGGAACAGCAGGGCCTCCCTGCTGCCCTGCAGCCACGTGAAGACACTGACCTGGACGGTGAGTAAAGAGATGCCTGGATTTGGACAGTGAACAACCTGCACAACTGTACAGAACGGCGGCACCAGGACAAATGCACATGCTCGTGGAGAATAAGAATGAAAGAGATGGCTTCTCAGCAGTGGAGAACCTAGGAAGTTTCCACGGGTAATGTGGCAAGTAAACCAGATGAGAAAAGATGAAGGAGAGAGAAATGTATCCTGCAGGATGTAACAGAATTAGGAAAAGAACAGAGGTGGAGAAGTTCATAGTATGTCTGTCAAAGAACTACAGTCTTATGTGAGCAGATCATACAATGTTTATTGAACGCCCAGTGTATGCCAGGAATGGGAAGGAAAGAAAAGAAAAGAGAGTATTAACAATAGGATGGGCCAGGGTGTGTGAATTCTTAAAAACAGAATTCGATTCTCCAAGTGAAAGCCAGATAAGGTTTATAGGGCTCAGCAAGCAGCAGAGCGAAGCTGTAATTCAGAAGGTTAACCTGGTTACCAAGCAGAAGATGGACAGCGTGGGTGAGAAGAACAGGCTCTCAGAGGATGACGGTGCCAGCATTTCTCCGGGGCTTTCCCCCTCTTCTGCATTCTTCCTCAGGAATAAACCAGAGTCTCCTTCAGGAATACACTGAAATCTCACCTCCTCAAAGAGGCCCGCCATGACCACTCCATCCAAAGCCCTTCTCCCCACCCATCACACGTCACCCCACCGCCACATCTGGTTTCTTTCCAGCGGTGACTAGCAGGGCTGGAAATCTTTCTATACATCTGCAGATGGATGTCCACCTTCCAGTAGAATGCAAGCTATCTAGGGGAGAGATTGTCTTGTTTCACAAAGCACCTACTCTCGTCTACTCTCTCCACATCCCTGGTGCCTAGAAAGTGCCTGGCCGTGAGTCAGGTCAGGGCTTGGCCACAGCTTCCCACAGGCCATGTTCACACTGCAGTTGTGTCCACCGCTGCCTGCACGGTACCACACCTCCTGCTTCCGGCCTTCGGCTCTCAGATCAGACACCACAGCTCTGAGGAAGACATTCCATGGTGTCCAGATGTCCTTTCTCAGCGCCTCCCACTGAATTCAGGGCTCAAAACTTACACTTTTGCAACTGTTCCCTGTTAGATGGAGTCTTGGCACTGGGAACTACATTTTGTAAATAATCTTTCTCCCAGCTCTCTCAAGAAAGAGGAGCCTAAGGAGACATGATTAAATGCAGTATCATATCCTGGATGGGATTCTGGAACAGAAAAAAGAACTTAGGCAAAAAGGAAAGAAATCTGAAACAAAGGACAGGACTTTAGTTATAATAATATATCAATGAGTAATGAGTTTTATGTGCTCAGTCATGTCCGACTCCCTGTGACTCCATGGTCTATAGTCTTCCAGGCTCCTCTGTCTATGGGATTTTCCCAGGCAAGAATACTGGAGTGGGTTGCCATTTCCTTCTCCAGGGCATCTTCCCCACCCAGAGATCAGACCTGGGTCTCCTGCATTGCAGACAGATTCTTTACCATTTGAGCCACCAGGGAAGGGAAACTAAGTCTGTAAGTTAGCACTAATACAACTACCCAACCAGCACTGGTGGTCTGGATGCTTACCATTTATTATTATGTAAGAAAGATACAAGTGTTGCTGTTATTCAGTTGTTAAGTCATGTCTAACTCTTTTTAGGACCCATGGACTGTAGCCCACCAGGTTCCCCTGTCCAAGGAATTTTCCAGACAAGAATACTGGAGTGGATTGCCATTTCCTTCTGCAGGGGATCGTCCCAACCCAGCGATCGAACTTGTGTCTCCTGTATTGCAGGCAGATTATTTACCTGTTGAGCCGCTAGGGACTGGTTCATTAATTATAACAAATATACCATAAGATGTCATAAGAGGGGAAATGGGCTGTAGGGTTTTGGAAAATCTGTGCTATTCCTTTTGTAATTTCTTTGTAAATTGAAAACTGCTCTACAAAATAAATTTTATTAAAAAAAATCTTTTCCTCAGATTTTTTTTAACAATTCCTTATATATATATAATCATCCAGTAACAGTCTATCAAAAAATAAATAAATAAATAAATAAATAAAAGGACAAATGAATAATTATCAAAGAGATCCAAATTCCCTCATAGTGGACACAATTACCTGCAAGTCTGGCATAGAGGCCCTTAGAAGAAAATGTGAGAGCGTTATCTTTTAATGTGGGGGTTAGGTGATAGTTTCTGACATAAGACACATAAAGCTCAAAAGAAAAAGAAAAATAAACTTGTCTTCGTCAAGATTAAAAACTTTTGTGCTTCAAAAAACACCATCAAGAAAGTGAAAAAGATGGCCACCAAGTGAGAGAAAATATCTGCAAGGCATAGCTATGCCTGGTAAGGGACCTGTAACCATAGTATAAAAATATTTTACAGCTCAATACCAACACAAGTAAGCAGATCAGAAACCGAGCCAAGGGTGTGAACAGTCATCTCTCAGAGAAGACATACACACGGCCAACAAGCCCAGGAAAAGATGCTCACCATCACTAGTCAGCAGGGAAATGCAAATCAGAACTGGGATACCACTCGGAAACCCACTAAAATGGCTGAGGTAAAAATAACAGCCAATAACAAGCGTCATTAGGGATGTAGAGATACTGGAACCCTCAGCTGCTACTTGTGGGATAGTACAATGACTGTAGCTGCTCTGGAACACAGTTTGGCGGCTTTTCAAAACATGAAGCATAAAGTTACCATTGCTGACTTACCCAGAAATCCTACTCCTAGCTAGTGGGTTGGCCAAAAAGTTGATTGGGATTTTTCTGTAACATGTTTTGGAAACACCCAAACAATCTGCGGTCAATCTGATATAAATAAATAATATATGAAAACATGTGTTCCTTCAAGAACTTTAACACAAATATCCACACTGGCGTTATTTATAACAGTCAAGAAGTGGAAACAGCCCAAACGGCCACCAAGTGATGAATAAACAAAATGAAGTAAATCCACACAATGGATCATTTATTAGGCAACGAAAAGGAACGAACGACTGGCACGTGCTACAACATGGATGAACCTTGGAAAGTTTATGCTACATAGGAGAAGCCAGTTACAAGAAGACAAAACAGCATATGGTCCCATTGATATAAAATGTTCAGAATGAACAGTCCACATAAACAGAAAGATTAGTGGTTGCCAGGGGATGGAGGGAGAGGAAAGTGGGGAGTGATTGATTGCTCATGCGGACGGGTGTTTCTTTATGAGATGCTGAGAATGGGCCATTAACAATATTAGATGGTGGGGATAGTTGCACAATTCTGAATGTTCCAAAAACCACAGAACTGTCCACTTTTTTTAAAGAGTGTATTTCATAGTATGTGAATTACATCCCAATGCTTCTCCACTGGCCTGAGATGGACAGTGACAGTCTAACCTATGAGTCCAGGAGAGGGAATGAGGTCTGGTCTACTCAGCTGTCTTAGGAAGCTATGTTGTACAAGAAATGATCTGCCTAGGTAGGAAAAGCCAGCAATCGTCCAGGTTGTCTCAGACTATAAGTAACCCCAACTCATGAGGACAAAAAAGTGCCCTCAATTCAAAGAACAGTCCACAATTCAGGACGAACAGCAATACAGGTGATATTTCATTCCCAGTGTGTAATCCCCAAGGCAGACTTTGCATTTGGTTCCTAACTCAGGAGGGTAAAATTGTTTTAATGCCAGAGGCCTGCAAATCCCCAAACCAGCCAAAGGCTGTGAGCCTCCAGCCTATTCTCTCTTGTTTGGAGGGAGATTAGCAAGAGTTAGACAGATGTTAAGAACATATTTATGCCAAAATGAGTTTCATCAGCTGAAGATAATAAGAACTCATTCAGAAGAATCACAAAAGGAATGATTTTCTTAATATATGATTCAGTGTCTACAAAACAACTAAAATAGCCTTTAATATCAGTCCACCAGTTACATATGCATTCTGGGAGCAATGCTTTAAGACCATGGGAAAAGGCTTCCACCTGAATGGGCCATATGAGTACACGTCTTCAAATACAATGGGTCCCACATAGCTTGATTGGGGTCAAGCAACCCAGACATTAGGTCGCTTCTAATTCAGACCAGATCACGCTTTCCTAACAAAGAAGGAAGCAAGTGCATGCTTCATCTTCAGCAGAGCCTGCAGATTTTGCTCATAATGAGCAATGCTCCTGCTGCCTCTGGTTTCCTTAACTGCTCCCCTGTTTCAGGCTGGGATGCAATAAATATGGTAATACAAAGAGGCAAAGATGATTAAACCCAAGCTTTCTCCCCGCTTTTCCTTTCTTATTTCTGTCAGGAATGTGCCACAGTCCCTATAAGGCAACCCAAGGTCTGTTTTTTATTAAAATATACAGGGACAGCTGAGTTGAATAATCCTTAATTATTAAGTTTACAATGGAATTGCAATTTTAGGAAAAGAAAGAGCCTGTGACAGCAACTCGAATGCTCAGTGAATCTGTTACACTGAGAGATTTAATGGAACGCACTGCAGAAAAACACAGAAGCCCAAATGAGGGTTTTTCGGTGTGAGCTCTTGGTGTGGGGGTGGACAAGTGCCCTTGATAATGTGGGGAGAATTGAGGACACCTCAGTATCATGTCAGAAAAGGTCTCCAGGGGAGAAGAACAGAGCAAATCAAAGACCTCATGGTGTAGTAAAAGTAGCACCGACTCCAAGGTTGGCCAGAGCCAAGGGTAGAGCCCCAGGAGCATCACTTATTCACCTGTGACCTTGAACACAGGATTTAACCTCTGAGCCTCAGTTTCCTCATCCATTTGCAGGTATGCACTTGTACACGGCTGGGATGAAAGTCAAATACAATGACCTATCCTTGGGACCTAAACTATATGAACTAATTCTTTTTGGTTTTACATGCATGACTACATAGCATACATCTTTTACCTGTTCAAAGATATTACATGTCCTTGCTATTTTCTTCCCCTGAAATTTACTGAGGTATAATTGACAAATAAAAATTTGCATATTTAAAGTGTATTATATACTTTGTGTTTCCAAGATACATTAAATACTATGAAACATTTAAGGTGATATTTTTATATATGTCTACATTGTGAAATCATCATTGCAATCAAGCTAATTAATGTATCTACTGCCTCATGAAGATTTTCTTTTCGCTCCTCCATGCATTTTCTTAAGTCTTACTAGAACACTAACGTCCAGTCCAGGGACTTCCCCAGTGGTCTACTGGCTAAGACTCCACTTTCTGATGCAGGGTACGCAAGTTTGAGCCCTAGTTGGGGAACTAAGATCCTAAATGCTTCATGGGGCAGCCAAAAAACAAATCCCACTATTTGTACTTAATACCTCAAAAATACACACCTGGGTGGGGGATAAAGATGGAAACGGATCACAGGAATAGTAACAATGTCTATGTGGCCACCCAAAATGATGAGTGAAAATAAGAAAATCATACTCAAAACAGTAACTTTTCAAGAGCTCGGACTCTGAAGCTAGACTGTTTGGGTCCAAACCCAGCCCCGCCCTTCCTCTCTATGACCCTGAGTCATGACTTCACATATGGATCCTTAGTTTCATCATCTGTAAAATGGGAATACTAGTAGACCCCTCATGGAATTAGATGAACATTCAGTGAATCGGTGTCTGAAAGAGATTCAGAACATAGCCTACCACAGAGTGAGAACTACCCTTCTATTTGTTAAATAAATAAAGTACAGAAGCATTTCACATTGACTACCTCTTTTGATATTCACAGGGCTCTATGAGAGACTGGGGAACAAAACAAAGCTCGAAGGAAGACAGTGACCTCCCTGGGTCAGCAGCTCACAGATAAAGACCAGAATCAGAACCTACTTCTAGTTTCTTTGTTTTATTCAATCCTAGGTTCCTCCCTGCAGAATCTGGAAACTGCTTCTATAACAAGTTTAAGCCTGAATAAGCAATAAGACAATTAGAGGCAGATACTGACTGTGAAGATGCTCTTTTATCCTTTCTGCTCTTGAGGGGCACAAATTTAAAAACACACACACAAAAAAGTTGCTTGATATGAAAAGCAAGACAAACCACCCAGCCTCCTCCTGCCAATAGGGTGATGGAGTGAGCAAGTAAGTAGATCTTCCTAGCAAACAAATATTAACTTTTTACAAGCTGGTCCACCGTTCTGCCCAGGAGGTAAGCACTTAGTGACTAAGTAAGAATATTTTTATTTTTTTCTCTGCTCACTAAAAGCTCAGTTTCCTTACAGAATAGCTATATCTCCCAGTTTATCTGCAATTAGGATTGGAGTTATAGGCATTCCCCCAATTTTTCTTTAAATAGTCTCCCATCCAGGTGACAAAGACATAATACTGTCTTATATTCAACGAGGTAAATCTTTGCTCACATATACCTTGTATTGATTTTTTTCTCATCCACTTTTTTTCTTCATTACAAAGGTTGCAAAATGAGATGACCAAAAATGTATGTAAAGAGAAAACAAAACCAAGTCATTTGTACTTTTTCCATTCCGAACATAACACGCAGAAATTCCATTTTTCATGTATCTTTTGCTACTCTTTCACCCCCTGGATGTCAACCATGGAGATGTGTATGTGCATGCATGACACATATGTGTGCATGTATTTACGTAGCGGAACAGTGACAAGCATGAGTTTTTGAATTGTTTGGTCACTTACTTTATATCACAAACTATCACTTAGCCATGTTATACTTTTTATAACCCATTAAGAATATGATTTACTATAAGAGGGATATTCCATTATTTAGACTTATTGTTTAAGTACTTTTAGGGTTATAAGCAATATTTCACAAAAAAATTTCCTTTATAGTTAGGATTATCCCTTTAAGGCAGAATCCCTTAATGTAGTCATAGAGGGTAAACATCTTGGGCAATAATACTATGAACTTCCTTTCTAGAAGGTTATAGCAATGTTTAATGCCAGCATCAGTATATAAGAGTGCTCATAGGAACTTCCCTGGTGGTTGGTCCAGTGGTTAAAAATCTGCCTTCCAATGCAGGGGATACGGGTTCAATCCCTGGTCGGGGAACTAGATCCCATATGCTTCAGGGCAACTAAGCCCACAGGCTACAACTACTAAGTCTGTGTGCCACAACTAAAGATCCCACATGCCACAACAAAGACCTGATGCAGCCAAATAAATGTTAAAAAAAAATTAAAAAAAAAAAAGAACTGTGCCCATAGCACTCCTTTCCTATCTTTTAAAATGTAGTGTGTCCACTATCATTAGGCATGCTGCAGAAAAATTGATTTGATGTAACAAACCAAACCTTAAATGAAATTTTGCTAAAAAATCTTAGTCCAGAAAATAAATCTAATTACTGTAATTAACAGTGAAAGCCAAAAGAAGCATCCAGCACCACTATTATTATATTATTAACATTAGGAAGGTACTCCATTTGTCAAAGTATTTTATAATCATGTATTAGTTAATCCTCATAACATGCTTCAGAAGCAATGAAGCTATTTATAGCTGGACTTCCTGAGTGGAATGTCTTTCAAAAGTCCTTTGTCTTGCTATCTCAAATCATTATCACTAGCATATCAATTCACAGAATCATTCTTATCTGTAGAATCCCAAGGATGGGAAGGACTTAACTGGCTGCTCAGTCCAAGGAGATCAAGCAGGCCCTGATGTGGGGTGCAGAATTTTCATACCACATGCTGAGAATTTGCTTTCTTCTCAGATCTCCATGCCTCCATGAAAGTATGGCCCACCATAGGCAGCTGATAATAAAACTACTGCTATTTCTAAATTGAATGTCTTTGTGCTGCAGCTACTGTAGGAGGAAGAGTTTATACTCAATAGGATTCTTACAATTTCAACAACGACTGGAATTACTTAGGTTTGTACATATACATTATTGTAGCTGCAATAGAACTTACACCCAATACTACCACGAGAACTTTTTATGATCTTAAAATGTGCCGTAATTGAGAAAGAGCATAACTATCTGTAATCATACGATGTATGTCTGCTCAGTCATGTCTGACTCTTTGCGACCCCATGGGCTGAAGCCTGCCAGGCTCCTCTATCCATGGAATTTTCCAGGCAAGAACACTGGAGTGAGTAGCCATTTCCTACTCCAGGGGATCTTCCTGACCCAGGGACTGAACCCACATCTCTTGTGTCTCCTGCACTGGCAGGTGAGTTCTTTACCCCTGCACCACCTGGGAAGCCCAATTGTGCAAATACTCTTCTTTAAAGAGTGGGTTTTTTTTTTTTTCCTCCCAACCAGGAAGGGACCTGAGTTCTTTAGTGCAGACAAGGAATAAATATTGAGTTGGCCAAAAAGTTTGAAAACACAAATGAACTTTTTGGCTATCCCAATACATAAAGGCTGAGAACCACTCATCTAATTCAATGCTTAGCCTACATGATGGCTGGTTTTAGCAGCAGATTAAGGCTGTAGAACCATGAATCCCCAAAACTGCACAGAAACCAGGGTTGTGGGAAAAGGCTCCTCTTAACTCCACATTCCCATTTCCTCCTCAGATGTACAACTGAAAGCACAGTGGCAGTTGGACAGAGCTAGGAGGACCCGAGTCCCCCAGCAGTAACTGACCCTGTGATGTATTTGTCAGTAGCTCCCACCCCCCTTTCCTGCTCCAGGAGGGCAGCCAACCCGATGTTTTGTTAACCTGCCAGCTGACTGCAGGAACAGGGCCGCCCATCAAGGACCAGCCAAGTGAGATGAGTACAAACAGCCGAGCTAAGAAATAAATGCTCTCTTTTACCAAGTGAGTTTAGGGGTGAACTGATTCCTAACTAGCTGATATAAGCTAACCGATATAAAAACTCCAGTCTAAAGAGTGAAATGGCCTGCTGAAAATCACTGAGCTGCATAGCGGCCTGAATGTGAAGTGAAATCAAATTAAGTCTGGGCTAATAGGTCACTGGATGAATAAATACGTCTTTAGGTTATTTATTAATGCAGGCTCCTCAGTTCAGTTCAGTCGCACAGTCGTGTCTGACTCTTTGTGACCCCATGAATCATAGCACGCCAGGCCTCCCGGTCCATCACCAACTGCCAGAGTCTACCCAAATCCATGTCCATGGGTTTGGACATGAGTCGGTGATGCCATCCAGCCATCTCATCCTCTGTCGTCCCCTTCTCCTCCTGCCACCAATCCCTCCCAGCATCAGGGTCTTTTCCAATGAGTCAGCTCTTTGCATCAGGTGGCCAAAGTACTGGAGTTTCAGCTTCAGCATCAGTCCTTCCAATGAATACCCAGGACTGATATCCTTTAGGATGGACTGGTTGGATCTCCTTGCAGTCCAAGGGACTCTCAAGAGTCTCCTAGGTTTAGTTATTAATCAAGGAAACATTTATGGAGCATATAAATAGTACTTTCGGAGAAGGCAATGGCACCCCACTCCAGTACTCTTGCCTGGAAAATCCCATGGACGGAGAGCCTGGTAGGCTGCAGTCCATGGGGTCGCAAAGAGTCAGACATGACTGAGTGACTTCACTTTCACTTTTATGCATTGGAGAAGGAAATGGCAACCCACTCCAGTGTTCTTGTCTGGAGAATCCCAGGGATGGGGTCGCACAGAGTCGGACATGACTGAAGTGACTTAGCAGTAGCAGTAAATAGTACTTTGCTGAGATACTGGGAAAACAGGAAAATCAAGGCATGGTGTCTTATCTTCAGAAGGCCCAGATTCTACTAGAAGATATAACATGTATAGATAAAGAAAATATAATGTAATAAAGATAACAACAAATACATAGGACTTTATGGGCTGGTAGAAGGGGAGCCGTGACCCAGGCTGAGAGGTACAGATGGGCTTCTGGTTACTAGGCACACACCCTGAGGAAACCATAGTTCAAAAAAATACACATACCCCTTTGTTCACTGAAGCACTATTTACAATAGCCAGGACATGGAAGCAACCTACGCGTCCATGGACAGGTGAATGGATAAAGAAGAGATGATACATATATACAACGGAGTATTACTCGGCCAGAAAAAGGAATGGAATTGGGTCATTTGTAGAGACGGGAATGGACCTAGAGTCTGTCATATAGAGTGAAATAAGTCAGAAAGAGAAAAAGAAATATCGTATATTAATGCATGTATGTGGAATCTAGAAGACTTGTACAGATGAGCCTTGTTCCAGGGCAGGAACAGACATGCAGATGCATGGACATGTGGACACGGGTATGGTCGGGGATGGGGAGCCTGGGATGAGTTGGGAGTGACATACACACTACCACGTGTAAACGAGACAGCTAGCGGGAAGCTGCTATAAAGCACAGGAAGTTCAGCTCGGGGCTCTATGATGACCTGGGGGTGGGATGGGGGGCTGGGAGGGAGGTCCAAGAAGGAGGGGATGTATGTGTACATGTAGTTGATCCACTTCTTTGTAGAGCAGAAACCAACATAACATTGTGAAGCAATTATACTCCCCCCAAAAAAAAATCAGGGAAAAAAAATGATGCCTCGGCAAGGCTTAAAGAATAAGGGGAGACTGCCAGCTTGGAGTGGAGGAGGAGGGGAGGAAGGCACAGAAGGGCAGCAAGAGGAAACAACAGGCAGGGTGCGCCTCGGACAGGGTGTGGAGCCACCAGCAGACGAGTGCTGCCGGACAGTGAGGGGGAGAAGGAGAACACCGCTGAGAATGACATCAGATCCTGGACGGTCCACGTGCCACGGCGAAAAGCTTCAATTCTCTATCCTGGATAAGGAGAAGCCACTGAAAAGTTCTAGGCAATCAGATCAGCATCTCTGAAACATCATTCTGGCATCACAGAGGATGGGTCAGGGAGACAGGAAGGACAGGTGAGTGTCCATGGACACATGAACTACGCCAGTCACAGTGGGGATGAACAGGAAGAGGTGGAACTGAAAATCATTTAGGAGGGAGAACCTGGAGGCATCGGTAATGGACAGGCTGGCTGGGGGACTGCAAGAGAAGGTAGACACAAGACGAACCCCAGTTTCCTGCAGGGTGGCTAGGTCTTGGATGTCCACCATCTTTCCCAACTCTGTTTATGCTCTTGACAGTTCGATGTGGGTATAAAACTTTGATCTCTGTTCAGTTAAATTCTGGGAGCTTTTCATGCCTGTTCCTACTGCTAAGAATCCTTCTGGATCCTGCCATATCTGATACATTTCCACATTGGTGGCTGTAGCTATGGATAAGCTTCATCCAAACCTTTGATAAGAAAGTAAAGGCAGAACCAAGGACCTTAGCTGGAGTTGTAGACCCAATTCTGGATATACTTTGAATATAATTAGATATACATCAAAACAGTGAAGGGACAGAAGAAAAGTCCCATGAGAAAGGAAAAGTAAACGGCAGGTGTTTAACTTGGAGAAGAGGTGACTCAGGAGAGGATGGTCACTTCCAGTGGAAGAGGAATCCATCCTTCATAGGACTGTCTCCATGGCGATATACTAGTGCCAGTTTGACATGAAGCAGGACTGTCTAAGGGTCAGAGACACCTGGAGGTGGGGTGGGTCACACTGACATAGAGTAAGCAGAGACATTACTTTGCCAACAAAGGTCCGTCTAGTCAAGGCTATGGTTTTTCCAGTGGTCATGTATGGATGTGAGAGTTGGACTGTGAAGAAAGCTGAGCACTGAAGAATTGATGCTTTTGAACTGTGACGTTGGAGAAGACTCTTGAGAGTCCCTTGGACTGCAAGGAGATCCAACCAGTCAATCCTACAGGAAATCAGTCCTGGGTGTTCATTGGAAGGACTGACGCTGAAGTTGAAACTCCAGTACTTTGGCCACCTCATGCAAAGAGTTGACTCATTGGAAAAGACCCTGATGCTGGGAGGGATTGGGGGTAGGAGGAGAAGGGGATGACAGAGGATGAGATGGCTGGATGGCATCACCGACTTGATGGGCATGAATTTGAGTAAACTCTGGGAGTTTGTGATGGACAGGGAAGCCTGGCATGCTGCGATTCATGGGGTCGCAAAGAGTCAGACACAACTGACTGACTGAACCGAACTGAACCGAAAGCATCTGTATAAATTTGCTAGAGCTGCCCCAACAAATGCCACAAACTGGGTGCCTTAAATAATAGGAATTTATTTTCTTTAGTTCTGAAGGCTAGAAATTCAAAATCGAAGTGTCAGCAGGGTTGGTTTCTTCTAAGGTTTCTCTCCTTGGCTTGCAAATGGCTGTGCCTCTGTCCTCTCTCCTCTTCTTATAAGGACCCCAGTCCCACTGGATGAGGATCTACCCATGTGACCTCATTTCTATTGAATTACCTCTTCAAAGACCCTAACTCCAAATGCAGTTTGAGTTACTGGGCTTTAGGATTCCCAAGGATACATTTTTAAGGGATCAAAATTCAGTCCACAACACAGCCTGTCAACAGGGATGTGTAAACAGAGGTCTGATGACTGTCAACCAGAGGAAACCAACGAAGAAATTGAAGTAACAAATTCAGAGCGTCCTTGAAGGTCCCTTGAGGTCTCAGAGCTACGATTCTCAACATTGCGAGGGGGCACCTCAGCCCTGCTGTTAAACATTATTAACACAATAATCTCCCCGGGGCTTCAGACAATAATTACATTTTCATGGCAGCTTAAATGATGGATGAGAAATGTTGCTTTACTTTAACCCTTCTTGGAGGAAAGGCGCAGGCCGGCAGCTACACAGGAGAGCCTGCAAAGGACACGGGCGCGCTTACCTGTGAAACAGGACAGACTTCACCAAGGTGACTACGTCCCGGCTGGCGTTGTATCCGGCACAGACAATAGCAACGTGGATTGTCTGGGAAGAGAACAGAGGAGCAATTAGACGGAGGAGAGGGATTTTCCTGGTGTTTCTGACGGCATGAGAAAGTGCCCTATATCTTGTTGGGATGGTCGGGACACAAGGAACATTGGCGGCAGCTGTGAAGAATAACTCCAGACAGTTTTATTAAGGCCTTTTTAATCGGTTTATGGAGCTATCATCATTTAGAAACCATTAAGGCTCTTTTCAATTACATTTTGGGGACGAGAGAAATGGCAATTGGCTTGAATAGGCAAACAGTGCGTTCCGTGCCCCCAAGCCTGGAGACAATGACAATCGGTAACAAGAGAGGAGAAAGAAATACACCCGAATGTATGAATTGACAATCGGGGATCTCAGTTGGAGACGTGGTGGCTCAGAGTTCAGGAAATGTTCTCACAGGACATCTCAGTTCAGGGGCAATCTGATAACAGGACAAAGGGAACCAAGAAACACCGATGGGCCCAGCTGGGATACCATTCAGGGAACTGAAGGCTGCAGAATCAATGGGACATGGATGGATCATCTCACCGAAGCACTTGAGAGCATGGGCCCCAGCATGACCATTAACCCTGCGTGACCCAGGAAAGCTTCAGCATCACGTGGCTGACTGTAACATGACGGTCAGGACACACGTCATGCAGGATGTCATGGAAGGGAACTATGTCAAGTACAGAGATGCGGCACACTGCAGTCTGATCACAGAAGAAAGGCCCTCAAGAGCTGAGCTTCCGAAACGGGGGTGATTTGGCATCTTGGTGTGCCGTGAATGAATTACAGGTGATGAAGATAATGCATCTCTTCAAGTGAGAGTTCCACGCTACTGGGCAGGCTACCCCTTGGACTTGGCTGCCCTCTGCTGCCTGTGATTTTTATGCTCCCCTGGGCACCCAATACTGAAATTCAAAGAAGGGGTCTTGATAGGCACCGCTTCACTTTCAGAACCATGCATGGCCCTTCCTTTTAGTGCCTGGCTCCCAGATCCGTTTTCCTCACCAGCCACTTCCAGCTGCGGGGCAATTCTGATGTCCTGCTCACCCCCATAAACAGGCTTCCCTAGACCTACATCAGCCCGTGCCTCCTGACATCACCAAAAGGTTAACCATATCCAGGATAAACCAGCCAAGAGGCTAGGATGCACTTGCAAGACTTTTTAATTCCAACGACCTTCACTCCACCCTGGCCACTCACTCAGTGCCAGGTACTGAACCTCGGCTTCCTCCAGATCATCATTTTTGAGAAATCATGGGTTCACCCGCAGCTCTAGGATCCTCAGAGCCTCTCACCCCTGCAGCTGTCCCTCGTCTTTATGGAGACCCTCCGCCCCACTTCACCCTGTGTATCAGGCCCTACCTGCTTACCTGACCCATCTACCCTGCCCTTGGCTCCCTGACATGTTCAGCCCACACATGCAATACACAAGCCAACGCCCCACAGTCAGGGAAGCAGGAGCCCTGCTCCACACTTATATGGGGGACCAAGAAGGAAGACGAGGGAAGACAGAAGAGAAGAATCACTACGCTAAGAGCTAACAGTTATTGAGCAAATTAGTACATACTGGGTACAGTACTTAGCACTTTACGCAGATTGCCAGGTTTAAACTGTACAAGACAAGTACAGGGTTACTGTTTCAGCATTAGAGATCAGGAAACAGGCTGAGAGAGATGGCACTTGAATTTTGCATAAGCGATTCTTCACCCTGCTGGTGGTGTGTCAGAAACACCCAAAAGATCTCAAAAATGTACCCTGTGCCCCAGCCCTGTCTCACACCAATTAACTCACACTCTCAGATGTCCAAGACTTTAACTACTCTCCTAGAAGGCAGTGGTTCTCAACAGGGGGTAATTTACTCCCCTCTGCCTCCCCTATGACATGTGGCGATGTCTGAAGTCATTTTGGGTTGTCACTGCTGGGGATGTGAGGAGTGGCATTCTATGGATGGAGGCAGAGATGCTGCTCTGCATTCTACAATGCACAGGGTGGTCCCAAAAGAATCACCCTATGTGCAAAAGGTCAAGAGCACTGTCTCTAGGAAACCCTGTTTTAAGGAAGGAGAGGGGCAGTGAGAGAAGGCTCAGATCCCACAGGACACCAAAGCCACCTTTTCAATCTCATTTCTGCACATCTCAACTTCCCACCTGTAAAAGGATGACAGCCCTGCTTATCTCTGGAAAATATCTCCCAAAGACTCAGAATCAAAGTCTGTAAGGCAGATGCAACTGTCACTGTTTGAATAGTGGAGAAGATGAATAGGAAAATGCCTGCCCATGGGAGGTATAACCAGGGTGGGAACAAGAATGAGTAAATGCACGCTGAATCAGGCTCTTTGGAATCGCAAATATTTAAACACCCGGCCTCTGAGATATCAAACTTTGTCTTGGCTTCAGGGTTCAGGGGCTTTTTTAAATGGGCCCATTAAATGTAAGCACAAGCGCGCACATTCTCAAACATTTTACATAATTTCCCAATCTCTTTAGTTTCAGCCAGTACACCTGCCACCATGAATAAATTCATCATCTGCAGCCGCCACCGCAGAGCCCTGCTACCCAGGAAGGCAGGAAATTGGAGTGTCACGAACATGCACCTGAAAGAGCTCGGGGTGGTCCCAAATTTTGTGGGTGCAGAAGAGAATGGCAGGAGTGAGGTGGGGCTCAAGGCAGGAGTGGGGACAGTCTGGGGACAGGGATGAAGGTTCCTTGAAGGACCAGGGGTGCATACATGGCCTCACTAAGAGAATTTTCCATTCTGAAGCTATGAAGTCCAGATTTCAAGTTTCTCAATGTGGTAGCTTAAAGGTGGTCCCAGATACCTGGTTGTTCCTCCCCTCAAAGGAAAGGGTCTAGCATCAGATTCTGTGACCACTTGTTCACTCCTCCCCTACACTAGGTAGACATCAAACTTGCCTTTATTGGCCAGAAAGTCTGAAATAGTGTGATCATGGACTCACTGCCCTTTTCCAACTGGATTTGTGCCCCAAGAACTTTTTTTAGACCGAATACATTGGGTTCCTGTCACCCTGTTTATGTTAACTTATCTGCAGAGTACATCATGCGAAATGCTGGGCTGGATGAAGCACAAGATGGAATCAAGATTGCCGGGAGAAATAGCAACAACCTCAGATACGCAGATGACACCACCCTTATGGCAGAAAGCTAAGAGGAACTCTTGATGAAGGTGAAAGAGGAGAGTGAAAAAGTCTGCCTTAAAACTCAACATCCAGAAAACTAAGATCATGGCATCTGGTCCCATCACTTCATGGTGAACAGAAGGGGAAAAAGCAGAAGCAGAGACAGACTTTATTTTCTTGGGCTCCAAAATCACTGCAGATGGTGAGTGCAGCCATGAAATAAAAAGACACTTGCTCCTTGGAAGGAAAGCTATGACGGACCTAGAAAGTGTATCAAAAAGCAGAGACATCACTTTGCTGACAAAGGTCCGTCTAGTCAAAACTATGATTTTTCCAGTAGTCACGTACTGATGTGCGAGTTGGATCATAAAGAAGCTGAGCACCGAAGAATTGATGCTTTTGTACTGTGGTGTTGCAGAAGACTCTCAAGGGTCCATTGGACTGCAAGATCTAACCAGTCGATCCTACAGGAAATCAGCCCTGAATATTCATTGGAAGGACTGACACTGATGCTACAATACTTTGGCCACCTGATGGGAAGAGCTGACTCACTGGAAAAGACCCTGATGCTGGGAAAGACGAAGGCAAAAGGGGAAGGGGACAACAGAGGATGAGATGGTTGGATGGCATCAGACTCAATGGACATGAGTTTGAGCAAAGTCCGGGAGATAGTGAAGGACAGGGAAGCCTGGCTTGCTGTGGCCCATGGGGTGGAAAAGAGTCAGACATGACTCTGACTGAACAACAACAATAACAAACTGTGTCCCTCCTGCCTCTGGTTTCTGGTTGAGTTTGGTCAATGGGAGACCTCAGCGGGAATCCAAAGCCCCTCTCCCGCTTTACCTCTAGTTCTGGTTCTACAAGTCCTCCTCCTGCCCCTGCAGGCCCAGGGGTTGTGGTGACTCCCTCCTGGGAACTTTACAACCCTCACTGGTTCCCCTGAACCCTGCCCATGCCCCTGGCCCTGTGTTAAATCCTCTCCCCACCTTTTCTGAGTGTGCCCCCTGTTTCTTGCCAGGACCTGACTAATTCTGGTGACTATTCCTCAGCACCCCATTTTCCCTGGGGGCTAGAAGGGGATCTCTGATGACTTTGGGGCATCCACAGATGTATCACTGATCCCTAAGGCAAAGCAAGGCAGAAGGGCATCCAAATAATAAACCTGAGAATGGATAATTGTAGGTATAAATTGGAAGGGACATGCCCTAGAGATCCAGTGATTAGGACTCAGTGTTTTTACTGCCGAGGGCTGGGTTTGATCCTTGCTTAGGGAACTAAGATTCCACAAGCCATGCAGTGTGGCCAAAATACATTTTTTTTTTTACCTTAAATAAATGTTAAGGCTCTATACAAAATTCTCAGACACAGGGACTGCAAGATTTTTTATAAGGAAAGCTTCCTGCTTTCTCCCTTTAGTCATCAATACGATGCTGCAAGCTGTACCTGGATATACAGGGAAGAGTGCCAGGGCTGTGAACTGGGCTTCATTCCTGATGCCACTGGGGTCAAGTAAGTGACCTTCACTTTTGGGGCCTGCAGGAAGAATTCGGGCATGACATAGGTGCTTTTAGAGAGGTTGATGTGCCAGGCACTGTCTGGGCTCAAAGGACAGACAGCTCAATCGGCCTTTGTTCCCCAAGTCAAGTGAAAAGGGAGAAATACAGTCAAGCAGACAATCCCATCAGAGACTGCGGATAGATATGTCCACAGGCTCAGTGTCCCTGCCCCGCCCCCCAGAGCAGTCAGCAGCATGGAGACCAAGCAGATGCAGGATGAACTTCCAGCAGAAGACACTACAGTTACTAGACCAGGGCAACACTCACTCCAATCTCCAGAGTCAGCAGGGATTCATCACTATGTCAGCCTCCCCATAACCTGAGAGAGAACTGCCCTCCAAGAGGAGAGAGTCCCATAGCGCTGTTTGCTCATACATGCATGCAGGAGAAGAGCTGCTGTCCCAAATGAAATTTGGACCAAACTAATAAGGGATGTGGCAAGCTGTGGCCTGGACAGAAGTAAATACCACTCTGCTCGCCCTGCTTCCACCACTGACACCATTAGCAGAGACCTAAAGCTCAGGTACTCCCCTCAGGGTATTCTGCCTGGGGGCACAAATGCAGTGAAAGCCTCTGCTAACTGCGAGCCTGTGGGAGTGGGAGTGAGAGGGGAACCTATTTAAATGCTAGCATGTGATGCGGGATGGGGGGGAAAGTCAAGGCTAGGTCCAGATTCTGGACTGCAGCTGCTGGGGACAGGGGCAGGGAGGCAGGACCTCCCAGAGGATAGATGCTGTCGCGGCAGCTGGGGAGAGGCATACAGCTGGCTGCAGAGTCCATTTCCCCAGTTAGTGGGGAAAACCCAACAAGGGTAGAGAGACCTTGGTTTGAGCTGCAATGTCAACACAAGTCACTGTGTGATCTTGGAACAGCTGCTTTATATCCCTGAACCTCATTGACTCACCTGTAAAATAGAGATAAAAATAGATACCCCACTGGAAAACCGAGGGGATCAGACACATAAGTGCATGACTGAATTGATGCTTGTTCACGTCACTGACTGCATACGCAGCACAAAGAGAAGCTGAGCATCGTCCCCTGGCTTTACCTTCCTCATCTGTAAAATGGGGACACAGTACTACTTACCCTCAAGGGGCCATTGAGGATAAGTGGTCCTCAAACTCTAACATCTATCAGAAGCCCTGGAGGGTTTGTTAACACAGAGCGTGGGGTCCCTCCCCCCAAGTTCCTCATTCAGGAGGTTCTGTAGGAGCCTGAGGATTTCCCCCGTCCAGGTGATGCTGACGCAGCCGGTCTAGGGACCCAACTCAAGAACCACTCTACCTAAAGCTCTCTGAGGAGTGTCTCTGGTTAAACACTCCACAGACGTTAGCTGCGATTCTGATGGGAGAGGAGGAGGAGTGTCCACAGAATCTGTTTCCGACTTGCTCTGAGGAGGACCACCCCTCTCCTACAGAACAAGGAGAGGCAGTGCTCTGCCCACAGCTACCCCAGTCTGCCATGGCCTTGGAGCTGATGACTCCTCCAGGGTGAGAAAAGGCAGAGGGAGGAGAACATGCAATGTAGGCCTCTCCTGCACAAAGGTAAAGCCCTGGAAGTCAGAAGAGCCAGACGGTGGCCCTAGCTCTTCCTCTGGCCAGCTGGGTGATCCTGGACAAGTGACTTAACCTCTCTGGTCCTCAGTGACTCCTTTATAAAAAGAGGGATTCAGAGGCCCCCAGCCAGGCCAGTGAGCCAGCTCGGAAACAGATGCCCCACCCCTGATCAAGCCTTCGGCTGAGGCAGCCCCAGCAGATGCTTGAACTGCAACCTCAGGAGAGACCTGGAGCCACAACCCCCAGCTAAGCTGCTCCCAGATTCCCAACTTTCAGAATCTATGAGATAATAAAATGCATGTGGCATAAAACTGTTAAGTTTTGGGAATAAGTTGCCCCGAAGCAATAAATAATATACTCAAGGGAGGCATCTGAAAGGCCACACTTAGAGCTTGGGTCCCTGAAAATCACTGCGGAAAAAAGTCCTACTAGGTATAGTCCAGTGGGCTTCCCAGGTGGTGCTAATGATAAAGAACCTGCCTGCCAGTGCAGGAGATCCAAGAGACTCGGGTTTAATTCCTGAGTCAGGAAGATCCCCTAGAGGAAGAAATGGCAACCCACTCCAGTATTCTTGCCTAGAAAACCCCATGGACAGAGGAGCCCGGCGGGCTATAGTCCATGGAGTGGCAGAGACTGGGGCAGGACTGAAGCGGCTTCATGTGGAGATACCTTCTAGTACAAGGCTCCCTAGTTCAAGGGCTTGACATTTAGGGGAAAATATTTTAGCAGATTTATGTCCTTGAAGGAGCCTCAAAGACTACATATGAAGCTAATGAAATGTGAATCCAAAGGCTGTATGAGTATCTTCCAATAGTGACACGGTGTATGAAAGGATCTCAGACAAACCCCTTCACTGTGGGGTAATTATAGAAAGACCCTGAAGATGAAGTAAAAACAAAAAGATCAAAATTCTGTTGGGTTTGTTAGGGGCCCAGAAAATGCAGGTAAGAGGTGTCAAGGTTTATAAACATAAAACCTAAAGCAAAATGCTCAACTCCTACTGAGCTGACAAATGCAGTCACAATCTGGCAGGCACCGTAAAACAACCCAACTTCTTTTTAAAGAACAGTCAGGTCTTTGCTTAGACCACAGAGGAATGAGTACCCCCATAGGGCTGCGACAGCCCCCAAGCTGAAAGGTGACCCCCACATCATTCATGCCTGTCACCCAGAAGCCTTCTGAGATGAGGCACCTGTCAGGCAGAGAATAAGGACTGCAGCTCTGAGCTGATGGAGCACTGGTCCCAGTAGCTCTAATTCACTTTTCAGCACAGTGGTTCAAAGCATAGGCTCTAGGAAGCAAACTGCCTAGGTTTAAATGTGACCTCCACCTCTTCCTAGCAGTATGACATTGCCATAATTATTCAACTTTTCTCAGTGGTAGCTTTCTACCCTATAAAAAAAGGAACGTATGTTATGCAGATTAAATGAGATATTTCATGTAAGTTTTAGCATGCTGTTTCCTACACTTGCAGGACTCAATACATGTTCACTTTTGTTATTATTCCATTGCTATTACAATTTTGAATACAGTTCAAAGCATGGGATAGAAGGAAAGAGATACTTCCTCAAGCAGTGGTCTGACATCAGCCACTACCATTCACCTGACTTTCCATAATAACAATATCAATTGCTGCTGTTTCAGTTCTTTGGCATTCCTTCCATTCAGAGATGGGGTGTATGCCCTTCTCCCTTCAAAGTGGGTGGGATTTTGTAACTGTTTCAACCAGCAGACTATACTACGGACAAAAGTGACATGGTGACTTTTGAGATCAGGTCATTAATGTGTTTCTGTTCTGCCTTGCTCACTGGAATACTCGTCCTTAAAGCCATCAGCTGCTGGAAGTAGCTGACCATCCTGGAGCCGCCATGCAGTGAGGAAGCCCAAACCAGCCACGCAGAGAGACCACATGGAAGGCCCCAAATCCGTAACAGTGAAGAAAGATGCCGGGTCAGCGCCCACAGCTCCAACCCTCGCCGTTCCAGCTCCAGACACCAACCAACTGCACAGGCCCTTCCACCCGCCAGAATCACTCAGCTAAGCCCTTCTCAAATCCCTCACTCACAGACACCATGAGCGCTAACAAAATGATGGGTGCTGTTTTAAGCCATTATGTTTTAGGTGATCTCTTAGGCAGCAGTTGGGAACTGGAAGATTCATAATAAGCATATGTGACACCCATCCAGGGTTACTGTCCCACCTGCTATCTCATTTCATCCTCACAAATGCACAGGGAAGAACACATTATTAAAAAAAAAAAAAAAAAAAAGAACACATTATTATTCTTATTTCGTAATAATGAAACCGACTCCAAGAGAGTAACTGAACTGCCCCAGGTCACATGGCTAGTGAGTGGCAAAGTGAAGATTTCTGGTGAGACATTCTGAGTCCAGTTTACAGTTTTTCTGCTGAACCATGGCTGACTCCCAGAATAGACCAGAACCAGAAACGCAAGGAAAATGCACACATCTGTACAAACAGTGGCTGAAGTGGAGATCAAAGAGGGTCATTCTGTTCCGAGCCCAGACGCACACAGAAACCCGTCCCTCATGGAAGCAGAACTGCCCCGACAACAGAAATATGCAGGAAGAAAATGGGCAGCAGCGACTGGAAGGGGACATCATTAGGAAACAATAAGAGGGCACAAGGTCTGGGAAAAGGCCCTGATTTCTATCACCAGCTATCTCCACTGACAGCCCAGGCGTCGTTACAGAAGGGCTTTCAGAAATACTTGTCACAGCCCAGAGAAGTTTCAGCACCACCAGAGATGATGACAACGTCCCTAGTTACGAGGCCCTGCACGCTGACAGGGTGTCAGGACCAGCTTGAGCACTTGTAACCACAAGTGCTGCCGAAGGAGGAGGATTCTATTTTGACTCCGCTGACTGACATTTCTTGTTTGCCTCTATGGAATTTTCCCTAAAGTCTTTAAAGATGCCAAATGATGGAAACAGAAGAAGCATCCTGTTAATAGGTCTAAAGCCAGCATCTCGGGGCACGTGTGCCCCTGGAGGAGACAACATTGAAATAAGATGCCAGTAGGCCAGGACTTGTTAATTCATCTGTGGAACCTCTGAACAGAATCTAGGGTTCACCACAGGTGAATTCCACCAAAAATTAACTAAGAAGTAACATTATCAAGACACACACAGAGTATAATAAACAGATAAGGACTTCTCTGGCACTCCAGTGGTTAAGACTCTGAGCAGGGATGGGTTCAATCCCTGGTCAAAGAACTAAGGTCCCACATGCCATGGGGTGTGCTCAATAAATAAATGCACAAAACCTAATTCTCAGGTGTAAAAGACTAAAAAATAAGTTATGGTAGCAACAAGCCCAAGATCTTTATCTCTCAAAGAGCATAGGGATAATTTACTTTGAAAGTGAAAGTGAAAAAAAAAAAAGAACAAAAAAGAAAGAAAGTGAAAGTGAAGTCGCTCAGTCGTGTCCGACTCTTTGTGACCCCATGGACTGCAGTCCACCAGGCTCCTCCATCCATGGGATTTTCCAGGCAAGAGTACTGGAGTGGGTTGCCATTTCCTTCTCCAGGGGATCTTCCTGACCCAGGGATTGAACCCAGGTCTCCTGCATTGTAGGCAGACACTTTCACCGTCTGAGCCACCAGGGAAGCAGTAGGTTCTACTATCTCAGAATCACTTGGACACAAAATTTTAATAATTAAATTTTGGGTCCCAATCTCAGAGATTCTCAATCAGTAGGATGGATGGGTTTCATGAATATGCATGTTTGGTTATGTAATTCTAATGTACAACCCAGTTTGGTAACTACTAACTTGACAGAGAATGTTCACTGTAACCATAATATCGGTTCTCTAGTAGCCAAGGGCTTCCCTGATGGCTCAGACGGTAAAGAATCTGCCTGCAATGCAGGCGGCCTGGGTTTGTTCCCTGTGTCTGAAAGAGCCCCAGAGAAGAAAATGGCTACCCGCTCCAGTATTCTTGTCTGGAGAATTCCATGGACAGAGGATCCTGGCAGACTATGGTCCATGGGATCACACAGAGTTGGACAGAACCGAGTGACTAACACTTTCACTTTCTAGCAGCAGAACTCCAAAATGTTAACAGAGAATATGGTTTCCTTGAAGGAAAAAAAAAAAAAAAGAAAATCTGTTTTCTAGGCTCCCTTGCAGCTAGGTGGCAGCTAAAGGTACCAGCCAAATGAAGTTCTGCCAATGTGATCCAAAAGGGACTGACTGTGAAATTTCTAAGACATGTTCTTAAAGCAAGCTGATACACTCACCCTTCCTGGTAGTTGGAATGTGACTGACAGAGTTGAAGCTCTGACAGTCATTAAAGACATGCAATGACCTTGAGAATGCCAGTCAAGCCAGCTGGGTGAAAAGATAAAGGAAGACTGCATTCCAGATATGAACATCCCTACACCAACAGCCTCCAGACTTCTTACATGTAAAGAGAAATAAGGTGCAAAGTAGCTGTTACTTGGAACTGTTTGATAAATCACAGTGAAATCAGCTACTAACACAACTAATGATGCTACTGTTTGCCTAAAGTTCTAGTACACATTGTTACTACTGAAACAGTTTGAGGCAAGAACTTTTAATCCATAACATACAAACAAAGAAACCAACACACAGAAGAGTGAGATAAAGTGCTCAGAGCCTCACCACCATCAAGGTAGGAAGGGAGCCAGATTGGGCTCCTGTCTCCCACTTTGAAAGCCTTTTTTAAAAAAAATTGGGGTACAACTGTTTTACAATGCTTTGTTGGTTTCTGCTCTATGACGAAGTGAACCAGTTCTCTGTATACATAAAACCCCTCCCTCTTGGATCTCCCTCTCATCCATCAAAAACACATGCACCCCAATGTTCATCACAGCACTGTTTATAACAGTCAGGATATGAAAGTTACCTGAATGTCCACTGACAGATGAATGGATAAAAGAAGATGTGGTACATATACACATTAGTGAAATATTATTCAGACATATAAAGGAATGAAATTGGGTCATCTGCAGAGATGTGGATGAACCTAGAGTCCGTCATACAGAGTGAAGTCAGAAAGAGAAAAACAAACATTATACATCAACACATGTATGTGGAATCTAGAATAATGGTACAGATGAACCTATTTGCAGGGCAGGAATAAAAAGCCAGTGGTCTTTTGCCCACACTATTTTGTGGGGCACTTAGGGCAGAAGCCCTCTTTAGAAATAGGATACGTGTATCTCAGAAAGCTGAGCAGGAGAGGGAAGCCAATGGCCACACAGGCAACAGCAGGAAGAGGAATCCTCTGTTTTCACCCTCTGTTACATTTGCACCCTCCCATTTTTTCCTTTTCTATTTTTCACTTCCTTAATCTTACCCAGTGGTTTAAGTCGGTCTGAGTCATAATAATGTAAACACATTCGAGGAAAAGCATTTCCTCCCCCGGGCCAGCCCACATTCTAAACTGATGTCATGACCATAAGCCGAGAGCAGAGAACCTGAAAGAAATCAAACCAGCCTTCACTAAGACAGGAAAAGATGATCCCCAAGTTAGGGCCCACCCCAGATCAGCCCAGATCATGAGAATTTAACTGTTAAAGTTGCTAAGTGCTCATTTTCAAAGATGTAAAACAGAGGTCTTCCATAACAGAGGCCACTGGCAATGGTGGTGGACGATTAAATGAGACTGGCCTGGCATACAGTCAGTACCTAATTATAGGAAGCAGATCACTAGGCAATTTAACATAATTCCGGTCTTATGCGGTCCTGAATGCATACCATGCCTTGCCTAACCCATTGATTCTTTTCCTAGATAGAAGGAAGAATGAAGAATTATGCAGTTAACAAAATGACTAGCTGGCTCTCTACTCCCCAACAGCACCCCCAAGCAATCTGGCAGGTGGACCATGCAGGCAAGATAACACTTGGAGGAGTCAGTCACACGATGGAGAAGGATGCAGAACCCAGCTTCCTGCTACGATGACTCAATGAGATTCTCCCCTTCTCCCCTTTCCCCTTTAAAACCTGTAGGACTTCCCTGGTGGTCGGCTGGTGAAGAATCCAGTTGCCAATACAGGGGACACGGGCTCGATTCCTGGTCCAGGAAGATCCCACATGCTGTGGGGCAACTAAGCCTGTGTGCCACTGTTACTGAGCCCCCTCACTTAGAGCCCACGCTCCACCACAGTGAGAAGCCCGTGTAATCTGGAGAAGTAGCCCCCACTGGCCGCAACTAGAGAAAACCCGCACACAGCATTGAAGACCCAGCACAGCCAAAAATAAATACATAAATGAACAAATTTTTTTTACAAAGTGAAACAAAAATGAAATTTATTAAGGAAAAAAACTATCAAGGCAGAGCACAATCTTCAGAGTCGGGCTCGGGTCCTGAGTCCACCTTCTCCCCAGATTTAGGATTAAAGCATCTTTCCTTTCTATTAATACTTGCCTCTCAAATTATTGACTTTTGAATGGTGAGCAGACAAACCTGAGTTTGGGAACAAATGGAATTTCTCTTTTTGTCGACCATCTCTTCCTGACTTCCCACCTCAGAAGGTAAGAGCCAGAAGAAAGGGAATTTTGTCTCTTTTCCCATCACTGCTATTTCCTAGCACAGAAAACAGTGTGAGATCCACAACAGAGACTCAACAAATACTTGTTGGATGAATGATGATGATACTGCAGCCACTTCCCTGCCCGGGTTCTCTGGGCTCACCTGGTCAACCATCTCACCATGCCCTAAATCCTCTCTTGCTTGACAGAGTCTCGCTTCACATTTTTCCTACTCACACACACAATCCTCATAGGACATCCTCCATCTACCTTTCTCCACCTCTCCACCAGCCCACACTTCAACCAGCCTGGAGAATCCACAAGAAATCATCCAGTCCTCTCCCTGACCATTATAGTCTAGAATCCCCTCCCTGACCTTGCATAGACCTGAGTCTACATCACTTCATAACTAAGCCCTGTATCTGTTTATGACATACTACACAGTCTCACTGACATCACTAAAAACCCTCTTCACATGAACAGCATCTTATAGTTCACAAACTCTTTTCTCTTCAGGGAGTTCAAAGTCTAAACATTATGAGAATGTGGTCAAGAAATGGAATAAACAAACATCAGGTAATACCTGTCTGTAGCTAACTAAAAATAACAAAAAGAACCCACAATTGAAAACATAGTCTATACCAGACAGTATTTGTGGCTTTCTCTGGCCATCCCACTTCCTTTTCACAATACTGCATGAAGCAGGTGTTATTTTCTAAAGTTTATTGAGGAGGCACATCTGAAGTTCAGAGAGGTTAGGTAACTTTTTCAAGCACTCACAGCAAAAGCCAACAGAGCTGGGAAATGAACTCAGGCTTCTTTATCGGAAAAGGTCTTGCTCTTAACAAGGAGGGGCTTCTCTGGTGGCTTAGATGGTAAAGAATCTGCCTGCAATGCAGGAGACCCAGGTTCGATCCCTGGGTCAGGAAGATCTCCTGGAGAAGGGCATAGCAACCCACTCCAGCATTCTTGCCTGGAGAATCCCATGGACAGAGAAACCTGGAGGGCTACAGTCCATGGGGTCTCAAAGAGTCAGCCACGACTGAGTGACTAACTCTCAACAGAGATGCTCTAATTTCCCTCCACTAGGACTGGAAGCAGAAAATGAGTGTGTGTGTGTGTGTGTGTGTGTGTGTGTGTGTGTGTGTGTGTGTGTGTGTGTGTGTGTGTGTGTGTGTGTGTGTGTGTGTGTGTGTGTGTGTGTGTGTGTGTGTGTCCCCTCATGCACATTCAGCGCACACATAAGCACAGATGTATGAAGGAGGGGCTGAGGGGCAGCAAGGAGGGGCAGGGCAGTGGGTAAGTTTTTCAAACGACCGAAGAGTTGCTAAGAAAGCCATCATGCCCTAAAAGGGGGAAAATGATGGAAAGCCATCAAAGTTCAAAAAACTGCTTTAGATGAGCAAGTCTCTGGTTCTGAATTACAGAAGCTGAGTGTAAAGTGAGAATGAGGTCCAGGGGAACTGCCCAGCTGGGCCGCAGGCCAGGGACACCACTCCCACTGGAGGCTAAGAAACAGGGCCCCCAGGATGACAGCTAGAAATTCTGAGCATGCCAAAACGAGCTGCAAAGAAACAAGCAGCAGTTTCCATCATCTGGCTGCTCTTAATACCTCTGTGGTGCAGGCTTTCTTATCCCCATTTTTCAGATGAGGAAAACTGAGGCTGAGGCTTAAACAATCTGCCAGGCGAAGTGAGTAATCAGGCCAGATTCACGCCCAGGCCTGAGTCAAGCACGCCAGCTCTTTCCAGGCCCCTGGCCATGCTTCCAGGAGGCGCTGGCCAGCGGCCAGGGTGGGCAGTGGGGGGCTGGGTCCTTGGAAGGTTCCCAGGGCTCTTTTACCTCGCACTTCTCCACGACCGGCTGCTGCCCGCACTCGGAGCTATTGCCCGCCACGATGCCGGCGCGAAGACTCTCACTGTCGCCGGTGCCCTCCTCCATGGAGTAGGTCTTAGAGTGGTTGCCACGCCGGTGGGACGGGCTGCGGCCCTGGGCCAAGCTGAGCTGCCGGCGGAGGGCACGGTTCTCCTCCTCCACCTCGCGCACGCGCACCTCCAGGCTCTCGCGCCCCCGCTGGCTGGACGCAGTGTACCGGGGGCTGTGCGGCTGGGCCTCCGGCGGGGACAGAGACACCGGCCTCCCATCTGCGGGCACGGAGAGATGCGAGGCGTTAAGGTCGAGGAAAACAACGCGAGCCCCACCACCTACCCGGGACATCCAGACTCCTCTCACAGTCCCACTGAGAAGGGGAAGCAGGTGGAAAGAGAGTTATAAATGTATGCATCCAGAGTGAACGGGGAACAGAGTTGAAAACAGAATGACTTGCCATGAGGGTAAAAAACTAACATGCTGCTTAACTATTTACCATCACCGAGACCTAAGAGCCCATTGACAGGATAAAGCTGTGGTGTATACACTTGGGAACATTACTCAGCCATGGAAGGAAAGAAGGAATGCCATTTGCAGCAAGATGGATGGACCTGGATATTATCATACTAAGTCACAGGCAAATATAATATGATATCTACTATATGTAGAATCTAAAATATGACACAAACCAACTTATTTATGAAACACAAAGAGACTCAAGAGACTTAGAAAACAAACTTAGGTTATGAAAAGGGATATGGAGAGTAAATTAGGAGTTTGGGATTGGAAGATTCAAACTACGATATATAAAATAAACAAGGTCTTAGTGTACGGCATGGGGAGCTATATACAAAACCCTGTAATAAACCATAATGGAAAAGAATATGAAAAAGAATATGTATATATGTATAACTGATTCACTTTGTTGTAAAGCAGAAACACAATATTGTAAATCAACTATACTTCAATTAAAAAAAAAAACAACTAACAGACTGTTTAGAGAAGACAATTGTAATTTTCCTAATTAAATCCACTGTCTTCTTTTCCCTACTGGGCACATTTCCAGGTAGATATTCTTGTTAGCAATAAAATATGAATATGAAGGAGGAGGCAGTGGGAGGGAAGAAGAATGGGGGTGGGTAGGAGGAAGTGGAGAAGAGCAAAAGGAAGAGAAGAAATAAAAAGGAGAAATATTAACTACTAAGTTTATTTAGTTCTTCCTATGTAAACTCCTATTCATCCTTCAAAACCCAGTTTCTGAAGCATCACCTCTCAAGGGAAGCCTTCAATTTTCAGATAAAATATCTATCAGCATATTTCAACACAGCACTAAGACCAATATGTACCTATCATACTGGATTTGGTAAATTGTTTTACTAAATGTTTCCTATGAAGATGGAGAGCTTAATAAGGATAGAAACTGGGTCTTACTTATCTTTGTGGTAACATTATATCTGATAAATGCTGGCATGGTGGATGCATCTGTCCATGCCAAGAGTAAGATAGTTACATGCAGAAAGGAGGAAGGAAGCAGGAGCATAATCATGTAACTGAATGCCAGAAACAGTCTATACACGGTCAGAAACCAAACAGAGAGGGCAACTACGTCTCCCAAAGTCACACAAACGGAACGCAGGGGGATCAGAATTTGTACCCAAGATACGCTTGTCTCAGAGCCTGTGCATGCTCCACTTAAATGCAGTTCCATAAAAGGCCACATAGAGAGCCATGGATTTAAAAATTAATACGAAAGCCCCATCTCTAAGGATACTTAGCATAACTCCTTGTATACAGTAGGTGCTCAATGCAGTCTTATGGTTGAGGAGCTGCAGGGACACAAGACACACCTCCAAACTGTCCCATGCTGCAGAAATCCCGGGATCCAGCTACAACACAGCTGCTCAGAGACAACCAAGCAAAAATCACGTCTCTAGAAAATTACCCTCTCAGCCGCCTGCTAAAAAAAAAAACAAAAAAAAAAAACACGCTCTTTTTTTCCCACTTGGAGTTTTTCTCCTCCCTGCCCAGGCCCCACTGAGCTTGCAGACTGTCCCAGGGAGACTCTGTGACTCACAAAACTTGAGGATCAAAGAGTGTGATGAATTACACCCTGTGAGTTTCACCTGTGTTGCCTTGCTGCGCCGGCCTCTGCCCAGGGCCTTTTGATGTGTCTCTGGGTTTGCACAAACACAACTCCTTTTTTCTCTCTTAATCACCTCAGGGTAAAACACCTGAGCTCCGGGTCCTCTGCCATCCACACAGCAAATACGACTCGCTGAATTCCACTCCTCGGGACCACAGATCAAAGGCTGAGGCAGTGTGTGTGGGGACGTGAAATCACAGGTTGATTAGGACTGCATTGTTACCAAGCTCTCTGATTACAAGCTCTACCCAGGCTTTTGAAACCTGTCTCCTTGCTTGGTAAAACCAAATTAGTTTCACTGAATACGAAGAAGAAAAGGTAGCAACAGCAATTGTGTTTTCTCAGCCAACATTGACCCTTCCAGCAGGGGCAAGGAAGATGACCACCTGGCTTCCATCAGTGGGCAGGACAGTTAGGTTTTATACCTGCTATGCCTCTGTGTGGGGCTGGGTAGTTGACACTGGTAATGTCCGGTTATCACAGCACAAGCAGGTGGAAATTGGTGTCCCCATTACAGATGAGGGAACTGAGCCTCTAAAAGCTTAAGCCATGTTCCCCTCGTGCTAACAGGAAACAAGGTCTCTGTGACTGCATGTGGCCGAGCTCCTGCATTTAGGCCCTGAATTGGAGGTATAGTTGTTCTGGTGTCTCAGGGGTCTTCTCTTTTCTGAAAGGACCATGGCATATTTGGGGAGGAACCCAGGAGGCTCTGGAAGCCCACCCAGAGCCTTCAGGATCCCAGAAGCTCTGGAAGAAAATATAACAAATGGAAACTCTAATAAACTTGTTCTTTAGAGGGATTAAATGCTCTCAACTTTGGTTTTCCGTTCTCTGAAATGAGAGTGGAAACGCTCACTCTGCAAGGATAATAGAAGTGTAAGTAAGACACTGAAATACCAACCATTTGGCCTTTCATTGGAAGGCATTTGGTGTCAATTAGTTCCTGCAACCCCTGTCCAAGGAGTGGACATAACCACCTGGTTATGGCCAAAATGAGCTGATGATGTAGATTAGGGCGCTGAGGGCTCTCCATCTCCTGAATACAGGCTGTTCTCCGAGTGGTCCTTGGGAGCAAGTGGCCAGCAAACTTTCACTTTGATATGTGGCATCCCTGCACCATCTTCCCTTCACCCTTAGGCAGGTCAAATTTCATCCAGAGGCAAGAGAGAAAAGCAAACAGGGTTCCCATGGGGACCCGGTCACTTCCTCTAGCTCCTCTCCCCAAAGCTCCGCATTTTGCGTTATTTCTAATTCTTTGATTATGTGTTCGTTAAAGACACAATTATGTAATCCCGAAGCAGTTCTAAATCCAGGGTAGTGAGGGGGAAAATACTTTCAGTAACCTGTGTCCATTTCCTGCTTTAAATCCCAGCTGTTTTTAACCAAACAAAGCTCTCAAAGACTTGCAGGTGTCTTCTCTACCATAAAACTCCATAAATTTGTCATTGATGAAGTCACATAAAAATAATACAGTAATAAAAGCCAGGCCTCAAGGAGGGGGGAGCTGATGTTGGAGAAAGCAACATGCTTGACTGTGCCCAGTGCCTGGCACCTAAGAAGTGCTCAGTAAACAGCAGGGTTGGAGACGGGAGGGAGATTCGAAAGGGAGGGGATATATGTATACCCATGGCTGATTCATGTCGAGGTGTGACAGAAAACAAAATTCTGGACAGCAGTTATCCTTCAATTAAAAAACAAATTAAAAAAAATAATAATTGGAATTGCTGGCTTGTATGTGTGTTTGTCTGAACGGTGTGTCCCCTTGAGCAGGAGCCTTCACCTTCCTCAGCTGGTTTTTCATCCTGACAGGGAGTGTCCTGGAGATGTGCCCCAACAACGCTTCCCGGCTCTAACTTCCCAGGAGCTCGAGTACAGATGGACCCTCCGTCTCTAGCCCGAGCGACCCATCCAGTGCTGCGTGGGCAGAAATCAAGACGGCGGGGCCCACTGCCCTGCCACGCTCACAGCTCATCCCAGTTGCATTCAGCCTGACTCTGGCTTTTATTCCTGGACTCCTCTCCTCTCTGGCTCCTGCCCCTTTTGCTCCTTCTTCTCCTAACCCTCTGGAGGTCGGTGAGCGGAGAGTTAGGACAGTGCAAGCTCTGATCTCTTAGAAGTGGCCTGAACATCTCTGTGATGTTTTCTGGACCCTGGTCTCTCCCATCACATGGGACTTTATGGCCTATGGAAACTACTGTACCCACATCAATCATTTGTCACGCCGGCAGTGGGGAAGCTTTCCCCTCCAATCCAGCTTGGATAAAATTCCAGCCCAATACACATGCCGAGTACACAGCCTGCCCCACATGCAACTCATCACCTGAATTCAACCAAGCAGTCTATACACTAGTCACCAAGACAGGTCTACTGGTGCGTGTGGTTCCACACCTGCAGATTCAACCAACTCAGATCGTGTAGTACTGAGATACGTATTTGTGGAAAAAATCTGCACTTTGAGGGTCAGCACAGTTCAAACCTGTGTCATTCAAGGATCAACTGTACTTACAAAGTGCCCTCATTATAATCTTAATTGCTGGGGGAAGTGGGAGAGACAGCCAAGAAAAGCAAACAAATCGCATCTATTCCTAAGAACACAGGGTTTGGAATAAGAAAAGGCTGAGTCTGAATTGTGGCATTGCTACCCATTTATAGCTGTGTGTGAGTCACTCAGTCATCTTCAGCTCTGTGTGACTCCAGGGACTGTGGTCCACCCAGCACCTCTGTCCCTGGGATTTTGCCAGGCAAGAGTACTGGAGTGGGTTTCCCTTCTGGCAAAGTACTTACCTTCTGTGACTCCCTGTCCCCACATGTAGAATGGGGGACATGGGTGTGTGTGTGTGTGTGTGAGACAAGCATATTACCCAGCATCAGGCCTATTCAGAGTAGACACTCAAGTTTCCCCTTTCCACCCACCCCACCAAATCTGGAGGCACGACACATAAAGACATGGTGAAGAGGATCCCTCATTTCTGAGCCCCTTTGACCTTTGCTTTTCTGTTACCTTTCCTTCCAGGCTTTTTTTTTTTTTTTTGATCTACACTCAATTTGTACACAGAGAACATCTTTATCACATAATGCCTGTATGTTTTGCTCTACAGTTCAGCCCACTTTTAAAATGTCAAACAAGACATCATTCGAAATCTCAGTTGACAACATCTTCCTCCTCCCTCCTAAACTTCTTAAAAAACATGAATTTATCACTGGATTTGAATCTCTGAATCCACTTGAGATGAATGTTCTGAATTAAGAATCAAAACATCTAAGATTCAGAACAAAAAAGGTAAATTGAAAATCAACCTCCGTGCAGTGCGGTGACAGAGATTAGGGACTTGGCATCCAGAACGTCCTAAGTGATGATCTGAATCAATTTGTGTGTGCTGAAATCTCTCTGGAGAGCTGGCGTTTCACACTGTGATATCCATCATTGAAAATGGATAGAACTGGGTGGGGGCTTGTTAATGGGGGCAGGGCCCCTCAGCCCTGAGGCCATCCATGTTGGGGGCTCACACCAGCCCCTTCCAGAGGTGACACCCCTAGATCTTTCTAGGCAAGGACACCAGAGTCCCTGCACTCACGCTCAGATTTCATGAAGGCTGTCTTTGCCCACCCACCCCCCCCACCGCCCTGCAACTACATCATCCTACCCGTGATGAAGACACTGCATTCCTAACCTTTATACAGCAAAATCCCCCTACGTACAATCTGTTGCCAGGGCCTGCCAATTTTCCCTTCCTGATGTTTGAAGCACTTGTTTCTCATTCTATTTCAAGCATTCCATCTCAAACCCAGCCTTTTAATGGTATCCTAAAACAGGGGTCAAACTTTTTCTATAAACGCCCAGAGACTAAATATATTTTACTTTGCAGGCCATGCAGTCTTGAATGCAAGGACTCACCTTTGAATGGCAGCACAAAAGCAGACACAGAAATTCCTAACTTATTCCTAATGAGTATGGCTGTGTTCCAACAAAACTTTATTTAAAACAACAAGTGCTGGGCCGGATTTAGCCTGCAAGCCCTACCTAGCTTGTGGGCCATTGTTCCAGCACATTGGTCTCCTCAGTTTGTCTCCCCACGTCCAACCTCTCTCTGTTCCAGCCAGCCTTACTCACAGGCGCCAGGGATCATGTTCTTAATGAGAACTCTATTCCCATCACATTTTGCAATTTGAAAAACGTACGGAAGCCACTCCGTCTGCTTCAACGTCATCAATCAAACACTCGGTCAGTTCCTACTGAGTACGTGTCCAGTGCTCAGAGGCTGTGTCATTTCATTTTAATTCATACAACTCTTTAAATGAAGTGGGTGTTCTCACTGTGTTAGACAAACGGGAAAAAGAAGAAGAAACAGGCTCAAGATTTAACTTGTTTAGTGGCATCCCAGCCACAAACAGCGAAGGGAGCAATCTGAACCCAGGTTCACTGGCTCCAGATCAATTTCTCTATTTGCCCCAACCATAATGTTTCCTATTTGCCCCTCTCCAAACAAGTACAACCTAGTTTGTCATTTCTTCTGCTTCATCTCTTGGTCCCTTAGGCCAGTGGTTCTCAGTCTTGGCTACCATTACAATCCCTTGAGAAACAACAACAACAACAAAAACTCCCATGTTAATTAGCTCAGAATCTCTGGAGATTAAGGTCTAGATATCAGAATTTTAAGAAGCACCAGCCTCCTGGTTCTCCTGTGTATCTGAGGTTGAGAAATGCTGGCTTAGGAATTTCCCCCAGTTCTCAGGCTGAGATACCACAAGCCCCAGCCACCACCATTTGCTCCTTAAGGCAAATTTAAGAAACTGGCTTAGATACAAAGAGGTCTTTAGCAGCACTGCTCCACTTAATTCTGGCGCTGCTCTAACCCAGGGCCCAGCTTCTTTGCTTGAGTCTCTATTATATTCTTAGAAGCTCCCATCATGTAACCCAGGGAAGCTTAATTTCCTTTATACCCTTAGGCTACCTGGTCTTCTAGCTCCTCCAAGTTTGGGGCTGATTTTGCTGCTATCAATCCCCCTTCCTTCCAGGATGAGAGTTCTTCCTAAAGCAGGGCCCTATGACTGCAGCAGCCAGAACTTCCAGCTTCCTTGATTCACCCAGACACCCAAGACCAAAAGGTCACTTCATTCCAATGACTTCTCCAACTCCTCATCTTCCACCTAAGGTTCTGCTCATTAAGGACTCATTTTGTCATTTTAAAAAACACAATGCCCTTCTTTCAATCAACATAAAACTTCACGTGCGTGTATGCTAAGTCGCTTCAGTCATCTGACTCTTGGCAACCCCAAGGACTGTAGCCCACCAGGCTCCTCTGTCCATGAGATTCTCCAAGCAAGAAAACTGGAGTGGGGTGCTGTGCCCTCCTCCAGGGGTACTTCCCAACCCAGGGATGGAATCTGCATCTTTTAGGTCTCCTGCATAGGCAGGTGGGTTCTTTACCACTGGGGCCACCTGGGAAGCTCAAAACCTTCATACCCTCCTTCAATGCATTTTGAAATTGCAAAATAAATTAAATACTGTGGCCAAAGTCATTTTAGAAAAATTTAGAAATCTCAGTCCAACCCTGAAAGTTGCACATTTTAGTGAAAGTCACTCAGTTGTGTCCGACTTTTTGTGACCCCATGGAATATACAGTCCATGGAATTCTCCAGGCCAGAATACGGGAGTGGGTAGCCATTTCCTTCTCTCCAGGGGATCTTCCCAACCCAAGGATAGATCCCAGGCCTCCCGCAGTGCAGGCAGATAAAACTGTTGTTAAATTTTAATCACTGGAGCCCCAGGTAACAGTTGATTCTACTGACATGTCACAAGTCCAGGTGTCACTAATTCTTGGTAGTTGATAGTTTCAGAGAAAGACACAGGTCTGGATAGAGCCATTTTCCAAAGTTCTGGAATTGTGGAATCAGACTCACCCAGAGAAGAGAAATGGGAGTGATGATAAGAAAAGGCTGCTTACTTGCTATGGGATAAATAGGGTATGTTTCACCCCAAGATTCCCCAAAGGCATTTTCTGGAAGTCATGTTCAGCAACCAAAGCAAACTTGAGTTCAAGCAAAGACCCTGGAGATCATCTGGCAAAGATCAAACACAACAGTAAGGAAAGAGTGCCCCACAAGCTTCTAAAAAGAATTTCCTTGTATATTTTGGAGATTAATTAATTCTTTATCAATTGCTTCATTTGCTAATAATTTATCCTATTCTGAGGGCTGAGTTTTCACCTTGCTTATAGTTTCCTCTGTGTGCAAAAGCTTTTAAGTTTGATTAGGTCCCATTTGTTTATTTGTTTTTATTGCCATTATTCTAGGGAGTAGGTCATAGAGGATCTTGCTGTGATGTATGTCAGAGAGTGTTCTATGTTTTCCTCTAAGAGTTTTATAGTTTCTGGTCTTACATTTAGGTCTTTAATCCATTTTGAGTTTATTTTTGCGTATGGTGTTAGGAGGTGTTCTAATTCCATTCTTTTACACGTAGTTGACCAGTTTTCCCATCTCCAAAATATACAAGAACCTCATGCAGCTCAATACCAGCAAAACAAACAACCCAATCAAAAAGTGGGCAGAAGACCTAAACAGACATCTCTCCAAAGAAGACACAGAAGCCGTTCTCCAAAGAAGATGGCTAATAAACACATGAAAAGATGCTCAACATTGCTCATTATTAGAGAAATGCAAATAAAAACCACAATGAGGTATCATCGCACACCGGTCAGAATGGCTATCATCAAAAAGTATATAGACAATAAATGCTAGAGAGGGTGTGGAGAAAAGGGAATGCTCTTAGACTGTTGGTGGAATATAAATTGATACAGTCCCTATGGAGAGCAGTATGGAGATTCCTTAAAAACTAGGAATAAAGCCACTACATGACCTAATCATTCCATTACTCGGCATACACCTCGAGGAAACCAGAACTGACAAAGACACACGTACCCCAATGTTCACTGCAGCACTACTTACAATAGCTAGGACACAGAAGCAACCCAGGTGTTTATCAGTAGATGAATTGACAAGGAAGTCGTGGTACATATATACAGTAGAATATTACTTAGCTACAAGAAGGAACACATTTGAGTCAGTTTTAATGAGGTGGATGACCCTAGAGCCTGTTACAGTGAAGTAAGTCAAAAAGAGCAAGACGAATGTCATATTAATGTATATATGGAACTTGGAAAGATAGCACTAATGATCCTGCTTGAAGGGCAGCCAAGGAAACAGACATTTGGACACAGTGGGGGAAGGAGAGGGTGGGATGATACGAGAGAACAGCATTGAAACATACACGTTACCGTATGTAAAACAGCCAGCCACTGGGAGTTTGTTGTATGATGCAAGGAACCCAGAGCCAGTGCTCTTTGACAACCTAGAGGGGTGGGATGGGGAGGGACGTGGGATTGGGGTTCAAGAGGGAGGGGACATACATATAACTAATGCCAATTCATGTTGATGTATGGCAAAAACCATCACAATATTGTAAAGTAATTATCTTCTAATTAAAAAAATAAAATATACTAAAAAGAAAAAAAAAAAGCAGAAAAGAACTGCAACCAGCAGGCTAGGAAAAGTGGCCTAGATTCATCTCATTGTAATAGATTTTTCCTTCATGAAACTGTTTTCCAGAACCTTGTCTTAAAGAGCTTCATTAAGTCAAGAAAATGAAGACATTTTTAGCACCAATTTGCTGTCTCCCTAGCTGGGTTTTGGCTAGTGTGCTTAAAGGTATCCTAATAAGCAACAATGTCAGTGGTTTGCCCCTTGAAACTTCAGGATCAATGATTTCAAAGCTTCAGATGTGTTGTTTTTTTTTTTTTTGCCAAATATCCTAAATTCTGAAAGTCGGAGACAGTTGGTCTTTGAACCACTGTTATTATAGCAGAATAACTGAATCTTTCTGCTTCTAAATCTGGCCAATCTTATTTCTCTTTGATGTCCAAAGAACCTAAGTATTAACAGAAAGACTTTGTTGGTAGCATTGAAATCGTCACCAAACAAGACAAAGTATAATGTATTTAGGGCTCTATTTTTTATATAATTGAATGACATGGCAGCAGCATTGAGTTCTTAGATCACTTAGGTAGTTTAGAAAACAGCTATTGGAGGTTAACAATACTGTGCATCCCAGAAAATGTGGTATTTATTCCAATCTCAAGAATTAACCAGCGTGTGAGAGCAAAATAAATTCACATTCCCATCACCTTTGATCACTCTCTGCCCCCATTGAGTTCATTAACTTCAATCATGTTTTTCTTGCGTAGCCTCAAAGACGTCCAGCTTTACTGGTGATCTTCAATGGCTGTTTCCTGCCCCACGGTCCCTTGAGACATAGTTCATACACTTGGAATAGTTGGAAAAAGTTCCCTCTATTAGGAGAGACTTCAAAACCAGAAGCAAAATGAGCACAATGATTTTATCCTTTGCAAAGTGTGAAATGGACATGCCACCCCAAGTTACCAACCAACATGGCCTTTGATTGAATAATCAGACCCAGAAATATTCTAGAATTCCTCCTTATAATTTCCTTTCTGGCAGTACTCAAGATAAACGACTTCATATTTTTCCACTGATCTATTTTTTTTTTAACCTTAGCAATAAATGTGCTATTTTATATGAAATATTCATAGCCCTTATAAAATCCCACTAATATGTTCCAAGAGTAGCAAATCATATATGTTGGAAAGAATCATATTTTACAGTAAACCATTCTTAATGAAGCTTACTTTTTTTTTTTTTGGTAACTAAAATCTTGTTCACATCAAGAAAGCTACATGGAATGGACTCTTTGAGGTTTTAAATTTTATATCCGTCACACTAAGGATACTGAAAACTATTCTTTTCTAAAAATGTGAACTCATACTTGGCGTAAGCTTCACATTGTCATTCTTGGTGGCATTTTTACTCATCAGAAAACAATGAAAAAGAATTTTAATGGGGAGTATTGACAAGAATGTCTGGTTTGGATTATGGAGGGATAGAAGATTTCAATGGCAGGCAGCAGCTGCATCAGGGCTCAAGACAAACCTACAAAGCCCTCACTCATCCATTCTGCTCCCTTCTCTCCCCAGGGCTCTTTGTTGCTATTGTTGTTTAGTTGCTAAGTTGTGTCCGACTCTTTTGCGACTCCATGTACTGTAGCCTGCCAGACTCTTCTGTCCATGGGATTTTCCAGGCAAGAATACTGGAGTGGGTTGTCATTTCCTTCCCCAGGGGTTCTTCCCCATCTGGGGATCAAACCCATGTCTCTTGCATTAGCAGGTGGATTTTCTACCACTGAGCCACCAGCGAACCAGCCCCCCCCCCCACCCCCAGGGCTCCTAGGTTATCTCATTTTAGGGGTGAAGTGTCAGAGCGGAATTCAGATCTAGGGAAAAGAGTCAAGGACTCTTGTAAAAAGGACTCAGAAGAATGACTGCCTTCTAGCAGGCATGCATCTTTCACTGCACCGTGTCAGACTTGAAGGACAGTGCTCCGCTCATCTAGGGAAGAAGGGGACAACCAAACAGCACAGCTAGACTTGGATAGTCTCCTGTGTTTGGAGGATGTTCTGGGAGTGAAAAAGGAAAACTGAGTGCAAAACATGACCAGACGTTGAGACAGTATGCTCCAAGCTCTATGTCAGTGATGGTGATCACTGTGCTTACCCGCCACAGCATCTGAAATGAGGCATATGCCAGTCTCAGCAAAGGCTCTCTCTCTGGGCCGCATATGAGTGAGGCCCAACATAGGGGGAAAACCCCATTTCCCATCTCTGGTGTTTCAGGAGGTCTTGCGTCATGTCAGTGAGGACTGGCTTGATCTGCATCAGGTTTGCTGGGCTCTCTGACACACCTCATCTACATTGAACTGGCTCTGAGACATAGCCACTGCTCTTCATGCAAACCTCATGCAGAAAGTGCTGCCTCAGGAGAACCCAACTTGGCCTGCAGTGTTCATGATATAGTTAGACCTGATGAAATACCGAGGAAAAGGAGTTGGAAAGCAGATCAGTAGAAAGAGTTATCCAAGACAAGCAGGACCCTCGATATGCATGGTTAAAGTCTGGAATGGCTACGGAGCCCACCACCAGCACCAGTAGTTGCCAGAAAGAATATTCCTACATCTCTCCAAAGAAGACATACAGATGACCAAGAGGCACATAAGAAGATGCTCAACATCACTCATTATTAGAGAAATGCAAATCAAAACTGTTACTACAATTGAAGTATCACCCCATACTGGTCAAAATGGCCATCATCAAAAAATCTATAAACAATAAATGCTGGAGAGGGTGTGGAGAAAAGGGAGCCCTCTTGCACTGTTGGTGGGAATGTAAACTGATACAGCCTCTATGGAGAACAACACGGACATTCCTTAAATAACTAAAATTAGAACTATCACAGGACCCAGGAATCCTACTTCTGGGTATATACCCTGAGAAAAACATAATTCATAATGACACATTGTACCCCAATGTTCATTGCAGCACTATTTACAATAGCCAGGACAAGGAAGCAACCCAAATGTCCATCAACAGATGAATGGATAAAGAAGATGTGGTCCATATACACAGTGGACTATTACTCAACCAGAAAAAGGCACAAAACTGGCTCATTTGCAGAGTTGTGGAAGCACCTAGAATCTGTCATGCAGAGTGAAGTACATCAGAAAGAGAAAAAAAAAAAAAATATTGTATATTAACACATGTATGTGGAATTTATAAAAATGGTACAGATGAACCTATTTCCAGGGCAGGAATAGAGATGAAGACATAGAAAGTGGACATGCGGACATGGGGAAAGGTTAGGGTGGGATGAATTGGGAGACTGGGATTGACAATATACACAACCATGTGTAAAACAGCTAGTGGGAACCTGCTTATAGCACAGGGAGGTCAGCTTGGTGCTCCGATGACCTAGGTGGTTGGGAAAAGGGAGGTGGGGGGAGCCTCCAGAGGGAGGGGATAGATATAACACACACAGCTGATTCACTTCATTGTACAGCAGAAACTGTAAAGCAATTATACTTCAATAATAAAAGAGAATATTCCAACACATTTCAAAGACCAGAGGAAGCGAGTATTTTTGTGAATGCGGTTGATTCTTCCAACAGCATCCCCTTCCTGTAAACTGCCACGTCACCTAAATCAATGTTACCATCCTCGGCTCAATTGTAAATTAAAAACAAGAGAAGGCAAGCAAAAGCCTGCCTGAGCATCCCGTTGCCTATAAATGACTGCTCTGCTTTTCTCTCTCTCCTATTCCTTTCTTCACAGTCTCCAATGCCCTCCTTATCAGTTTGACTTAAAGTTATACTCCAATTGCCATGAGCATCTATTAATACATGGAGACAAAATTTTAAAAAAGAAGAAGAAAAACCCTTATCATCTTTTTTTCACCCTTTCCTGACAAATCCAAACTATCCCTTGGGAGGAAATCAGAAATGAAGCATGAGGTTTTATCAGCATAGATTGGGGGCAGGGATAGAAAGAAGATTTTTATCAGGAGTTCAGTTTGACAGAAATAGTATTTTATCAGGATGGGCACTTGGCAAAGATAAGACATTACCAAGAGCAAGATAGATGCTTGGGTAAAATATCGTGCTAATACCTATTAAGAAAAAGCTGCCATCTCTACTTTTGACAGATTGTTATTTTCTCCCAAGTCCTACTCCAGGGGTAATGGAGATTTTTCTAGAAGGTGCTTCCAAACTTATCACAGAGGCAAAAAGAATAAAACGAAGTACTCTCAACTCAGCTCCACCAGGACGCAAAGCCAGGAGTTTCCTTGGCAAGTTCAAAGAAGTATGGGCTTGGGTGCAGGGAGCACCTAAAGAGCACCCGAGGGATACCTGGGTGGTGGTGCTCCAGGACCAGACTGCAACTCCTGGCCACAGATAAAGATCCCCTGGCAAGCCAGAGGCCCACCCGAGGCTGTACTAATGGGACTGACCTCAGAGGCCACGTCAAGATGGGGACATTGGAGAGGATCTATCAAGAGGAAATCCTTATTCACAGGGCTTTCTGGAACTGCTCTTGAAATCTCCTGCACTTTCTGACTCCATTTTCTGCCTGAAGTGTACCTCCAAGAACCAGGGATCTTCACTACCCAGTTATCTCCAAAGCCCTTACACAAGGAAGCCCTGTGCTAAGCTGCTGGCTGGCACCACTAGCAACTGGGATGAGCATTAAGTGTTTGTGCTGTTCCCTTTGCAGGTCTCGTCACCTGGTGAATTATCATTGCCTCTCCAATGCCTGGTTCAAAAGTCCCTTCAAGGCAGCCTTATCCCATCTGCCCAGAGTGGGTTGGCTGCTCTGTTCCTCTCCCAGTAACTAGATTTCCTGGAACCCCCTACCATGGATCTAAGGTGATGGGTCTTACTACATTTGTAGCAGCTGTTCCTGCAAACTGCTTGGCACCAGGACTCTCATCCCCTCAGCACCTGTTCAAGGCAGATACTATGCCAGGGAAGGCAGGGACCACATTAAGCCACTTTAGTTTCCTGAAGGTCCAGCACCAGGTCTGTAAGTGATAGGCATTCTTATATGCTCCCAACCGCGGAAACAAGATGACGACATGAGTGAAGTGATGTCCCCACATCCAAAGAGAGCCTTTCCTGGGACTTCCCTGGTGGTCCAGTGGTTAAGACTCTGGCTCCCACCTGGTCAGGGAACTAGATCCTACATGCCACAACTAAAGGTCCCGCGTGCCATAACTAAGACCCGGTGCAGCCAAACAAAACAGCAAAACAGATTACAGCCCTTCCTAAACCTTCTGCTCCCCACTTCAGTCAACAGCATTACTGCTGTTCCCAATGCAACAGGGCAAAAACCTAGGGCTCATCCCTGAATTTCTTCCCTCACTTTCCACACACGCTGCGTGAGCAATGTGTCGGAATGTTGGCTCTGCCTTCAAAGTACACCCCGAATCCACAATCTGTTCACCACCACCACGCAAGTCCCAGGCTCCACCGTTTCCCACCTGGACTCATGCAACAGCCTCCTACCCGGCCACCCTGCATCAGTCCACTCACCACTCAGCAGCCGGAGGACACTTAAAAATGGTTCTCAGACCCCCTCAGCACCCTGCTCAAAGCACCCCTAATATAGCTTCCCATCAAACCAGAAACAAAAGCCAAACACCTCACTGTGGGTTACACGGTCCCACAAAACCTTGACCACAGTTACCTTGCTGACCTTAGAATGTTCCTCCACTCTCTCTGCAGCCACCTCACTGGCCTCCTAGGTGTTCTTGAATGTACCAAGCACTGTCTCACCTTGGGGCCTCTGCACCCGCTGTTGGCTTTCACACTCTGAACCGGGAGGCCTGCTTCAGGACCAATCCTTAGAGAAGACTTTGTACGCCAGCCCCTGAAGCCCCATCCCTGCCCATCTGTCGGCCCCAGTCTCTCTCACTCCATCTCTAGTCCTTCTTCTCCGCTGCACATATCACAGCATTCTTCCCACATAGACATTTGTTTGCTTCCTTCTTGTTGGCCTGTCTCTACCCCTAGAATACAAATTTAGAGGTAGAAGGGTCTTTTGTGGATCTGTCTCAGCCACTATTATACCTCCAGAGTCTATAGAACCAAGCACTTAACAGGTCTGCAATCAAGGTCTTAAATGCCCAAGGCAAGGAATACAAGCAATTACTAGAACAGGTCAATGACAGTGATTGGGTTCCGAATGAGGATGACAATTCTGAGCGCCCTTGCTGACCATGCATGTTGGATGAGTGAGTCTCACACATTCTTATTTAGGTCCTGAATCTCCGAAGAGGGTTTTATTGTTTCCATTTTAAAAAGGAAGAAGTAAGAGCTCAGGAGCTGTAGTAACTTGCCAAGACTCTCTGCAAACAAGGGAAGAGGTAGAATTGACACCACCTCCCGCCCACCAAACCCCTGTTTTCATTTCACCTTCTGCCTCTAAATAGCTCTTTCCAGGAAATCAAGGTTGAATTCCCATGTGACAAGTGGGGACACCCTGCATGGCGTATACTTATAAGAGAGACAAGTAGCAGAACAGTTTCAATAGGGATCAAGAAAGTAAAGAACTTCCTGCAGGAAGATGCATATGATGAGAATCCTCATAAAACCATTTCTAACAGCCCGCTGAACTCTGTCCAAACACAGCCAGAACACTTGAGGCTGACAAAGCAACCCAAGTATATTATCGGTGTCCTGGAGGACAAACACAAGCAGAAGAAAGAAAAGGGGAAGGAGGAGAAAGAAAAGGAGAGGAGGAAAATTCCTGGTATCTTGATCTCAGATATGCAGATGACACACCACCCTTACGGCAGAAAGTGAAGAACTAAAGAGCCTCTTGATGAAAGTGAAAGAGGAGAGTGAAAAAGTTGGCTTAAAACTTAACATTCAGAAAACTAAGATCATAGCATCTGGTCCCATCACTTCATGGCAAATAGATGGGGAAACAATGGAAACAGTGACAGACTTTATTTTCTTGGGCTCCAAAATCACTGCAGATGGTGACTGCAGAAATGAAATTAAAAGACGCTTGCTCCTTGGAAGAAAAGCTATGACCAAACTAGACAGCATATTAAAAAGCAGAGACATTACTTTGCCAACAAAGGTCCACCTAGTCAAGGCTATGGTTTTTCGGGTAGTCATGTATGGATGTGAGAGTTGGATCATAAAGAAAGCTGAGCACCGAAGAATTGATGCTTTTGAACTGTGGTGTTGGAGAAGACTCTTGAGAGTCCGTTGGACTGCAAGGAGATCCAACCAATCCATCCTAAAGGAAATCAGTCCTGAATATTCACTGGAAGGACTGATGCTGAAACTGAAACTTCAATACTTTGGCCACCTGATGTGAAGAACTGACTCATTGGAAAAGACCCTGCTGCTGGAAAACATTGAAGGCAGGAGGAGAAGGGGACAACAGAGGATGAGATGGTTGGATGGCATCACCAACCCAATGGACATGAGTTTGAGCAGGCTCCAGGAGTTGGTGATGGATAAGGAAATCTGGCATGCTGCAGTCCATGGGGTCGCAGAGTCAGAGAGGACTGAGCAACTGAACTGACTGACTGATCTTGATCTCAGAATCTTGGGTGCCCTGCTGTGAAGTCCTCTTGTGTCCTTTCACCATCAAATTTTATATTTTAAATTTAAGTACAGTCGACTTTGGGGGCTTCTCTGGTGGCTCAGACAGTAAAGAATCCGCTTGCAATGCAGGAGACCCAGGTTTGATCCCTGGGTGGGGAAGATCCCCTGGAGAAGGGAACGGTGACCCATTCCAGTATTCTTGCCTGGAAAATCCCACAGACAGAGGAGCCTGGCGGGCTGCAGGCCATGGGGTGGCCGAGGGTCAGACACGACTGAGTGACTGACTGACACAGCTGACTTACAATGCTGGGTTAGTTTCCACTGTACAGCCAAGTGACTCAGTCATACATATATATGCATTCTTTTATTTAAAAAAAATTTATTTGACTACATTGGATCTTAGTTGCAGCATGTGGGATCTAGTTCCCTGATTAGGGATCAAATCCAGGCCCCCTGCATTGGGAGCCTGGAGTCTTAGCCACTGGACCACCAGGGAAATCCCTCTTTTTAATGTTCTTTTCCATTATGGTTTATCCCAGGGCAGTGAATATAGTTCCCTGTGCTATTGAGTAGGACCTTGCTGTCCATCGGTTCTATATGTAATAGTTTGCATCTACTAACCCCAAACTCCCACTTCATTCTTCCCAACCCCCTTCCCCATCTTGGGTCCTTTTGAAAGAATGCCAGCCTTTGGTCACCTAAGCTGGAGAGCTACTGCAGGAGTTTGGCCATTATTTGTGAAGCTGTAAGCAATCCCAAGGCTGCAAATAGAGATGGGCCTATTCTGCCTTCCGTAGTCTATGAAAAAGAGAGGAGATGGGGGCATAGGAAAAATGTACACATGATGATAAAAGGGGTCAGGAAGGCTCAGCTGCCAGACTCCCATCAGAGAGAAGGGAAGAATGGGGGGAAATCGGAACATTTGTCTGCCATCGCCAGAGTATTCAGAGGCTGGATGGAGGCAGCAGCCTCCACGGGGACTTAGAAATGGTTAACTCACAGTTTCTCTCCTGATGAGTAGCTTCAGCTGCTCATCAATAGAATCTCCAGCTGATAATTATTAAGTGAAACTGGGGGCTTGCATTTGCATATGTAAAGCATACTTCCCTCTGAACCACAATGGGAGGGAGAAGCACTTCCTGATTGTGCAGCCCTGGGGAGGCTGGGGCCGGGCGGGGCTCCAGCCTGCTTTGTACATGCTTCTCTGCACTCATCAAGCCAGATACTCAGCAGAAATAAAGCCCACATCCCAAAATGCGCATTTGTCAAAATCCCCAGCTCAGATAAGAGACCTCCCTCTCAGTTCTGGGGAGGAGGCAGTCTACTGTGATAGGTGTCTGTAAGGCCTGAGATTATCCAATCTGGCACATGTGGGCAGGCACACACACACCTGGGTTATTGTACAGGATGATGGAGCGGTTATTAGTTTCTCCAAAAAGAAGGCTTTTATCCTCCTCACGTATTTGACACTTTTCAATCTTGGCACCTGTCGATTAAGAAGCTTCAGCCCCAAAGAAGCAAGAAGGAAACGCAAACAGCATCAAATTCCAAGTATCTGATGGCTCATCTCTGTTATGACATTTATCTTGGCTTGTGAGGAGGAAAGTAGTTACTGAGCTTGTCTCTCCTCCCACGGGAAAGGATGGCACACAGAGAAAAGCCTTCATTCCCAGGAGTCTAGCGAGGACACTGTCCTTAGCAAGGCTTGAAAACTCAGGGACTTTAAAAGACCAATGTCATTTGCTGGGACACGACTGTAATAAGGAAGCTGCCAGGATTGTCTAAATTGTGTAGGATGTCTAAGATGATATCCACAACATTCTAAAGACAGAAACAGACAACAGGATGAAAAAACAATATAAATGATTAACTCTGGGTCTTTCTATCCTGGGCTAAAGTCCATGATCCTCTTGGCACCTCAAATCCCCCATCTGGAAAACGGGAGTAAAGATTCTGCAGGAATTCTTACATGAGACCAACCACATTTTAATTTAAGATCTATAAACATGCCTTCATTAGACAATGTTTTGATATGAAGCTAACTAAGACTTCTGTAAGAACATGCCCAGGTAGGAAATTCTATTAAAACATTGCCTTCCTGTTTCATATGCTAAAACCACAAAGAAATTGCCAAATGCTTTTGGCCTTGGTATCTTTAAGATGTAGGGAAAATGTAAAAAGACATTTGTGAAGTAATCAGAGTACAGCATTCCTTTCTCATTTTTATCTTTCCCTCCATTTTTTTTTTAGTTGTCTTGTTTATAACTACTTTTTATGGCAATCAAGGTTGTTGTTCCAAAATATACAACTTAGTAGTTTATTGACATGCTTCTTCCTGTACTATGTCATTGTTATGTAGTAATTCAATTCTGTTATTAATTAAATTATAATTTAGTTATATTAATTATATTATTTAATTGTATGGTAAAGGTACACCCAAAAGTCTTGATGATATATTAAAATGACTTTAGCTAAGAACACAATTCAAGTGGGGGGAATCAGCAGTGTCACATGGCATTAGAAAACGGCCAAGAGCAAGAGACTCCACACGCCCTAGACCCTGAACAGTGCTTGACAGAGGGCCTGGAGGAATGCTAGGTTACTGGGTGTGTTCTTATGTGGACTAAGAAATTCTCCACCGAGTATCTACCTGGTGGCAGTCCTGGGATGAATACATAAGATAATGCACAAGAGGCATGTAGATTCCCATAATAGGTATGAAATCAAGACTTGGTAAAAATTTCTTAGTAGTAATTTATCTCATTACATCAGTCAAGCCACTTTTCCTGTCAACGATGGATGCTAGCTTTGAAATCACCTCCCATGCACTTCTGATAAAAATAATACTCCTTCCCATTGGTGGAACACCCAGAGACCAATTTGGAGCATCTGTGGATGTGCTAGTCCATTGTTCCTTCACGTGAAATGATGTAGGTGGAGAAGCGATAACTTCTCCGTGAGGCAAGTGAGATCCAGGGACCCACAGGCAGTTGCCTAACGTCTCTGGGAATGTCGGGAGCAGGACCAGAAGGCGAAAGGAATTCTCCTTGCGCTATTTCATGTTTCCTGAAGTTGTTCTGTTGCATATGATGCTGCTTCTTATACTCCTTCTAAAGTTATAAAGATGCTATTGTTTAATGATATGAAAAGGAGAATAGAAACAGATATTCCTTTGCAAAAACATCAGGCGTGAGTAGATGGAAACATCTCTGCAGACCCCTCAGCCCTCTGTGGCCCCCCACATGAAACAGTGGGCAGACCTTCAGGCCTGAAGCCTCAGTCTGTGTTAACTAAAGTCTTCAAGGCCTCCACAGTTGCAGTAGAAGGGAGGAGAATCTTTGCCTGCAGCAAGGGTGTCAATGCAGAGGAGGAAGCAGAGGATTTCCCAGCTGCGCTGCCCTTGGGCAAGTCGCTGAACACTGCTATGCCTCAATGAACAAGGAACAAACTTTTCTGTCACTTTCCAGGGCCATTGGGAAATGTTTTGGTTTTTTGTTTTTTAAAAAAAAAAAAACAACAGCCTATGGGAAAGGCCTAGATTAGACAGGCAATCTTATGGGAATAGGACGCAATGTTCTTCCTACGTGAAGATACATAGGACTAAGTCCGTATTACTATACTGACGAACCTGTTGTCTAATTTATTAGCAAAAACAGCCCTCCGTGCTCATGAAAGCATTACCATCCTCATATTATAAAGATAAGGCAAAACTGGAGACAAACAATGTTCACAGAGCTTTGAAAAGCCATGTGAGTCATTCCAACCTGGTGGAGGGTACTCATCATGTCAGAAGGCTCCTGATGTTGCGTTAGTTCCAGGAACAGACATGAACAATAAGACAGTGAGCAGGCCCCTGACTGGCCACCACCTGCTAGCCGACGCCTGGAGTGACCCTGCCCCACCTGCTTTAGTGCAAAACCCAAGCCCTGCTCCCCCTGAGAGGAGCCGTGCCACGGTCCCCAAGTCGCCATCACCTCTCAGTGAGGTGGCTGCAAGCACAGCGGTATTTTCTAGAATATTACAGGGGCCTGAGAATACAAGCCATCAGGCAACTTAATGTATTTCCTTCTCAAGGAAACAACAAACACATCTGAAGAAAGTTATATCTACAGTTTCTGAGCCAAGAGATGTATGTATGGGTCAATGCCTCACAACACGAATAAATGCAAAAGAATCAAACTGACCTCCACTGTTGTCGGTATTATGATTTAGGAGGATGATGTGCTCATTCCCAGAGAGGTCGGTAGAAAGTGGCCAGAGAGAAAATGAGGCCATGGGGAGAAAGAGATCTGGCACGTCCTTAAGGTCAGGCCATTTCAAAAGACATCCTCATACAAATGAAAAGAGCCGCGTACATGTCAACCTGTCGCGAACTATTATTTCCTGCAATACACAAGCTTATTCCAAGCCAAATTCAATAGGTTTTCACTCACTCACTCATTCAATCTACACCTTTATAAAGCATCTGCAATATGATAACATGAGGGCAGTCCCTCAAGGAACTGAGAGCCCAGTGCAAGGACAGAGAAGTCGGAAAGCGCGAAGAGACGACGCAGAGGACTAAGGACCGTGTGTGCTAGGGGAACACGCAGGGGCACCTCCGAGCTTAGTCTGAGAGGTTCAGGGGACCTTCGAGGAGTCATCGCATCCACGTTGAGAGCTAAAGCATGAGAGGAGACATGTTCAAGCAGAGTTAACAGCAAACACAAAGGCTCAGAACCATAGTTCCCATATAAATGTCTGCAGGTGCCCCAGCGTGCCACAGTAAACCCCCAGGGGCACCATGGACATTTGAAAAGCTCCCAAGAAGTATAGCAATTCTCAGTATCTCTGGGCACTTTCTGTGTGATCAGGTAGTCCAAGGTTTCCACAGTAGGTTATAGCACATCCTGTATTTTTTGCAAAGCTGGGTTTTCAGAATTCGCTGTGATAAAAAGCAGTAGCTGCATGAAAATTAATGCGCAATGGGTGTCCAGTCTGACGCTAAGGTCTGAGAAGAAGGTCTGTGGATGTTTGCCCAACAGGTAAACAAAGAATGGGATGACAGAGGATGAGACGGTTGGATGGGATCACTGACTCGACGGACATGAGTTTGAGCAAGCTCCAGGAGTTGGTGATGGACAGGGAAGCCTGGCGTGCTGCAGTCCATGGGGTCACAAAGAGTCGGACACGACTGAGCGACTGAACTGGCTGACTGAAACATCCCACAAGTAAATGGTTGTAGTTATTTAAGAGGGAAATAAAAATATTTTTTCCTTTAGTTTATGTGTGTTCTCTTTTCAAACAGCTACTAAACTGTTAGGACATAACCACTTAATAAATGGAATAGCTAAGTCTTTGATTTGGCCTATGAGCAGGGTGAAAAAAATTACTGAAATTTTTATACCAAGGGTACCAAGAAATGAGAAAAAGTGGGAAACCTTTGGATTAGAGCCCAGAGAGACAATCCTTAGAGCAGATAGAAAATCCTTTCATCCAACTAAGACACTGAGGACAAGGTGAGGACTGGATTGGTGAAAGATGATGCTGGAAAGGGCAGATCCCAGAAAGTATTCTTGCAAGCACATGTATGAACTTGGCCTTCACTCTGAGGCCAGGGGAAGCCACAGAAGAGTTTTAAACTTCACTGTTGCACCAAATACTACCCAACTTTTACTGGATTTTGCTCAGTTCATGGAAGGGCTGCATTTCAGCCACATGGATACCACACTGTGGAGCCCACTTGAGGAGTGATGGGTGAGGACAGGTGAGAACCAGGCCGGTTCTGGCAGAAGTCCTGTGAGGCTTCTGCAGAATGGCTTGTAACATCACCTAACTCACTGAACCCAAGGAAAAACAGATTGCAAAGTATAGAATGCTTTACAAACAAAAGTTATCACCAGCTAGCATTCTGATATGTGAGCTGCATACTCTGAAAGTAGCCAACCAACAGCGCATATCAGTCCTGCCTAGACCCTCCTGTGGTGGGTGGCTAACATCTCCTTTCCTTATTCTGTATCATTGCCAAAGCTCAGGCATGGTTATTCCTCCAATCCGTAAAACAACTTTTGGAAAAAACAAGAAAGAGCTATATGGGGAACTCTGGACTGCTTAGCTTCAGGAGGCATTTGTTTTTATTGGAAGTGTCAGTCACTCAGTTGTGTTTCAACCCTTTGAGACCCTGTGGACTATAGCCTGCCAGGCTCCTCTGTCCATGGAATTCTCCAGGCAAGAATAGTCATTCCCTTCCCCAGACTACTTAACTTCAAGAGTCATCTGTTTTTATTGAAGGATAGTTGATTTACAATGTTGTGTTAATTTCTGCTGTATAGCAAAGCGATTCAATAAACACATATATATTCTTTTTCTTATTCTTTTCCATTATGGTTTATCACAAGATATTGACTACAGTTCCCTGTGCTGTACAGTAGGACCTGATTGTTTATCCATTCTATCCGTAAGAATTTGCATCTCCTGATCCCAAACTCCCACTCCATCCCTCCCCTACATCCCTCCCGCGAGGCACCACAAGCCTGTTCTCTATGTCCATGAATCGGTTTCTGTTTTGTAGATAAGTGCATTTGTGCCATATTTAGATAACACATATAAGTGATATCCTAAGGAGATCCAACCAGTCCACCCTAAAGGAAATCAGTCCTGAATGTTCATTAGAAGGACTGATGCTGAAGCTGAACCTCCAATACTTTGGCCACCTGATGTGAAGAACTGACTCATTGGAAAAGACCCTGACTCTGGGAAAGATTGAAGGCAGGAGGAGAAGGGGACAACAGAGGATGAGATGGTTGGATGGCATCACTGACTTGATGGACATGAGTTTGACTAAGCTTTGGGAGTTGGTCATGGACAGGGAAGCCTGGCATGCTGCAGTCCATGGGGTTGCAAAGCGTCAGATGTGACTGAACTGAACTGAACTATGCTATTTGTCTTTCTCTTTCTGACTTACTTTGCTTAGTATGATAATCTCTAGGTCCAACCATGTAGCCGCAAATGGCATTATTTCATTCTGTTTCATGGCTCAATAATAGCCCATTGTGAAGAAGCATTTGAAACAATGCATGTTGTCATTTCTCTGAAGTGTAATCTAAGAGCTTTAAGAATGCTGACTCTTCTTGTCTGCCTGTGTGATACGATTTACAATAAATGTGGAAAACCCATCTCCTAAAACATTTTACATGAAGGTTTCTTTTATCCTTTCAAGTGTCATATTGAAGAAAAACTTCTTACCAGTCACAGAAAAGCTCTATCAGCCTAAAGCTAAACTGACTTCGTCACTCCCACATCCCTGGCATGTCCATAAGTTAGAAAAACACATTACAGTAACGGGAAGACAAAAGTCTTCCTGGCCACCCTGGGTCTTTGAAAGATGGAAGGAGGGGGATGTCTTAAAGGCTGACTGAGAGCGAGCGCCTAGCAGAGGAGCCAGGAGACATGTGCATCACAGGCCCCTTCTCTTGTGCAGGACAGAGAATGGTCAGGGGACAGAGACATCGGCCATCCCCAAGATCTCCAGCAGAAAAACCGACTAGCTCTGAAAATTGCGTCAAGAAAAACTACCCTATGTTTACTAACCCTCCCACCTCACTGCCCAGGGTTCCAGGAAGAGTGAGCCCTACAGAGCCACAAACAAGCTCAGGCTGTCCTCCCAGCCATCACTCACCCCTCCCCAGGGAAGAGGAGTTACACAGCTGATCAGGAGTCTGTGTGAAGGATGTGTTAGCTCTCAGCTTGACCCTGCTTCCCTGCTCTTTCAATCTCCATCTGCCTATAGGGAGCATGTGTCACGAGTCCCCAGGAAGAGGACCTGATGTGGTTTGCTCTGCTACTAAGATGGTCTGATTTGGGTGAGGAAATAAGTCTGTCTCCTGGAGACACATTCATTCCCCAAATGATTTCAACAAAAAAAGTGGTATCTTGATCTCTTTCTGCCTGGTCCTATGTGTCTCTCTCAATGTGTTCTCATCTCAGATATGGAAGGGAGGGGTTGTATGTATTGATCCTTAAAACCTTAACCCCATAAAGAAAGCAAAGAACCAAGTCAGCTGGTGGAAAGGTAGATTTGACAAACCACAAATCATTTGCATCTCAATGGCTCAGCAGTAAAGAATCTGCCTGCAATGCAGGAGACACAGGTTTAACCCCTGTGTCAGGAAGATCCCCTGGAGAAGGGAATGGCTACCCACTCCAATATTCTTGTCTGGAGAATTCCAGGGGCAGAGGGACCTTGTTGGCTACAGTCCATAAGGTCGCAAAGAGTCGGACACGACTGAGCACAAATATAATATGGAGTCTCTATTGGATTCAAGACATTATTCAGCTGATGCGGACACTTGGCGAAGAAGGCAGATACAGACTTTCCTGGGGAGCTATTTATAGTTCAACAGGTATATAATCAACACCCGCAAAGTTACTTCTTTAGTCATATTTGTGGTAAGTGCAAAGTGCTGTGAGAGAGACCTCATCAAGAATCGCTGTCTTAGAGAAGAAGAAATATCATATGACATTCCTTATATGAGGAATCTAAAAAGAAATGATATACCCAAACTTACTTACAAAACAGAAAGACTCACAGACTTAGAGAATGAACTTATGGATGCAGGAGGGAAGGAGGAGGGAAGTTAGGGGTTTGGGACGGACATGCACACACTGCTATATTTAAAATGGATAACCAGCAAAAGACCTACTGTGTAGCACAGGGAACTCAGCTCAGCCTTATGTGGCAGCCTGGTGTCAGGGGAGTTTGGGGGGAAATGGATACATGTGTACATGTGGCTGAATCCCTTCACTGTTGACCTGAAACTATCACAGCATTGTTAATGGGCTATACTCCAATACAAAATAAGAAGTTAAAAAAAAAAACAAAACAAAAAGAAATTCTCTGTTGTGATCAATGTCTCCACCACATGGGGAAGCCTAAGACTCAGGAGCCACTCTCAACACCAACACCGCACCCTCCCCCCAACCCCCCCTCCCCCGCATCCTGGACCAGAGCTAATCCATCACCCAATCCTAGCTACTTCATCTCCCCATCCCCTCGCAGGCAAATCAGACTCTCACCATCCCCACCAGCAACTCCACACATCAATTTCCCAGCTGGTCTCTCCCCGTGACTACTGCAAACCGTCTCCCAATAGATCTGCTTGGATCCATTGTTTTTTAAAGTTATTTTTAATTGTGGAAAAATAAACAGAGCATGAAATTTATCATCTTCAAATGTACAAGGGAGTGGCACTAAGCGCGTCCTTACTGCTGTGACCGTCACCACCATCCATTTCCAAAGCTCTCTTTCATCGGGCAAAACCGAAACTCTATACCCATCAAACAACAATTCTCCATTCCGCTTCCCCTCAGTTCCTAACAAAACCATTTTACTTTCTGTCTCTCTGAATCTGACTACTCTAGGTACCTCCCATAAGAGGAATCACACAAGATCTGTCTTGGGACAGCTGGCTTCCCTCGCCTAGCAGAATGTTCTTGGCTCACAAGTGCCTGATTTCCATTCTCTGCAGCACCCAACCCTGGGGAACAAACCAGCACAAGAGTGAAACCTGACTTGCACGGGTCCAGGGAAGTCATGTGCCTGAGAAAGGGGGATTTGATCCAAGAACTGAAAAGTGACAAAGAATTAATCAGCAAACACAGGAGAGAGAGTAGATCCAAAACAGAAGGGCAGGAAGTCAAAGTCCTCATGGGAGAAGGAGGTTGGTAGACTTGGGAAACTGGAAAACAAACTACAGAACACAAAGCAATAGCCAGAGTCGGGGAAGGAGCACGAACAGGGAGGGGGGTTCCCGTGATGGACTGCCCCAAGCAAAGGACCTAAAGGCCTGAGCAAAGAGATAACCAGGCTTCCCTGGTGGCTCAGATGGTAAAGAGTCTGCCTGCAATGCAGGAGACTCAGGTTTGATTCCGAGGTCAGGAAGATCCCCTGGAAAAGGGAATGGCTACCCACTCCAGTATCCTTGCCTGCAGAATTCCAAGGACAGAGGAGCCGGGCAGGCTACAGCCCACGGGGCTGCTAGGAGTCAGACACAACTGAGAAACTGACACTTTCACTTTCAAATTTATAATCTCTGAAGATTTCTAATCACAGCAAGTTCTAGTGTAAATAGTACTATACTGTTGAGGGGCTTTTCAAAAGAACTGTCTCTAAGTAACTCTCCAAGACTACTCCTACCTAACACATAATGACTGTAGGCAGGGCAATAACCCTACTTTCTTATATGCATTGTCTCAATTAATCCTCCCAACACCTTTTCGAAGTAAATAATTCTCTCCAATCTACAGTACAGGATAGTAAATTGAAGCAAAGACAAGTAACTAGCCCAAGGTCATTCTGCTGGTAAGTGACAGTCTTAGATCTGGACAAGATTTGTCTTCAACATCCTTGAAGTTTTCACCAAATCATGTCCTTGTGAAGCCTGGAGCTTTTTTTTTTTTTTTTTTTGAAGCAAAGACAAGTAACTAGCCCAAGGTCATTCTGCTGGTAAGTGACAGTCTTAGATCTGGACAAGATTTGTCTTCAACATCCTTGAAGTTTTCACCAAATCATGTCCTTGTGAAGCCTGGAGCTTTTTTTTTTTTTTTTAAATACTTATTTAAAAAAAAAAAATACTTATTTAAATTATTTTTCCAAGACAGTTCTAAGTTTTGATGCATCACAGACACTACAGCAGTCTAAGCAAGTTGTAGGTGATATTTTAGTAACAAAGGATATTAGGATTTTTGGTTTTTTTGCAGAAAATGATAAAAAGTAGCTAATACAGATTCAGTGCTCACTATACTTGCTGGGAGACTCATGTCACAGCTCTAAGTTTCCCCAAAGAAGCCAGATTCTGGAAATGAAGCCAGAGGAGCGACAGCCAGCCAGTTACAGGTGGGAGAATCCTCCGAGCCATGTCACCGGCCACACGCAGTTCTTTGCATGTGACAGTGTGCCTGGTGGGTTCAGCCTGCACATCACGTGGTTACAGATTCAAAGGGAAGAAAAACGTCTGCTGTTCTTCAGTCGGTCAGTCGTGTCGGACTCTTTGCAACCCCGGGGACTGTAGCCCACCAGGCTCCTCTGTCCGTGGGATTTCCCAGGCAAGAATATTGGAGTGGGTTGCCATGTCCTCCTCCAGGGGATTTTCCCACAGTAGGGATGGAACACGTGTCTCCTGCATGCAGGTGGGTTCATTACCACCTATCTCAGAATGCTTTCTAAAGACAGTCAAACAGAACCAAGAATGGCATCAAGCGTACTAGACAAATTTAAGTGAAAAGCCAAAATACGGCTAAACAATAAAACGTGAAAGTTAAAGTCTAAGATAATATACAACAGGAATAGTAGATGATATTTTGTTCATTCCCACGAAGACTCTGAGATCCTGGAAAGGGGGTTGGAAAACTTTTCCTATAAGGGTCCAGATACTAAATATTTTTGACTCAGCTGGGTCATTTGTAGCTCAAAGTAGCCACAGTCCATATATTAAAGAAAAGCTGTGCTCCAAGAAAACGTTCTTTACAGAAACCTACAGGAAGCCTGATTTGACCTGCAGTCCATAATTTGCCAACCCTCCCGCCCTCCACCCCATCACCATCACCCTCCCTTCACCCCCTCTCTCCCTCTCCATAGCTCTCCCTCCTTCTATCCTTCCCTTGTTGTCCCTCCCTACCTACCCCTCCTTCCCTTTCTCTCTCTTCTTCCCTCCCGACCTCCCTACCCTCTCTCCAAAGCCCCAGAGTCTTCCAGTGATGCTCTCCTCAGGGGTCCACAGCATTCTCCCTGCTCTACCATCCAATGTTCTCTGCTAGCCCTCGGGTGCCTGCCTTCACATCCCCAGCTGACGTGAGAATGGGTACCCCTGCCAGAGCGGCACCAGTGCCCTGACGCCACCCTCTCCTGCTCTGGACCCACAGCTTATGCCCAGAGGCTCTCAAGCCAAACTCTTGGGGTGGAGCATCCAACTGGCCGCAAGCTCAGGGATTAACCAGGCCTGGATCACAGGTGCATTCTTAGCCCAAACAGCCATGGTCAAGGAAGGAGCAGACCTGTGATGCCAGACACATTTAGGGATGCCTGCTGGAGCCATAGGCAACAGCCAGTTCTTTGAGAGGGGCTGGCGTTCACCTCGAACACGCCGAACATCAGAAAGAGAAGAAGGGTGACTGGGATCTACAATCGGAGAGCAACGGCAGGCAGACTGGAGGAGCACAAAGCCAAGCTGGAATCAAAAAAGTACTTAAAAGAAGTGGGATGTGTTTACTCAGTTCGGGAAGACTCTGAAGGACTTGGAGAGAGACCAAATGAGAGTGATAAAAATAATCATATGGATGAAAAAATCCAGTATGCAAAACTATAAAAATACAATTGTGGCGAAGGCTGCTCTTATCTTATGTAAAAAGGGGTACTACTGAACAGTTGCAGAAAGCTGCTTTTTAACCCCATAAGGGGCAGAATACCAGAGAAGAAGAACCCAAGCAGGGGCGCCTATCTGACTCAAAGAAGTTGACAGTAAATTCCAACAGGGGCTGCGAATGGGTACAACACAGTGTCTGAATTGACATAAATAACTAGGTATAAGTTATCAATCTGAATGTGTACACAGAATATGGGAAGGGGGAGGTTAACTAGCACTGCAAACAATTAATTCTTCCCTTTGTATCAGAATTCAACATGGAGATGCTAGACCAGGAAAACTCATTAATTTCTTTGATTTCTCTGTCCAAATGGACCTTAGGCAATGAGAAAATAAATCTCTGCTCAAGTTCTGTTTTTAGCATAAGCACTAGAACCAGCTTTCTCCCTCTGCTTCTCCAAGCTGACCCAGATCTCTCAGCGTTCTTTAAACACATGCTGAGATCTGAGGACAGTTTGTGGTTATGAGGTGGCTGATCCTCCAAAATTCTGAGCAGAGTTCTGCTACAGGACAGAACCCTTCACGACCACCACAAGGGAGAAGTGCATCTGAGGCAGTTTTGCATCTTGATGGCCAAGACATCATGGTGGGGGCACAAGTGACGCCCCCACCCCCGACATTTCAATTCTTTTTCTTGATGTTCTGCTAGTAAAAGAGTTGCACGCTGAGAACATAGTCTCAGGGCTTTAGGCAGTGAGTCTTAATGGCAGAATAACTTTACAGTTTTGTAAAAAAAAAATAAATAAATAAAAATATTTGCCAGGTACCCACCCACAAAACTCCAATTCAGCATGTATCACAGTATGTTTTTTAGTTTAATGCGGATATAGGGATGAATTCTCTGCCACCTGCCAATATGAGAGGCTTAGGAGACTTAGGTTCGATTCCTGGGTCAGGAAGATCCCCTGAAGCAGGGCATGGCAACCCACTCCAATATTCTTGCCTGGAGAATCACAAGAACAGCGGAGCCTGGTGGGCTATAGTCCACAGGGTCCCAAGGAGCTGGACACGACAGAAGTGACTTAGACAGCATATTAAAAAGCAGAGATGTTACTTTGCCAACAAAGGTCCATCTAGTCAAGGCTATGGTTTTTCCAGTAGTCATGTGTCAATGTGAGAGTTGGACTATAAAGAAAGCTGAGTGCTGAAAAACTGATGCTTTTGAACTGTGGTGTTGGAGAAGACTCTTGAGAGTCCCTTGGACTGCAAGGAGATCCAACCAGTCCATCCCAAGGGAAATCAGTCCTGAATATTCTTTGGAAGGACTGATGCTGAAGCTGAAACTCCAATACTTTGGCCACCTGATGCGAAGAATTGACTCATTTGAAAAGACCCTGATGCTGAGAAAGATTGAGGGCAGGAGGAGAAGGGGACGACAGAGGATGAGATGGTTGGATGGCATCAATGACTCAATGGACATGAGCCTGAGTAAACTCCGGGAGTTGGTGATGGGCAGGGAGGCCTGGCGTGCTGCAGCCCATGGGGTCACAAAGAGTCGGACACGACTGGGCGACCGAACTGAACTGACTGAGCACAGGCACAGAGCCCTTCGGATGGCTCCTGTCATATGGTCAGCCTCGAGGACTGCTGGTTTAGGGCAAGAAACATTTAAACAAGGATGCAAACACCTTAGCCAAGGAGGGAAAGCACATGAGTAAAGATCTCCATGGGCCAGCAAGTGAGGTCTGGAGCTGCTTGTGCAGGGGCTAAGTACTGCAGCTGCGTTCACACCTAAGAGGTGGCTCAGGAGAGGGCTGAAGGCAGAACCCCTCTGGAGATGTCAGAAGAGGAGGCTCGTCTCTGCACCAGGTAGGAGGAGGGGCTGAATGGATGTGGAGTTTCTCTGAAACTCCATGAATCCAAGATTCACACAAGGTAGGACGCCCTGTGGCCTCTGGAATGGTTTTCCAGGCCAATGTTCAGATTCGATGTGACAGAAGATTCTGGGAGTTCTACCATGCATGAAACCTAAGTTGCTTTTCCCTTTTCCTCTAACGTGTTTGCCCATCTCTTATTTATCAAAATTCACTCCCAAATACTCAGAAGGTGCTTTAAAAATAACCCCCTCACCCCAAAATACCTTCTTGAACTGACTCTACACACATATACTATTTATGAATGTACAACATATATGCTATTAATGAATGAACAATGAGCACTTGTCTCAAAGACACTCCTTCTCCAGACCTCTCCCTGGCTCACCCCTGACTTCAGTGAAACTTGGCCCAAGTGTCTGCAGGTCCGAGACGCCTGCCTTGAGCTCTCCGTCTCAAACAGCCTCCTAGGCCAAGTGCTACTGGTTATCTGCCTTCCCATTTTTCCTCATAGAACATACCACCATCTGCCATTATATTTTTAAAATTTAGTATCTGTCTTTCCCGGGACATCCCAGGTGGTCTTGTGGCTGAGACTCTGTGCTTCCAATGCAAGAGTCCACAATTCCAGCCCTGGTCAGGGAACTGGACCCCATGTGCCACAACTAAAGACCCTAAAAATAAATATATATTTTTTAAAAGTCTGTCTTTCCCATCATGAAGTAAACTTCCTGAGATCAAGAAGTCTGTTACGCTCACTGGTTGCCTCTAGTGTCTAGAACAGCACTTGGCACAGATTTCTCAGATCTTCACGGACTGAACAATGAGTGTAGGAATAGATCTATGCACCAGCCACTTGCTGGTTACAGGCTGTAATGGGTTGACCCATGTTTTCCCCAAGTTTATACTTGACACACTAATCCCTAACACTTCCGAATTTGGAAACAGGGTAGTTGGAGGTGTAACTAGCTAAGATGAGGTCACCCTGCAGTAGAGTGGGCCCCTATTCCAGTATGACTGGTGTTCTTAGAAAATGGGAAATCTGCAAAGAAGCATGCAGGCAAGAGCAGGCTGTAAAAGACCAGAGTGATGCAGCCACAAGCTGAGGAATGACCAGAAGGAGACACTAGACAGACCTTCACTAGCACCTTCAATGGAGCATGGACTTGCTCATACCTGGATTTTGGACTTCTGGCCTCCAGAAGTGTTAAGACGATAAATTTCTTTTGTTTGAGCCACTCGGTTTGTGGCACTCTATCATGGCAGCCCTGGCAGACTCACACACAGGGACTCCAAACCAAGGATGTTTCATTCCAGTCTGGAGCTACTCACAGTTCCCATCTGGGCCACCCATAACCACGTTCTCCAGGCCACTTTCAAAAAATGGGGTTTCCGTGGAGCCTCTGAACACCGAGCTTCTCTGGTGGCTGAGAAGGTAAATAATCTGCCTGCAACACAGAAGGCTCAGGTTCAGTCCCTGGGAGGAGAAGATGCCCTGGAGAATGGAATGGGTACCCACTCCAGCATTCTTGCCTGGAGAATTCCATGGACAGAGGAGCTTGGCCAGCTACAGTCCACGGGGTCACAAAGAGTCAGACATGACTGAGTGACTAACACTTTCACAGAGCCTCTGAGCAATGATAAAGGGTAATAAGCATTGGGAGTAAGTGGACAGGTAAACGAGACAACCGTTTCCGGGGCAAATACCCTCACGTGAATTCAGAGGTACAGGCATGTTTACATCAAAATCAGTCAGTAGTCTCTTGTCTGAACCTTCCCAGCTCCAGAACTGACGGGAAGTCCAAAGGAGATCTTTGATAAACAAATATGTATCCATCAGGTTTTACAGTAACGATTAGCTGGGAGCAGCTCTTGCCCCACCTGACAAGCCTTTGGGAGGCACATGAAAAACAATCTGAACAGCTGTGCCATCCTCCTGGGTCCCAAAGAACAGACTCTTGCCTTTTGGAAAAGGCGAAGCCCACCCATGAGGGTGGAAGATGCAGATTCTTCTCGCATTTAGCAAAGAGAATCCTGACTTTCAGATGTCTCATTGAGACGCTACCCAGAAGGCAAGTCATTATTTCAACTCAGATGTCTTCCCAGAATACCCTCTTGTCATCTGCTTTCAAAAAAACTGAAAAGATGATGTTGTTGGAAATGTCATCTGCCTGTTACGCAGAAGCAAAATCAAAGTGCTCTTTGTGTTAAATGTGACTATCATCTCACTTGAAATCCAGAGCATAAATGTTACTAATACCCTCTGCAGTCACCCAGCCTGCTATCAGCTGGAGGACGCTGCAAAGACAGATTCAGATTTTATAATTTTGCCACTTATTTTTTCTTGTTAATTTAAAAATAGCCCAGTGTTTTAATTGCACTCAATTTAATGTATATACCTGCCAGTTCCAACACCCTTCATTATTTATATTGCTGGAAAAGCACTTAAAAGTCAAATTGCATAATTTGTACTTGTACATCTTTAAGGTAGATTTATATCCGAAATTGTCAAATAGTGGTGGGCAGCGTGGCTCTGAATATTAAGTTTTAACAAGTCGTCAACCGCTAAATCTATTCAGAGAATGATGAAAACGGGCCATTAGTTATTTGGGTAGGTAGCTACTAAAAGATGAGTTGAAAGGTCAATTCACATCTGTAATTTTTAGACGCAAGGGATTTAGGGCCAGACTCTTGGGGGGGGAAGAGAGGAAAGCAAGAAAAAGCAAGCAATCACACAACACACGGACATTCCAAATTCTATTACCAAGGTCCCTCCCACAGTCATGCTGGAAGACCAACACATCATCCCCTGACATATTAACATCAGTTGATAATCTGAACTTCTTGTTGACTCTGTTTTGTTAGAAATCTTATATAAATCTGTATATTGCACTATTCCAATTGATTCTGTCTCTTCACAGTGGTTGCAACAAAGTTGCACATGAAAGTAACATCATGAAAGTTACTTGTGTGTGTGAAAACTGTGTTGCTTGGGAAGCAGACTGCAAGAGCCTCAAGTTGAAGAATTTAGCCTGAAGAGAGATATATGAAATGCCCTGTGACCTGGCCCTGGTGCGCCCCCACTCCCATCCCTTATTCTTCACCAGAGCACCCCATGCTATTCCTTAAAATCCAGGCCTCCATTATTTCCTCCAAATGGAAAATTCTTAAACAACTCTCAAGTTTCCTAACACCCATCCATAGAACTCCCACAGGCAGAATTTAGTTCTTTGATTGGTTCTGCCACTTTGCATGCAGTCTTCCACTTCAGTAACTATCTCTTTGTATGAAACCCTCTTTGGTCACATCTGTGTTCTCAGAAAACAGAAGGCTGCTGCAAAACCACAGACCATGTGCCTCTGAGTCACCGGATTTACCCCAACTAACGCACAATGTGCCAGACAGCAGAAGCTCGGTGAAAATCCACTTCTGAGTGCATAACCCACGGTGGGCCAGGCACTCTTCTGGGTGCTTGCCCCTGCGTGATCTGAACCCAAGGGAACGCGGGAGACATGTGGTTTGATTTCTCTGGGACTTGGGAGTCCAATCCTTAGCCCAAAGTGACACCAAGAGCAGGAAGTGGAGCAAGAAGTTCATCCCAGGTTTCCTGGCTTCAACCTACCAATAAGAGGAAACAGTAACAATGATGGAAATAGCAATAGGTAACACATTATAACCTCCCATGTAACAAGTACTCTGCTAGGTACTTTGCATTTTAATTTTAGTCTTATAACACTGTAAGACATATGCTGTTATTATTTCCATTTTTAGAGGAGAGGAAACCGAGGAGAAGAATGATTATGCAAGGTACCACAAAGTCCCACAGCAACTAAATGGTACGTGAACCACCCACCATACCTGCCTCTTCCCAGCAGGCTGACTGTACCCCGCCAGGATACCAGGGAACCCTTTCGGCAGCCCTTGGTGGAAAGCCCAAGGGTAGGTCCAGAACTACTAGACTAGAACAGATGTCTTACTGGAGGCAAATACCACTCCCCACTCCTACCCTGACCCGAGTCTAGGACTGGGCAGCATCTTCACATCACTAGCATTGGTTGTAACAGTAACAAGACTGCTCTAGCCTGAAAGCTGCCCTTTGACATGGAAGCCGGGAGGTGGAGGCGGTGCTGACACTAAACCATCCAGAGATACTAACATAAGAGTTTTACAGTGAGAAGCTCTTTAATCAGACATGAAGCAAGATTTGGTACCAAATGTGTTTGCCCTTAAGTCAGCAGCATCAGAAATCATCTTGGGTGGTACCCACAGTGAGTACAGAATGTGGCCGGGGAAGGAGTGTCATACAACCCTTCTCTCTGGAATCCCTTCTCTTTGGCATCTGTTCCCTTTCTCTACTCAAATGCCCCACCAATGGCACCTTGACAACAACTTACAGGAAACGTATGAGAGAACCAAGACACAGTGATAGAGACCAGTTAGAGTACAAAGACTGGCCATGGGCTGTCCATGTGTTTTATACCCTCACGTCCCTGGTGCAACTAGGGTGCAACCTACCCTCAAGGAACAGGATTGATGCAAGAGAACCCTTGATGATGTTTTCCTTGAGGATTAATCTTGTGTTCCATCGGCTTCCTAAGTAGTACTGCCTACTGGCAAGGGCTCACTTAGGGACAGGCACGGCTGCACAGAACCCCATGTGGAACTGTGGAATTTCAGGACCTGATGCACTGGAGGTCACTGTGCATATCACAGCACGTTTCTCATTAGTCATGAGTCATGCACCCAGGGATGGAGAAAAACGTTGCCAAGCCTGCTGAAGTGTAGCCAAGAAGCAGAGAGCCGGCTACAGAATGCTACCCTCTCCTCCCTGCAATCCCCTGCACATTTGGCCATGGTGGTTCTCCAATCCCGTTTGTCTTCTCACAGCCACCTCCGCTTTCTTCCCTCCACCCCTCCTACTGTCCCAGCTGAGGTCTGAGCTTTTTACTTCCCTTTCTTAAGGTGCCCTGTGACTTCTGCTGAGGGTCCACATCATCTCAAGTCTTCATTTTGATGACTTCCTACAGTGGAACCACCATGCTTCTCCAGACTCCTAACAGCAGAGATCTCCCTGGCAATGAGTATGTAAACAAGACAGAGTCCACTGGACTCTGTCCTTCAATTCTGCACCCAGGGAGGGGAGGAGACAGCCTCTGGCTCAGAAAGGGGTGTGGGGCCGGCTGTCACAGGTCCTGGAGATGGAAGAAGGACTGAGGCAGCATGATGAAGGCTGGGAAATCCTTGGTACTAGGTGAGTGCTGAGAAAACACAAGGGCATTGATACACAAAAGAAACCCAGAGTGACTCTGCCTAAAATGCTGAAAACATATCCTCCTGGAAGCATCTACAAAGACATGTGGAAATTCCTGAAAATATGAATACGAGGAACACACGCTATTAAACTGCATTCAAAATTGCACTCCTCATAGCCAGACTGTGGAATCGAAGCATACCCACTGGGACATCTCGGGGAGCAGGGGTTTTCTATGTTTGGCACACTATAGAAACAAGGGCATCAGAATCAACTGTAAGGTTTGTCCAAATGCACGTTCCTGGGCCATAACCCTGTTCTGATTGAACCAGAATCCCAGGCAAGGATTTCAGGAATCTGCATTTTTTTTTAACAACCCCCGCTCAGTGGTTTTTATTCCCACTAAAGACAGAGGACATGGCAATATAAATCTGGGGACTCAGAACTGGGTTCTAAGTCTGGTCCTGAGGATGAGGACACCTTTGGAAGATGTCTCTCATCTAAGCTATGTCCCTGCTGAGGGCTGAATGTGGGACTAGTATTCACATGCCCACAACCCTGTAGAGTACAGAGAAATAATCCTAACACAAGTAAAGCAAAGAACATGCATGTCACATTCTCACAGCACCTCGACTTTCCCAGCTGTAAAATGTGGACGATCCCAGCTGGTTGTGCAAGACTCAAACAAGAGGAGGCAGACGTGGAGCACAATTAGCAGAGGGTCTGGCACAGCCTAAGTGCTCAAAGGTGATATACTCTTCTATGACAGTATCTATCGATCCATCTATATGGTTGCATGTAAATTTACCAACTATACAAACAGATGCAGCAAAACATGGCAAATTGCCCCCCTTTCTGTGGGCATCTGAACCTTTAACCCATCAGAGCTCAGGGATACAGCAGGCAACCTAGTCTACAGCTTACCACGCTGAGAAACAATGCTTCCTTTTGTGAAAACAGAGCTTAGGAACCAGCTTAAGACCGCCTGACTCCCTCTTTCCCTGGCATATCCAATCCATCACCAGGTCCCATAGGTATCACAATATTTGTTCTTATTGTTCAGTTCCTCAGGGTGTCCAACTCTGCAACCCCATGACTGTAGCATGCCTGGCTTCCCTGTCCTTCACTATCTTTTAGAGCTGGCTCAAACCTATTGAGTCAGTGATGCCATCCAACCATCTCATCCTCTGTCACCCCCTTCTCCTTTTGTCCTCAATCTTTCCCAGCATCAAGGTCTTTTCCAATGAGCTGGTACTTCGAGTCAGGTGGCCAAAGTATTGGAGCTTCAGTTTCAGCATCAGTCCTTCTAACGAATATTCAGGGTTGATTTCCTTTAGGACTGACTGGTTTGATCTTCTTGATCCAAGGGATCTAAACAGTCTTCTCCAACACCAAAGTTCAAAAGCATATCCAACGCAAATACTTCTTAGCCTCTCCACATGGGACCACCATGGCTTGGACCAGCCCCAGCGCGTGGAAGACAATGCCTCCCTCTGGGTCCCCTGACTGCAAAATCGCTCCCAGCCAACATGCTCTCCACACAGCAGGCCCCTGCTCCGAGCCCATCAATGCCGGGTTGCCAGCATTCAGCAAACAAAAATACAGAATGCCCAGTTATGTCCAAACTACACAATTAACCATGGTTTATCTGCAATTCAAATTTAACTGGCCGCTCTGTATTTTATCTGGCAACTTTTATCAATGGCTTTCTGCTGCACTTGGAATCAAAACCAGTCTCCCGACTAGCATCTGCAAGCCTCACACCACTGGCATCGGCCTCACCCTCTGCTTCTTGCCTGCTGCTCTCACTGTCCCCTGAGCACATCTATTTTACAGCCTCAGGATGGCTGCACCTGTCATTCCCTCCATCGATGACCTTCTTCTCGCAGACCTTTGCTCGGTTCTAGCCCTGACTGCATTCAGCCGTTTACAGTAAGTATTCTACACCCGAATGAGCTCTGCTCCGAGAGTGCGTTGGTAAGTCTGATTTGTTCATGAGTAAGTCCAACAAAATTAGCCTAGATACCCAACTAATACAATCAGCTATAAAACACTGCAGTGTAATAGGGTTTATAACACTTTTCATACAAAGAACAAACAGAAAAATAAAATTTTTCTATTTATACACTTATTTTTTTGTTTTCAATAATTTTTGCTGATATATACTCATATAAAATAATTAAATTTATATATGCATAAATGTTTTGTACTCAAACACACACTATTCACTCAACAACAAATTTTTTTGATGATCTGCTATGAAAACATTTTTAATCTTATAACACAGTACCATGCAGCCATTGAATTAAGATGCTTGCTCCTTGGAAGAAAAGCTATGACAATCCTAGACAGTGTAATAAAAACCAGAGACATCACTTTGCCAACAAAGTTCCATATAGTCAAAGCTATGGTTTCTCCAGTAGTCATGTAGGCATGTGAGAGTTGGACCAGAAAGAAAGTTGAACACCAAAGAATTGACACTTTTGAACTGTGGGGCTGGAGAAGAATTGAGAGTCCCTTGAACAGCAAGATCATCAAACCAGTCAATCCTAAAGGAAATCAACTCTGAATATTCATTGAAAGAACTGATGCTGAAGCTCCAATACTTTGGCAAAGAGTATTCCTGATGTATACTCCAATACCTGATGCAAAGAGCCAGCTCATTGGAAAACTGATGCTGGGAAAGATTGAGGGCAGGAGGATAAGGGGGTGACAGAAGATGAGATGGTTGGATGGCATCACCCATTCAATGGACATGAGTTTCAGCCAACTCCAGGAGAGAGTGAAGGAGAGGGAAGTGTGGCGTGCTGCAATCCATGGGGTTGCAAAGAGTCAGACACGACATAGCGACTGAACAACCACCACACAGTAACATGAAAAGTACAGCAGCACAGTGCAATAGCTGGCATACAGGGGCTGGCATCAAGTGAAGTCAAGAAGAGTTACTGACTGGAGCAGGGGAGGAGGTGGGAGACGGCAGAGCTGAAGGATCCTCAGCAACAGGAGATAGAGGGAAAGCTGCCATTTCATCACACCCAACATTGATGGCACAGGTTCTGGTTCCTTGCTGGAACCAGATGCATGTCTGCATCTTTGAAATCATAACTTGAACCTTCCTATGTAGGGGATTTACTGTAATCCAAGACGGCTTCTTCAAAGACATTCTCCCTCAGGGTCTAGCTCTTTATCTTATTAAAATATTCATTGCTAGTGGACAGAATTTTTTATCATTGCCCTTACTGAGAAGCAAGTTTTATGAGGACAAAGACTCTCTTAGTTATGAATGTACTCCCAGAGCTAAGGAGCATGGGTGGCGCATAGTGGGTACAAAATAAATAATCATGGAGTGAAGCAATGTTGGAGAAGGCATTGCATTCCACTCCACTTATGAGACCCCCCCCCCCAGAAGCTGCGCCAGCTGGAAACACCTGGCAGGTGGGGGGATGGGCAGGGGGCAGTTCAGGAGTGTACATGAACTCAGGTACAGTTCATGTTGGGAAAGTGTGGCAGGACAGGAGGGGGCTGGGAGGCAGCAAGGGGACCTGTTTGTCAGGGAGGTCTGATGCCAACTGGATGTCTACCTAAATAGCAAAGACATCTCAATGCCAATCCCTGGCCTATTCTTCCTCAAAAAGAAGGGCTCTCACATAGAAAACAAACTTAGGGTTACCAAAGTGGAAAGGCATGGGGAGGGATAAACGAGGAGTTTGCGATTAACAGAGACACACTACTATATATAAAATAGATGATCAACAAATACCTACAATACAGCACAGGGGACTATATTCAGCATTTTGCAATAATCAACAATAGAGAAGAATTTGAAGAAAATATATACATATGTATGTAAAACTGAATCACTTTGCCCTACACTTGAAACTAACACAACATTATAAATTAACTATACCTCAATTTTTTACAAAAAAAAAAGGGGGGGGGGCCTCAATCAGCTTCTCTATCCATGCATGGTAAACAATAAAACACCATGACTGCAGAGAACTTCCGTACGTTCGCTTTCCCCCGAGATTCCACGCAACCACACACGGTAGTTATGATTGTTCTCATTTTGTTGTTGTCGTTCAGCAGCTAAGTTGTGTCTGACTCTCTGTGATCCCTGGACTGCAGCCCTCCAGGCTTCCCTGTCCTTCACCATCTCCTGGAGTTTGCTCAAACTCATGTCCATTGAGTTAGTGATGCCATCCAACCATCTCGTCCTCTGTCACCCAGGCTCAGCAAGGTTAGTTAACATACACAAGATCACATAGAGAGGAAGTAACCAAGTCAGGATTTAAATGCAGTGAAACATAACATGTTCAACATAAGAACTTGATAGCTGGGATGCGTAGGATGAAACCAAGGCCTAACACCCTCTCTACCATAACATCCATCTATAAAGCAACTACAAGAAGAGGAGTACTTGCCTCTCAGAGACGCAACAAAGATTAAATGTGTGAGTCTTAACTGCTGAGGACAGCACCCAGAGCACAGCAAGTAGAACGTAAGTGGTCAGCATCTCTTTAAGCTCAGATGTTTAGAGTCCAAATTCTTCATATGCTGCATTGTTTTGAACATATCCTCTGGCTACCCTCCTCCTTCTCCAGACACATCACCCCTTTTCTCTGGACCTGAGTCTCAGCTAAAAGTTGACAGAAGTGGTCTTGGCTGGTCATGAAGTGCCCAAACTGATGAGCTGGGCTCTCTGGGATCTGCCTGCTTCTTCCCTCTGATTGATACCGGCACTCTACTTGGCCCCATTTCATCTTCCAAATTCTTCAACCACCACTCACTCCCCAGCCTGAACCCCTTCCAGTCATTTCCCCCACAACACTGGTCTGAGTTTTGCAAGATTTTATGCCTTTCCTGAGCACATATCCAAATGTAAAAACACTACATTAAGCACCAGGCCCTGGTTTAGAGCCTCCAAGTCAGTAAATTAAAAGTTGGAGCTCCCACTGTAACCATCTCTCTTCCTACCGTGCTCCTATTTATAACCGTCTGTTACTGTATGGGCTGACAAACACACTGCCTTTATATATGTGTGTGTGTGTGTGTGTGTGTGTGTGTGTGTGTGTGTGTGCGTGCATGTGCCTGGTTAAGTTATGAGGAACACAAAAATTCATTCTGTAACTTTTCTAACTTGGCAAGATGAAATTCTCAGCCACAGTCATGCGGCAGTGACGACCGTCAGCATGTGGTCCATGTCCTCTAACAGGAGCAAATACAGAGTGAACCGAGCAAATACAGAGTGAACCCGATGATGCTCAAGGAGCCATGCTCCATCCTCGGCTCCTGCCCATCATGCCATGAGAGGCCCCACAGATCCTGAGGCTCATGTCATGCTGTGCATCCGGGGCCCGACTTCACCCCGTGCTGGGATTTCAGGATTTGGTTTGGCAAATATCAAGGCAGAAAAAACCACTGAGATGAGACAGAGATGGAGGAAAGAAAGGAGAAAACAAACAAACAAACAAAAACCAGGAGACAAAAAGGGAAGGGGAGATCTTTGGGGAAAAAACACACAAAAAGGGAAGAAAGAACATATTTTGGGGAGTCCAAAAAGTAGAAGAGACCAAAGGAAAGAGGATGGAGGGCTGGACCAAGTCCCCAAGAGAAGGGATAAGTAGAAACATGAAGAGAAAAAAAAAGGATAATTAAAATGGAGAGAAAATATGAATAAATATTTTAAACACATATAATGCACATCCTTCACAATGCACGTTAAAGAACTTTTGCCCAGAGATGTTCAATAAACATCACTGCCCCAAGCACTAGATGCTTCCATGGGTGATCCTGTCATGGTGTGAAGGGTGAAGCCAGGCAGGCTGGGGCCAAATGCAGACTTCATCCTATACTAGCTCTGTGACTTTCAGCAAGTTGGCGGACCTCTCCAGGTCTCCATTTCCTCATCTACATTGAGGATAACAATTTTGCCCCACGGGCAGCCCTGAGGATTGAATGCACATATGTAGAACCAGTAAGTGTCATATAAACATCAGAGCTACCCAAGTTTACACGACTGCTCTGATCACTTCATCCTCCCAACAACCCCAGATGGAGATACCCGCATCCCCAGTTAACCCTTGAAGATGCTGGTACCCCAGTTAATACACCCAATAATCAGCAGGAGATGGTACTCAAACACACTTCAGGCCACTTACAGACCACACTTACAGACCACAGGGGAGGGGAAGAAGGGAAGGACAGACAGCATGTAAAAGAGAAAAAACAAAAACAGAGGGAGAAGCATCATTTTCTCTTTAGGTGAAATGGAAGACATTGAGAAGGCAAAGAAACCAGAGAAGAGGGAAGAGAAAAAAGGGGTGGAGTGGGCAGAAAGAGCCCGACCTTAACAAAGGTAACCAAGTTGAGGGACCATCCTCATCCGGCCAACTGGGTCCCTCAAGCCAATGAGGCCAGCCCTGGGAAGGGGTCGCACTGGGCTGGTCCTCTCGGAGAGCATCCTACACTCTCCTGGACTCATCCAGCACCACGAAGCCACTGCCACAGCACAGAACAGGGGGTCCCATAGACCCTGCCTCAGGACCTCTTCAAAGCATGAGGATCCCCTCCTAGTTCCAGAAGTTGCATTAGAGCTGATGAAGCATCAGGCCCCACAGCCCTCGTCTGGTGAGGACCCAGCTTGACTGTGCAGCCCTGGCAGTTGCACGCATCACCCTTTGGCTCGAGAGCAGAGTAAATTTGCTGTGGACGTTACCAAGAGAAAATAAATACTGAAACTCCACAAGGACTCCATGCAACGGCTTTCCAAAGTCCAGCCACGTGCTGTAAGCAGACGTGGAGTCAGCCCCGACTGCAAAATCTGAATTCAATTGACATTTTGAAGGAGGAGGGGGAGGAGGAGATGAGGTTGCTGGTCAGGAAGAACGGTTTCATACCTTTCTAAAAGATGGGAGGAAGGGGGAATTAAAAATAGATTTGTTGTCGCCTTAACACTGCAAGCCACACATACGACATTGATCAGAGAGAATCTGCGTGGCTGAGTATTGGACATGGAGGTACCAGTGGACTCATTTCTCATCCATAAATATTGACTGTGCTATAAGAAAGCCTGCGAGTCCAAGACTGGATCATGGACCTTCATAGGCCATGAGTGGGCAAGTCAGCAAGCAAAATCCATGCCTCTTGGCTCATATCCACCCATCGCCTATACACACTCAGACACAAAAACTGGCCAAGCCCCCCAGTCATCTCTCCTAAGCTTCCCAGTGGGTCCTGATCCACTCCTAAGAAGCCTGGGCCAAGGCCATGACTCCTCTCAACAGTAAGCCTGGCCCAACTCTCTGGGCCAGTCCCTTGATGGTTCTGGTATGGACACAATGGGAGGCCTTTAAGAAACCAGGGAGAGAGAGGGTCTGCTCATCTCCAGGAAGCACCAAGAATTCCAGGGGCGCAGGCTTCTTCCCTCCTCTGCACCCACATCTCTTCTTGTGTCTGAGTCTCTGTCACACACCTTTAAAGGCAAGCATCTCCCTTACTCCAGTAATTGATTCCTTTAAATAAAATGTCCTGAGTCACAAAGCTAACAGGGAACCAATTTCCCATAATTTTCAATGGGAAAAGTTCTAATTAAAATTATAAATTTAGATTATAATTGAAACTTAACAATGTGTTCCATGTGAAGCCAGCTCTCCCCTCCCAATTTCCTAAAATGAAATAAAGACATCGTAAACATAAAACACCTATACAGAAGCGACAGATTCTCCTGTGAGGATGTAAAATGTTTACAACACCGCTTCCTGATCGGAAGAGTCTCCGCGCCGCTGTCAACCTGCAGTTGTGCGTGAGGCCGCCTGGCCGTTTTCAGCGCCGGCAGCACGCACATCCCCGGCTTGCTCAGGCTTAGAGGCGTCTCATGGTGTCTATTAGGATGTGCGTGCGCGCATGCTGTTGTGGTCTGACTCTTGGCGACCCCCTGGACTGTAGCCCACCAGGCTCCTCTGACCAGGGAATTTCCAGGCAAGAATACTGGAGAGTGCTGCCGTTTCCTTCTCCAGGGGATCTTCCCAACCCAGGGATCAAATTCACATCTCCTGCGTTGGCAGGCAGATTCTTCACCACTGAGCAACCAGGGATGCTCCAGAGTGTCTGTAGACAATTCCGGTTTTCTACCAACTGTATCTGGTCTAGGACTTAATACTATTTATTGTATTTTTTATTTAAAGTATATTGATTTTTGCAAATAAAAATTATCTCTATATAAATATCATCCCCAAAATACACTACTAAGATATGTACTTTCCATTGTAAAGCAACTATTTAATGCAATAAATATTAATTAAAAAAAACAAAGGAAGTGTAGACACATATTTTCATATCTAGTCACCAGGCTCATTTCTCATGTCAGCTTTTTATAAAATTCCCTGCAGTTTAATCACCCAAATTAAAGGGTTAGAAAAGCATTCATTAAAAAGTTTTCCACAAAACAGAACAAAGATACGTACTTTCTACAAAGTATTAAAAAAAAAAGAAGGGGAGCAGTAATATTATCTGCAGTCCACAAACGATAGAAGAACCCAAATATTCATCCAAAGATGAATGGATAAACAAAATGCAGTACATACATACAAGGGAGTATCACTCAGCCTTGAAAAGAAAGGAAATTCTGATATGTGCTACAATGTGGAAGAACCTTAATGATATTCTTCCAAGTAAAGTAAGCCAGAATTGAAAGGGCAAATGCTGCACGATTTCACATATGTGAGGAACTTAGAAGAGGCAAACTGATGGAAACAAAACAGAACTGAGGTTACCAGGGGCCGGGGGAGGGGAAATGAGAAACTGCTGTGATGAAACAGTTTTGGAAATGAAACCTGGTGATGGTCACACAACACTATGAATGTACTTAATGCCAGGGAAGGGCACACTCAGTGACTTAATGACTGAACTGGTAAATGTTATGTTATGTGCGTGCGTGCGTGCGTGTGTGTGTTTTGTTTTTGCAACTCCAAGAGGCATGTGGGAGCTTAGTTCCCCAACCTGGGATGTAACTCATGCCCCCTGCAGTGGAAGCATGGAGTTTTAACCATTAGACTGCCAAGGAAGTCCCTACGTTTTATTTTCTGACAATTAAATAAGAGGCATTCTACTTGGAAGACCTCAACCCAGAAGCATGCTGTAGGTTGTATGTCATCAATATCTGGATCTAGTGAATTTGGAATGAAGTTTTCTTGGTGACAAAGCAGCCTGTTAAATGGCATATGGACTATTGGAAAGGGGCTCATTGGTGAGACAAGGTTTTCAAGAAATGTGGACTGGATAAAATATTTTAGAGGTTCTCTCCTCCTTTTCATAAGCAGACTGCACGTCTAGAGAGACTACAGTCAGTAGCCTTAGTGATGTCATCCCAGGGGTGATTGCTAAGCAGTCTTGTTTTCAGACTCTATTGGAAAGACTTATTTCTATTTGCCTGATGTGAGCTATTAATAATAATATGAGAGTTATGGACCCTATAATAATGCCATGCCTGCCTCTCGTTAGCCTGTCTATGAGCTGCTGGCCAGAGCATCTGAAATTATATAAGGCAGGGAGGATGCTAGAATCATCTCAGCACTCTTGACTAATGAATATAGTGAGGGTGTAGCGAGATGCTAACCCTCTTTCACCTCAAACTTTTTGGCTGCTGGTGTTACCTAACAAAATCACTCAAGATATTTGCATGACCAAATTGATTTAGGTAAATTCATACCAAAAAAAAGAAAGGAATAGTGGGACTTCCCTGGTGGTCCAGTGGCTAAGACTCCATGCTCCCAAAGCAGGGGGCCTGGGCTGGATCCCTGGTAAGGGAACTAGATCCCACATGCTACAACTAAGATTCGGAATGTCAAAACAAAGAAGATACTGTGTGCTGTAACTAAGACCCAGAGCAGCCAAATAAATATTATTTTATATTTTTAAAAAGAAATAGGATTAGGTAGTCATTTGGTCTCTTCCAACTATAAAGTTAGTTGCTCAGTTGTGTCCAACTCTTTGTGACCACATGGAGGGTAGCCTACCAGGCTCTTCTGTCCATGGGATTCTCCAGTCAAGAATACGGAGTTGGTAGCCATTCCTCTCTCCAGGAGAGCTTTCCAACTCAGGTTCAATCCCTGGGCTCGCATTGCAGGGTCCCAGCCTTGCAGGCAGATTCTTTACCATCTGAGTTATTAACCTCACCTCTGAAATAGCTAGTTGTAGTTTTTGCATGACTGGCCCTGACTCTGGGGTGCAGAGACTGGGATGGGGGGAAAAAAAAGAATAAGAGTTTGGGATTATCATTCAAGAGTAAGAGAAGTAGTTAGCTTCTTACTGGGTATCATCTGTGGATAGATGCTCTATCCAGACTTGATCTTCAATTTCAGCTATTTTAGTTACCTACATTTTTGAGAGGGAAAAAAACTCCATCCAGTTCAGCAAAAGTCACTTCGTCCCATAAAGACACCACCCTTATGGCAGAAAGTGAAGAAGAACTAAAGAGCCTCTTGATGAAAGTGAAAGAGGAGAGTGAAAAAGCTGGTTTGAAACTCAACATTCAAAAAACTAAGATTAATGGCATCTGGTCCCATCACTTCCTGGTAAATAGATGGGGAAACAACGGAAACAGTGACAGACTTTATTTTCTTGAGCTCCAAAATCACTGCAGATGGTGACTACAGCCATGAAATTAAAAGATACTTGCTCCTTGGAAGAAAAGCTATGACCAACCTAGATAGCATATTAAAATTCAGAGACGTTTTTACTTTGCCGACAAAGGTCCACCTAGTCACAGGTATGGTTTTTCCAGTAGTCATGTATGGATGTGAGAGTTGGACTATAAAGAAAGCTGAGCACCAAAGAATTGATGCTTTTGAACTGTGGTGTTGGAGAAGACTCTTGAGAGTCCCTTGGACTGCAAGGAAATCAAACCAGTCAATCCTAAAAGAAATCAATTCTGAATATTCACTGGAAGGACTGATGCTGAAGCTGAAACTCCAATACTTTGGCCACCTGATGCAAAGAGCCAAATCATTAGAAAAGTCTCTGATGTTGGGAAAGATTGAAGGAAGGAGGAGGAGGAGATGACAGAGGATAAGATGGTCAGATGGCATCGCCAACCTAATGGACTAGAGTTTGAACAAGCTCTGGGAGATGATGAAGGACAGGGAAGCCTGGCATGCTCCCGCCCACGGGGTCACAAAGAGTTGGACACGACTGAGCGACTGAACAACAACTATCCAGTTCAGCAAAAATCACTTTGTCCCATAAAGTAGTGTCAGAGAACTGGAGTGACCTTAACAACCAACTGCTACCTGAGGCAGGAGAGGAAGGAACCAGTCATTCTGTGATTTTAAGATTTTTTCCCCCTAACATTTTCTTATGAAAGTTTTCAAACATACAGTAAAGGTAAAAGAATTTTACAGTGGACATGAAAATCCCCACATGTATATTCTACCATTATTAACATCTTATCATACTTGCTATACCATACCTACCCATTCTTCTCATCATCCATCAACAGTTTTAAAATGCATTTCGAAACAGTACATTAGTCATCAGCTCATTATTCTCTAGCCATTTTGGTATGTATTGCATTAACTAGGGTTTGATAAAATTACATAGAAGGAAATGCACAGGCCAACCACTGAGTGAGTTTTGACAAATGTCTATACCTATATAACCCAAACCACTTTTAAGATACAGACCATATTGGGGTAATGATGTAATTTTCTCAACCCACTTACCACTTAATCTCTGCCTACACTCCCCATATGCAACCATTTTTAAATTTATTTCCATTATAAATTGGATTGTCCCATCCCAGAACTTCATTCATTAGGATTTAAACTACATAATCTTTTGGGTATGCCTTTTTCAGAGTGTAACATTTGTGTGATATACCCACGTCGTTGCATTTATCCGCTGTCTCTCTGTACTGCTCAATGAATGATACACCATTGTATTAATAAATCACTACCACTCCCTTATTGACAAGCACCTGGTCTGTCTGCAGTTCTGGCAATGATTACAATTCAAACTGAAGAGTCAGAAGGCAGGTGTCTGTTTAGTTTTACAAGAAACTGCCAGTTTTCAAAATAGATGATCCATTTTATACTCTTACCAGTAAAGTATGGGAATTGTGCCACATCCTTACCAATATTTGACGTCAATCTTCTTAATTTTAGCCATTCCAGTGGGTTTGTGGAAGTATCTCATCATAGTTTCTCCTGCCTTTTTGTGGGGTCCTCAAACTTTTTCTTTTAATAGAATTCCATTGATTTGCTTATGGTGTTTCTCAATGTATCTCTTCATATGGCTTTTTGAGTGGTTGCCCTGAATATTGCATTATACCCGCAAAACTTAGCAACACCTACTGCGGCAGACATTTACCAGTTTGAGCCAAGTGCAGAAACCTTACCTGTCTTCGCATTCCTTTATTCTCTCCCATTTACAATGGAACTGTTTTACTGTTTCCCTGACATACACTGAAAGCCACATCAGACACTTTCCAAATGCCTTTATATCTTGGACACCTACTGTGAAACTAAGGTTCCAACAAGCAGACACACCTGTGTGAGATTAGATGCAAAAATGAACATCAGGAGGTAGAGCAGCTCTTTTGCTGCCTTGAGTCTTTCCTGGCAAGGAAGAGATGTTTGGTTTTTTCAGAGCCATCTGTAGTTAGATCCCCAAGTCCAGTTCTGAACTTCTTGAGAGCCAAAAAAACACTGCCTGACCTGTCCTTGCAGATGTCTGCAGACCAGGTGCTCCTTATGGGAAGAGCGGTCCCAGGGGCTTCTTAACCACAATTTCCCTGGTGGTCTGCTTCTGGGTGGTTCCCAGAACTGCTCCTCGCAGCTCAGCTGAAGTGTGTCTCCAGCCTCTCCTAGAATTCTGCAAGGCACCTAATAACGGCAGTAAATCCTTTTCTGCTTAAACTCATGCATTCTCTAGTCTGTAACTGAACTCTGATAGACAGAGTCCCATGACTAATTACTGGCAGAGCAGGGATCAAAACCTGATCTCTGTTCTTTCTTCCACTGTGCGCTGCTGGAGTCTCTCTTGACAACGTTCTTCAAAGGAGCAAGAGTTGAAAGTCCCATGCTCTATTTTGAGAACATGCACTGGGAATGAAATGTTTGTATCACTATGTCATTCATTTCCTTTGCCCACTTTCCCACACCCGCCCTCACCACTCCCTGGGTTGGACCTAGACACTGTGGGTACTTCCCAGACAGCAAAATGGTGACAGCCACAGGACATTTTTCTGCTGTGCCTCACTACTGGATCTGAATTAATCAAGACATTTGTTTCTTTGAAGATTAAACTCACTCTAGTAAACAGAGAAGGATTTAATCTAAAGTGGTTTCCCATACTCACCTGCATGTGGACAAACGCTGAACTTGGAACTCAAAGATCTGAAAATTACAGTCCAGCTACATCCCAACTTGGGTTACTGATCAAGCCTTTTTTTTCCTGAGCTTCCGCTGCTCCAGCCCCTTTGGCTGCCTTGCCTCTGTGCCCAGGTCCTGACACACTGCCTCTTAAACCTTTGGAGTTCTGGAATGACGAGGGTCTTACATATGCTAGTGAGTTGACTGGTGGCTGGGTACCCCTAGATAGCTTGAGGACTGGGTGTGGTCACCAAAAAGACCAAGGTAAGATTAGAGAGTTGCAACTTTCAGCCCCACCAGGCCCCCAATGTCCAGGAGGAGTAGAGGAGCTAGAGGCTGAGTTCAGCACCAGGGGCCAATGATTTTATCAGTCATTCCCGCACAATGAACCTCTATTATTGCATTGTATTGTTCAGTCACTCAGTTGTCTATAACCCCCCTAAAGGACAGGGTTCAACACAGCTTCTGGGTTGACGGAGAAGGTCCTAAGAGAAGGATGCCTAGAGAGCATGTGAGAGTATGCAACCCCTGCCCCCCACCATACCATGGTCCTAAGTTGTATCCGTGAATAGTAAACTAGAATAGTAAGTAGAGCACTTTCCTGAGGTCCAGGGGAGGGACGTGTAGAAACCCCCTGAATTTATACCCAGTTGGTCAGAAGGACAGGTGCCAACCTGAGACAGGTACTGAAGTGGGAACAGTCTTGTGGAATGAGGCCCTTCACCAGTAGTGGCAGAAGACAGCTGGAGCACAGAGAGTTGGAAAACTGGTGTGGGAAGTAACCCCCAAGTATGTGGTGTCAGAAGTGTAGATAAAAATTGTGTTGACTTGCTGTTCCTCCAATAAGACAAGCATATTCCTGCCACGGGACCTTTGCACCTGCAATTTCCTCTGGCTGGAACCTGCATCCTTGTTATCTGTATAGCATATACTTCACTTCCCTCTAGTGTTTACTCAAAAAGCCTTCCCTAATAACTGGCATGACTTCCCCGATGGCTCAGCAGGTCGAGAATCTGCCTGCAATGCAGGAGATAGGAGATGTGGCTTCCATCTCTGGGACAGGAAGATCCCCTGGAGGAGTAAATGGCAACCCACCCCAGTATTCTTGCCTGGGAAATCCCATGGACAGAGGAGACTGGTGGGCTACAGTACAAAGGGTCACAAAGACTTGGACACAACTGAGCATAATTAAATGAAAAAATGAACACCTAGCATATCCTGACTTACTGTTCCTCTTACAGCACACCTGTGATTCAGTCTTATGACCAGTCATCCTTCAGGATATATGAGGGATTTGTTCCAGGACTCCCCCCGCACCATACCAGGAATACCAAAATGCTCAAATTCCTTATATAAAATGGTGTAGCATTTGCATATAATCTATACACATCCTTCTCTATACTTAAAATCACTTCTAGATTCCTTATTACATCTAATACAATGTAATTGCTAATTAAATAGTTACTGGCCTTTGGCAAATCCAAGTTCTAGCTTTTTAGAATTTTCTGGAATTGTCTTCCCAGAATATATTTGATCCAAGGTTGGTTGAATCCAGAGATGTGAAATGCACAGTAACAGATGGCCAGATGTACCTATTTTCCATGTCAGTATTCCCAGTGCTTAGAAAGATGACTGGCACATAGTAGGAGCTCAATAAATGTGAGGAATGAACTCAAGCTGCCTGTCTGCATGTTTAAAGGGGACCCAAGGGTCTCACCTTTAAACCTGAGGTCACAACGCTGACTTTTAACAACCATCATAAATACTGAGATGGGTTATATGAAAAGCCATAACAGTGAAACACATGTGGTGGATAGTTTTGAAAATTTACTGATTCTAGGACAATCTGGTTTTAACATTTGAAAACCCCTCTGAAATCAACAGCCAACAGCAATAACCAGAGACCACACAGCAGTGATGCCACAGCTGCATAGCTTGCACAGTCAGAGATAGGTGGACAACAGGTGTCGGGGCCCCGGAACATCCGGCAGTTGATGGGGGAAGGGGGTCTCTCTTGTAACCCTTTGTGGGAAGGGGCAGGTGGAGGGTCAGATGTGTTTGCAACATTCCCAAAAAAGGAGCCAAGAGTAGGCTTGCTCCACTACAAAGTGGGCATAAGGGCCTTCTTCGTGGGATTCTTATAAGAAACCTGATACAATAATGCGGAGGACAGTACAATGGAGAAAGCGCAGATGGCAGCGACACCAAGTCGGGGAGGAATTCCAATGAGTGAGGCTCAATGTGGGGAAGCTTTAAGAATACGTGAACCAACATGTTTGCCCATATTTTCCTTCATACGTAGGCAGAGCAGTAAAATATGATAAAACCCCATCTAATTAGGTCTAAAAGGGCTTTTTCAATAAATATAAAAGATTCAAAGGGATGAGAAAGCATTGTGTCACAGCTTAATTAAAAGCCTTTTAAGATTTCTTGGCTTTAAATAAAATGATGGTGCATCTCACAATTGGCAGTGTCTGAGATTAGGCGATATAGGAAATTTGTTTGAGAAAAAAATTGGCAACAAAATTCTAACGCACTCTTGACCCCAAGTATTTCTCTCCTGGTTTATCCATTGACTTAATTTTCCTGTATTTAATCCCTGTGTCTATTTTCAGGCCTAATTTATACTGTGCATTTCCCCGGGGAGAAGAAGCAAATCTGAGTGTTTCTCAAGGATAATGATCTCTTGACGGGTTGTCCTAGGGCTAGCAGGATCAGTGTCATCTGGCAATTTTGTAGAAATGCACACCCTCACGTCGTCCCATGCGTGTGTGCTAAGTCGCTTCAGTAGTGTATGACTCTATGACCCCATGGACCGTAGTCCACCAGGCTCCCCTGTGCATGGGCTTTCTCCAGGCAAGAATACTAGACTGGGTTGCCATGCTCTCCTCCAGGGGATCTTCCTGGCCCAGGGATTGAACCCAGGTCTCCCGTGTCTCCTGCATTGGCAGGTGGGTTCGTCCCCACTAGCGCCACCCAGGAAGCCCCAGGCCCTCCAAAGTCCCCCAAAATCAGAAATTGTGGGGAGGGGAGTTATTATAAACAGCTTTTCAGTTGATTTTGACGCACTCTAGAGTTTAAGAGGCCCTATTTCAGGAAAATCACCAAGCGCCATATACCAGCAGCTTGATCACTCAAGTTTAACTACTCAATGAAGTTTAATTAAAACATTCTGCGAATGCATCCTATGCCAGGCACCCTGTGAGGGCGTGCAACTCAGGAGACCAAGTGGTCAGGAAGACCACTCGGAGGCAGCTTGCCTGCTGAGATGTGTGCCCATCTGCGCCTTCTCCCTGCTTCTTCTTGGCTGCTGGTCTGAAAAGACACTGATGCCCATGAGCCACACTGGACACTGAGATGTCTCGGCTCAGAGCTGAGGATGGCACAACTGCAAGATGGCATTCTGGGATCTGATGACACTATGAGGCTACCATGCCACCCGACACTGCCAACACCCTGACTTCTTGGATGGGAGAGAGAAATCAGCTTCCCCCTGGTGAAACCGCAGTTACAGGGGACCTGCTGTTGTATGCTACGGAGCCCAATTGTCACTGGTGTACCACTCTCTTTCCATCGCCCTCTTTTTGGTCTGCAAAACTCCAGGTTCTTCTTGCTGAATACCTCAGCTCCCACTTTCCATCTTCCCATCTTCCCCCCCATCCACAGTTGTTCTTCCTGAGAACATTCATAGACCCACCCAACATTCTAGGCTGACAACAAAATGAGGGCATCGTTTCCAAGTGTCTTCACCCACACACCCTGCAGCATCCCCCCACACTTCTCTGCTCAAAGTACAGCCCAGGGAGCAACTTCAACAGCATCACCTGGGAGTTCGTTGGAAAAACAGACTCTCAGGCTTACCCCAGCCTTATGAATCAGAGCCTAAATTTTGACAAAATCCTAGGAAATGTGTCTATTTCCATCACAGCTTGAGAGACATTAATGTCACCATCATCTTCACTTACAGTTGCTCATCTCAGACCACAGACTGGGAGATGCAGGCTCTGGCTACACCCTCTCCCCTCCCTTGGGTCTCTCAATCTTTGTCAATCTTTGCTACAACTCTAAACGCCACCTACACCACCCTGAATTGCTACTCACTCTTCCGTAGACAAAATCATTATATGCCCTTCTTCTTCTTCTTCTTTTTTTTTTCCTAACTCCCTCTGCCTGGGATGCCCTCTGAAGCATCTGCATACCCATGGATCCCCCCATTCACCTTTCAATGTGCCCTCAGTTCAGACGCCACCTCCATGAGGATTTTGGGGAGAGAGACCGAGTCTTCCACGTCAGCAAGGTGGCACAGCAGTGGGTTCTGGAGCCCATGCCACCTCCTAGAGTGTGACTTAAAACATTGGAGGCATTTTCTCTCTGTAAGACTCAGACAACAATGGGACTCTATGTACCACGGGGCAGTTCTATGAATTCAAAGAGCTGATGGAACCAAAGCATCTGGAACAGTGTTTGATACCTAGCCAGTATCAGTGTTGGTTGCTCAGTCATGTCCGACCCTTTGCGACCCTATGGACTGTAGCCCACCAGGCTCCTCTGTCCATGGAATTCTCCAGGCATGAAGACTGGAGTGGGGTGCCATTCCCTCTTCCAGGGGATCTTCCTGACCCAGGAATCAAACCGGGATCTCCTGCATTACAGGCAGATTCTTTACCATAATAACCACTTAATAAATGCTAGACATTAATCCTGGACACCAAGCCCTAGCATGGGAGCAGACACACAGTGGGTTCTCAATAAACACTCACTGAATCGAACTTGCAATTTCTTCACTGACGTCTGTGCCTTAATTTTTCCTGGGCTCATAAGTTTATCACACCAGCTCTTCTCCACAGCTGAGAAAAAAGCCCAAATCCACCCCCCACAGGGACATTATTTAGATGAAAGAACATTTTCTGCAGCCATCCAGTCCTCAGAGCCTCGCCAAGAAATAGAAAAGCAAAGCAATATAAATGTTAATAGAAATTGTCTCTCTGCTCTAACTTAGGCTGCTCTCCCGCAGCCCAACAAAGAGGGAATCAGATGGCAGAAGGGACAGGAAAACATGGGACTTGGACATACTGAAGCCCAAAGGACTTTAGGTCCTGGGAGGAAATGCAGTTCTAGGCCAACAAGGAAAAGAAATCAGGACAAGGGGCTTCTCCTTGGGAATGTCTTCAAGATAGGAGTCGTGCTCCTACCCTGGTCCCCTGAACACCCATCAACCAGTGCCTAAGAAGGGCAGCCCTGAGTCTACATGGCAGGAATGAGAAAGCGATTACAATGCAGTCCCTGTCGGCAAGGGCGACTGAGACAGACAGACTAACAACTATAGTGGAGTGTGAGATAATGCTGCTGAGGGAACAGGCGCAAGATGTTAGGTAAGCAAGGACAGGCGCATCACCCGGCCAACGAGACAGCAGAGGAAAGAGGTTCAAGACAGTCTTCTTACAAGGAAGACCCTGAGGCTGGGTTCTGAAGGGTGGATAGGAGTTAGCCTGGCAAAGAAGGCAGGAAAATGCATTCGAGGCAGCAAAAAGATGAGGCACAAAGACTGGGGACACATTATGGAAGGCTGAGTAACAGTCCCCAAAGATGCCCAAGAGCTAATGCCTGGAAGTTGTGGATGTTAATTACATGGCAAAAGAGACTTTGTAGGTATGATTAAGATTATGACATGCAATTATCCTGGAATATCTGGCTGGATCTCATATAGTCACAAAATCCTTGTACAGAGAGGTAGAAAGAGTCAGCATCAGAGAAAAAGTTACTGTACTAACAGAAGCAGGGACTGAAGAAATGCACGTCACAGATGAAGGATGGGGCCACAAGCCAAGAAATGCAGGCAATCACATGAAGCTAAGAAAGAGCAAGGCAAAGGATTCTCCCCCCAGAGCTCTTGGAAGAAACCAGCCCTATAGACACCTTGACATTACCCAGGAAAGGCTGATCCTGGACTTCAAATCTCTAGAAGTATAAAAGAATAAATTTGTATTAGTTTAAGTTGTTAAGTGTGTGGTCATTTGTTAGAGAAGCAAGAAATTAATATACACACATTGTTTAAGGTGCATCCTCACTAATGTTAAAGAAGCATGTCAGAAAGATGAAACCAGCTGAGGACGCAAGCCATGGGCCAAAGCACGAAAGGCTTTGTGTACCAGGCTGAATCATCTTCCACGTGGAGCAGCTGCTAACAGATATTAAGGAGGGGGATGAGAGAATAAGACTGCTAAAGCTCTGAATCCTCAAACTTGGAGACCTTAAATCTCAGGAATTACCACATGTCTAATTCCCCACTTTACTGAATCGCATTTTTCTCATGGGCTGTAATGAATTTAGGAAAAGAAAGAATAACCAGCTGGTGGGTGTAACTATTTCCAATCCCCTCATTCCATTCAAATGTTTCTGAAGACGCATGCAGGGCTATATTTGCAGAGCTGCAATCAAGGATGAGCGTGCATGAGCAGGCAGCTGGATTGCACTGGGATTGGGAGTTCCCCCCCAAATTCTGGCCAGATGATTACTATCTGTCTTAAAAGGCCATGAGGACTTTCCTGGTGGTCCAGTGGTTAAGAATCCACCTACCAATGCAGGGGATGCAGATTTGATCCCTGGTCTTGGAAGACCCCACATGCTGCAGAGCAACTAAGCCCGTGCATCACAACTACTGAGCCCAAGCACCCTAGAGCCCATACTCTGCAGCAAGAGAAGAACTTGAGAATGAGAAGCAATGAGAAGCCCAGGTACCGCAAGGAAGAAGAGTAGCCGCCTCTTGCCGCAACTAGAGAAAGTCCATGCCAAGCAACAAAGACTCAATGCAGCCAAAAATAAATGAGTTAATAAATTAAAAAACTTAAAAAATAAAAAGGCCACACACTCAAATAATCAACAGCCCCCTCCCCTAGGAAGGGGGAAGGAACCTACACATGTAGCACTGACTCAGGGCCACAAGCGTGTGAACGGCACCTCGGTGGATTCTGAGGATGGGCGATTGTCACCCTTCTGGGCACATGCTAGGTGCCGGGGGCTCCGCGAGTCTCGTGTGATCGAGCTCCATTCCCCGAGCACAAAGCCCGCCAGAGAAACCAGGCACGGGAGACTCTCCCTCCACCCTGTGCCCCACGAGCCCCTGCCCAGGGTCTGCAGTGCAGCACCACCAGGCCCCCTGCCCCCCAGATCCTGTCTGTGCATCACACCCTCGCCTCGCACCCTCCTCTGCCAGCCACACCCTTGGCCAAATGCCACTGGCTGCCAAAGGCATTGCCAAGGTGGCATCCAAGCAGCCCTGGATCTGAACAAGCTGGCTTTACTTTGGCACCACCACCCAACCCCTGAGGCCATGGCACAGGCCCAGTTCCAAGGCAGTGCCCTGGCTGTGGCCAAAGCAGGGGACCCACAGGGAGCGGTGCTCAACTAACTGAAGAGCCTATTTCAAATATCACTAGCCCTCTCGGACCTCAGTTAAAATAGTAAGCCACTGCCTTCAGAGCAGCGCTTGGCTCCTTCCCAAACGGGACACCCCACAATGTACACCATGTACGCTTCTCAGACACTGACATTCCCCACAGCCCCAGAGGGCTCCATGGTATTAAAACACCCAAGATGCCTGACACCTTTGAGCACACATGGAGTCTCCTATTTGACCCGCTGTAAACAAAACCCACCTGCCAATGCAGGAGACATAAGAGATGTGGGTTGGATCCCTGGGTTGGGAAGATCCCCTGGAGGAGGATATGGCAACCCACTCCAGTATTCTGGCCTGGAGAACCCCATGGACAGAAGAGTCTGGCAGGCTTTAGTCACGCGGTTGCAAAGAGCTGGACACACCTGAAGGGACTTAGTGCACGCATGCAAAGAGCACTGCTACAAAGCTCTATGCTACCCAGCTCCACCCTTCCTTCAAGACTCCATATGTGGAGACAGTACATTCCTAAAAAGAGAATCACTGAGTTAAAGGGTAAGGGCAATTTATAGTTCTTGGGATGAACTGGCAGTTTACTGTCCAGAAAGAATGACGCAGATGCGACCAGCAATGCAGACTGGACAGCCGCTGATGGAGCCCTGGCTTTGTCACAGAACTGGGCTAAGCACCTCTCCTCTGTCCTCCTTTCAGCGGCCCACAAAGGTCAGTCATTGTTGTTTAGTCACCAAGTTGTGTTCTCATTCTTTTGTGATTCCATGGACTACAGCCCGCCAGGCCCCTCTGTCCGTGGGATTCTCCAGGCAAGAATACTGGAGAGGGTTGCCATGCCTCCTCCGGGGGATCTTCCCGATCCAGGGATCGAATGCTAGTCTCCTGTTTGGCAGGTGGATTCTTTACCACCAGCCACCTGGCAACCACAAAGCTCAGTTAGCCCCATTCAGTTAATGTGGAAAGTGAGGTCATAAAACGATTGGCCCAGGGCAATACAGTTCTTTTGAGACAGGACTGGGAGAAGAATCTAAATCCCAGAATCCTCCAGTTGTGTTGTATCTGCTGAATGATTTGGATCTCTGAGCTTTCCCACACGACGACAACAGCTTTCATTTATTAATGATAACCATAGTCCAGGTTCTAGACTGGGTACTTTATTATGTACGCTCCCACATCCATCCAAGTCAATGAGGCAGTCATAATGATGATGTTGCCTCTGATAAGGCTGGCAGCAACCGGCTCTGAATGCTAACATGTGCGAGGCATTGTGCAAAGCCCTTTACATTCATCGATTATTTTAACTCTCAACACCTATGAGCAAGGCACTACCAGGGCCGGTTTATAGATGAAAGAGTGAAGCTCAGAAAAGCAACTTCCCTCAAGAGCACCCACAGATTATAAATGGAAAACACATCCATTGATAAACGAATTTGAACACAGAGCTGTCTCCCAAACCTAATCATTTTGTTGCAATGCTAGACTGCCCCAACAGCCAACATCATCTGGTGGGCGGCGAGGAAGAGGGTTTCTAAAGACGACGGTGAGAAAAATCAGCATTCCGTTTTGGTTCCTCTTCCCCACGATGCACTCACTGTGTGTAGTTTGATCCATGCAGCGTTTATTTCAACACCATCCGGCTGGCTGCATACAAATGCGGTTCTCTCTCTTCCGAGAGCTGCTTCCCATTATAGCAAAGGAGAGCCACAAGGATTGGTACATATCCTGACACAAGCCTCCAAGGGCTAAGAGGGACCTTGTCATCAGAGCCTGGAAGAATACAGGAAGGCTCCCTCTCAGGGGCGCCCTCTGCAGTGCAGAGGCAGGAGTAGAAGGCAGCTAACATAGGTCTGTGTAAGGGGAACAGCATCAGGCTGGGAAAGAAGTCAAAAGTTCAAGTCCCAGCCCTGCCAACAACACAAAGTGTGACCTGGAGCAAGTCAGTCTTGGCTTCATGGACACTAGCACAATTATTAAACAACATGATGTAATTCTGAACTTCCCTCTGGAGGAACTGGGGGCGATTCTTAGTAAAGAATGACTTAAATTCTTAAAGAAAGGATTCAGCAAATCAAGACAAGATAGCTGGGCCCTAGATCATTTGCACAAGTAACCTATCATCTTAGAAGTTCTCGTCCTCAAAATGAACAGGCAAAAACCCATGCATTGGCCCCTTTCTGCCCTAAGGCAGCTACCATCACAGCATCTTCATGATCCTACACCAATTCACACCTTGGTAATACTGCAGACTGAAAAGAGTCTAAGAAATAAATCATAACCTCCATCAAATAAGAATCTGATCATCTCCAAGAGATCCAGAATCGGCACAAGGGACCCCAATTCCAGCTGAATAATGCTATGACCAGAGAAGAAATGGGAGGGAGAAGGGGGAAAAATCCCCTGCCTTACTGCCCCAGTACTTTATCCTTGTCATCCTCTTGCAATGGCTAAAAGGAGACCAGCCCTGCTGTCTGCCACCAGCGCCATAATGGTTTTCTTGTGTGTCTATCAGTAAAATACACAGAATGCCCAGGTGAGAAGGAAAGGCATTCATGCCAACAAAAAAAAATTCATAAAGTCAACTTTGGCTTGCCAGAGATGCTCTTTTCATCATAACTTCAGAAGTCTCCAGGTGTTAACAGCTGGAAATGGTTAGCGGGTTACTCTTGCTGGGGTTTACAGCCATATTCTCAGCGTTCAACCGAGATTTTCCGAGCACATAGGACTCCAGGCATATACGCATCAGCACCCCCAAGCCCAATCTCTCTCTGATTGCTCTGGCTTCCCAGCCAAACTTACTCCCTGCTTCCAGTTCTTTGGAATCAAAGGAACTTAAAAAAAATCAAGCTGCTTGGGGAAGAAAAGATGTCAATTTGTAAATTCCCTACTTGGCCCTGTCTACCTGTAAAAACACAGAAAAGTCCGGGGGAAGTAAAAGAAGAGGATTTTGTTTCTCTTTTTAGTTTCCAGATGGAGCTGCCTCCCACTGGCTACCCACACACCCAAGAGGCTGAAGGCACTGGTATGATTTTAGTAGTACCGTGCAGGCCTTGGGCAAGTACCCCCATAAAAATCAACAACAGCGAGCACATCTGAGCAAGCCAGAGAGATAAAAACGAGAGAACCAATGTGTCCTTGGCTCTGAATATGTCTGCGGCATCACCAAGCAGAGACCCATCAGAAGGACATTTGTGCACACATGTCAGCCAGACTGAGCCAAGGTCTTTCAGAGGTAGAAACACTCCACCAGGCTGACAAAGTCTGAGGGGCTGAGAATGATGTGGCCCCAAATGACACCGGACAGGACCCTTAGGAAAAAGGTCTTTGACCATTTCCCAGGACGGAGAGCTCAACTCATCAGCCACATGGCCTGGAGGAGGAAAAGCGCCTTCAACGGAGCCTAGCACTGCCCTGCAACCAGCCTCCCCACATTGAAGCAAAGCTGTTGATATTCAGAGGAGCTGCCAATAATAAAGGAATCTAGTTAACATGCTAGGGGCCCCGAGTCTGTCCACCAGACGGGGCGCCACAGAAGGTGGCAGCAGTAATGGACGTGTCCACAGAGAAGCCAGCCTGAGCGTCTCACGTGGCTTTGCCAGGATGCCTGCCATGCGCCACGCACCTTAGCCTAGACGTCCGATGGCATGCCTTCTGAGTCACTGTATCTCTTCAGGTGACTGTCATGGTAGTAGGGATGCCATAACCAAGGCCAAAAAGTGGCTTAAATGGCAGAAATTCACTTTCTCATAGTTCTGGGGGCTCGAAGTCCTAGACCAAGGTGTTGGTAACGTTGGTTTCCTCTGCGGCCTCTCTCCTTGGCCTGCAGATGGCCATGTTCCCACTGTTCCTTCACATGGTCCTTGGCTGTGTCCCAATCTCCTCTTCGGAGAAAGATGGCAGTCACACTGGATTAGGACAGCCACACTGTCCATACCGGGCAACAGTCATACTAGACATGACCTCATTTTATCTTAATTACCTCTTTCAAGGTCCCGACTGCAAACACAGTCACCTTCCGAGTACTGAGGGTTAGGATTTCAACATAAGAATGCTAAGGGGGACAAGTCAGCCCATCAAAGTCATTACCATCTATATGCCACTGAGGAACACGAGACACACAGGAAGCAACCGACTTCTCAAAAGACACACCATGCCCACCTAAGATTCAAACCCATATTTCCTATTCCCTAAAAACACAATCCTTTTGCTCCAAAACAGTTGCCTCCATGGACTTCCCTGGTGGGCCAGTGGTTAAGAATCTGCCTGGCAACGTAGTTGGCAATACGAGCTCTATCCCTGGGCTGGGAACTAGGATCCCACATGCCGGGGGGCAACTAAGCCCAGGCGCCACCACGACTGAGCCTGCACTCTAGAGCTCAGACTCTGCAACAAGAGAAGCCACCGCAATGAGAAGACTGTGCACAGCGACTAGAGAAAGCCCACACACCGCAGCGAAGACCCAGTGCAGCCAAAAATAAACAAAGTATTAAAACAAAAACAAACAGAAGAGCTGCCTCCAACCAATGCTCAAGAAGGTGAAGCAGCTTATCAGAGAGTCACGAATCTTAAAAGCGTGCCACTGGGACTTGCACCCAGGGTCTAGCTAATTTTATCCCCAGTAGTTAATTGCACAGAATATGCTAAGACTACTCAGATGAAAATTGCTCTTTGTTGAGCCAGTAACTGCCCATCATCCTAACTCACTCTCTTCTATTTAGTGTTGTCTAGACACCATGATCGTGCAGAGCTACACATTCTCCATCGCACAGCAAAAATGTTAAAAAAAAAAAACAACAAAAAAACACTTCATTGCAGGCCATTCGACTGTAGAATCATGACAACCCTCAGAAAGTCCCCATTTGATTGATGCTTGTTCTCTAAATTGGATTTCATGCTTCCTAAGAGCCTCGTGATGGTGCCCAGCAGAAAACCTTATGTGTAGTAGACAGCTGATAAATATTTGCTGAATGGATGAACGTATGTAGGAATGGATGGAGTAGTCAAGGCAACCAGTTTTAAATTCCACGATCTGATACAGGATGTGACACCTGATTGCTGCTTCATGGTGAGGACTGTGTCAGACCCAAAGGACTGCCTTTCCTTCCTCCTGTGTATCTTCCTCCACCCAGTCAGCACATCAGGGCAGCATCACCAACGGAAATGGTAACGGCCCTTACCCAGGCACAGCATGCAGAGTCCAGGGACCAGTGAAACTCTCCCCTTAGAATTAATCCCAACACTAACTTGATGTTCTTCCTTCTCTTGCCAGACCCTTACTGGGTGGAAAGAAAGAAGGAAAATTTCACAGTCATTATCTGACTCCACCATCCCTGTTATCTATGCTCCTTTATGGAAAATGCCATTGCCATTCAAGGAATGTGTTTGAGTAATTCTATAAGCAAAGAGTTACCATGAGCAGTTTCCAAAGAAGTGAAAGACGATATAACTCACGGCATTTACAAGTAATTAAAACAAATAAAAAATACAAGAATGTAGAATGATATAATGCAAATTATATTAACATATGTTTATTTTTTGAGGAATACTCAGTGACCAGTGGATAGCTAGGATTTTAGAGTCTTTTTGAAGAGAAGAGACAATGAATCAGTGGATCAAAGAATTAAATGGGAAACTCAAACTGGAAACTTTGGCCTTGACCCCAAGAAATAGCTAGGTCTGGGTCTAACGGATGACCCTGGGCACAGATTGACCAGGGTGGCAAGCAAGTTACAAAGAACAGTGGCTTCAATTAAAGGCCCAGAAGCTATACCACATGTCATTGGAAAAGGGATAAAAAGGAGGTGGGGTGGTCTGCAGAAGGAAGATAGAGCCGACAACCACAGGGTGCAGGGTTCCTGGGGGGCCATAAGTGATCCTTTCAACTAAGGCATTTAGACTGGACACAGTGGGCATCAGAAAGCCATTCCATTATCCTGGGCAGAGGGACAAAACGATGTAAGAGGTTTCTGAGGAACTGACAGCACTCCAACTGCTTTGATTGGAGTCGAATGAATCAAAAAGGTGACCCTCAATGGCAGGCATGATGATTCAAGGGTGGTGAGGAGGACCCATGCATTAGAGAAAGAAAGAGCAAAGTTCCTGAGAACCAGGGACACATTTTAACAAGAAGTTATTCGTCCAATGATAGGGCACTAGAGTGGAATATAAGTGTTGTATGAAGTTTTTCTCAAAAGACCAGTTATAAATTTTAGAGATTTCCAAAGCAACAAATCACAGACTGGAAAAAGAGCTCTAAGAGCAAACTGTTCCAAACCCTTATTTTAGGGAGTCATTCATTCATCACTTATTGAGCCCACACTGTGTATGAGGCACCATGCTAGGCAAGGAGCAGGCATGAGTGTGCCAGGTATTACAAGACAGGTAAGGGGATGAGAAACACCTGAAGAGGAAAAGTGAAAGTGTTAGTCGCTCAGGCCTGTCCAACTGTTTGCAACCCCATGGCCTGTAGCCCATCAGGCCCCTCTGTCCATGGGATTTTTCAGGCAAGAATACTGGAGTAGGTAGCCATTCCCTTCTCCAAGGGACCTTTCTGACCTAGGGATCGAACCCAGGTCTCCTGCATTGCAGGCAGACTCTTGATTGTCTGAGCCACCAGGGAAGCCTGAGAAACACCTGACTCCAACTTTATTCCTCAGAGATGTGGCAGTTTCAGAAGGTGAGCAAGTAGAAAGAAGGCAGAAGAGAGAAAAGCATCTGTGCTAAGGTGGAAACACAAAGTGTGGCCCTCAGGGCTAGCAAATTTGTCAACTGCTGGAGCCGAGTGACAGAGAGACAGAAGGACGGAAAAATGGAAGGACAGAGGGGAAGGACAAAGAACATAGCTTTCATCAGAGAGGAAGAAACAGACTCCAGGAGCAGACTGCATTGATCCCTGTCAAGCCTTCTAACTCTGGGATAGAACACTCTGCTATACTCTGCCTCAATTCAAATTCTTCATACGTGCATTTAAATGTGTCCTAAAATACTACACAGAATAGAGGAGTGCTCTGGAAACCAGGAAAAGGGTTGATGATCTTACTGTAGAGAAGGAAAGTGAGTTGCCCACAGTAGACTGATCCATATGGCACGTGCCATTCAGAAAAAATATGCATTGCCTCCAGCCAAACGATATGAGCAGAAATACCCAAGCCCAGACAGACAGGAAAGAGCACAGAGTCGGGGAAAGCGAGGAGAAAAGTGGGGTTTAAATAAAAGTTGCTTCTTCCAGATTTCACAAAATGAAGATAAGAGTTCCTTCTTGCTGCATACTTAGTGCTGTGCCATTTTATAGATGAGGAAATTGAGGCCCTGGGAAGTAGAGTAACCTGTTACAATCACCCAACCATTAGAAGCTGATGCCAAGATTCAACCCCATACAGTTTGCCTCTAGAGAGCTTCAATCACTCCTGCTACCCAATGTAACCAGCTTGTGGGGTGAAGAACAAGATGGTGGATGCTACCTTGGTAGTTGGAACTACTTGGTAGGGAAGCCAGGAACTTGGATGCCAGGCCTTGTACCAGTAAGGATGTCAGTCTCAGTTGGAGAAATGGTCCCTTCCTGAGCATCTAAGCTGTCTTGAGGCAGGCAGGATCAGTTGGTTCGTGGGATCTGAGGTCTTCAAGGGGAGTGTTCACTAAGGCCAGGGGACCCACTGGCTGTGAGACACGGCAGAATGAAAGCCCAACCACTGGGCAACTAGGTCAGCCACATACTCCATTCCATCACTGATGGAAAAACATCAGGAAATCTCAATGTGGCTCCAGGGTAGTCAAGACACAAAAGGGAACAGGCAGAGAACTGGAGGAAATGAGGAGGAGTTAGAGTCACAGCAACTGAGAAAGACAAAGGATAGAGAGATGGAAGGATGGAGGGAGAGGAGAATGGAGAAGTGAATGAAGAGATGGAGAGAGGGGAGGAGGGATAAAGAGAAGGGTGGAGGGATGGAGACAGGGATGAAGGATGGAGGGAGAGACAATGTGTGTGTGTGTACACATGTGGGTATCATGCATCCTAATGAGGGTAGCAAGAAAACCTAGTAATACACTAGTTTTATTTTTTAAAAGGAAGTAGAGGCAACAACAGGGGGAAGAAGGACCAGTGACCTTGGCCCCCAACATTCTTCAACAGCCTCAACCAGAATCAAGTTTAAATTACATCCCCATGGCACAGACTCTAGCGCCTTCAGGAATTTGCCGTGCGTGGCAGGCCTCACAGAGGTGTGTTATAAATATTTGGCGATGGTGACAAGGACACCTACTAATTTACAGCCACCTAAGCTGCCTATCTTGTGGCTTTGTTTTGTGTTTGTCCTCAAAAATCTCCCCTTTATGAACCTCTCCATCTTGAGAGCAAAATCACATATACTTAAGGGATCAGTGAATCCTGGAGCTTCATTTCACATCAATTTCTTATAATTAATCAGTTTTATTTAAAGAGGAGGAAGGCGATATATATACATATATATATCTACAGACCAAGGAAAATGGATACAGTTTAGAGAACAATTATGCATAAGAGTCCCAGGAGGTTTTGCTGTTCAGATGGTCATTAAAGAAATGGATGGAGTTGGTTTTAAAAAATTTCCAGCTCCCCCTGCCTCCCCTGAATTGGATAAAGAAAAAAGAGAGGGTTATCTCTTCTTCCTTCTGGAACCACATTAAAATGTATCCCCAGACAGCCTTTCGCTAAGAACCTCCCACCTTGGCTACTCCTCAAGGATATAAATTCAGGGCACCATCTCTGGCTTTCAGAAGCACATCAATTACAGTTCGGGGTTCACTCCTTACTGTAGTTACTGGTGTTTTATTTTTAAACACAACAGCCAGCACACACGTGGCTGGACACAGAAAACCAGGTTTTGATACTATTTCATCTGACATTTCCTTAATTATCTAGTTGGTGGCTTTGTTTTAGGCTCCCCCAACCCCAGGTATAAATGTCTTCAGTTATAAATGGTGAATCCCTGTATCTGTTTACTCTTCAGTAGCCTGGATTAAAAATCAGCCCCCACCAGTCAATACGGATGAACCAGGCCATCCAGCAGACTGGTCCAGGCAACTGGGGACTGCTTCCTGCCTTTCTACTAAGTTGGCTAAGACAGCTGGAAGGATAGTGGGAACTACAAGGGATGTCATGATGTCACTATGGTGATTGACAGGCCAGAGATGGACTTTCTACTCTGCCATTTGACCACATAACTCCAGAGGAATGAAAAAGTTGATCTTTGCCTGGAAAGATTAAACTGTCTGCTCTGGGGTCAGATAAATAACTTCAAATCTTGACTTCTTTGTGCACTCTTGAGCACATCGCTTCCCTCATTAAGCCGGTGGCCTCACCTGTAAACCAGGGGAAGGAATTACACCTGCTTCGTAGGATCAGATGGGCCAAGTCAAAATTGGGATAAAAGACACCACACTGGAGATGCAGACACAAAGAACAGACTTGTGGACACCATGGGGGAAGGAGAAGGCGGGACAAACAGAGAGGAGCATGGAAATACTTACATTACCATACGTAAAATAGACAGCCAGTGGGAACCTGCTGCATGAAGCAGGCAGCTCAACCCCATGGTCTGTGACAACCCGGGGTCGGGCGGGGTGGGGGGTGAGGTGGGAGGTGGGAGGGAAGTTCAAGTGGGAGGGCATATATGTACACCTATGGCTGATTCATGCTGACGTATGGCAGAAGCCAATACAATACCCTAAAGCAAGTATCCTCCAATTAAAAAATTTTTTTAAAAGACACCACATTGGAGATACAGACAGTAAGCACTGCTTTGATCATGTAAGTGCTCAATTGAGCACTGTAATACAAATGTACCTGTGTAACAAACCAATCACAAGAAAAACAAAAGGGACTCAAAAAAGAATCTGCAGCGTCCGGGTAAAATGGAACATGACATCATCCCACCTTGCTACCCATACTGGCCTCACATGCTCCCATCACTGGCCCCTCTAAGACCAGCCAACTGAACACAGTTCTCTGACCCATTGAAACCTCACTCTGCCAATGGGGCACCCTGAATTCCTATGTGAGCCACCTCAGGTTCTGGAAGGATGCAGGGTGGCCACCTCACGTGTCCTGGACATTGGGCTCTGAAGATGCAGAGCTAGTCCCAGGGAGACATCCTGGGATGATCCTATCAGAACAAGCAGAGGGGGAGGGAGAGTGGAAGGGGAGGGAGGGAGGGAATTAGCCTCTCAATGACTCACTCATCTCATCACCATGCCCTGCTGAGTCTGGGGTCCTTAGCACATTACTCAGATGGAAAAAGTAAGGCTCGATAGATTAATTTGTTCATCAGACATCCTCTTGTCGGCCGCCCAGTTTAGGAATGTCAACTTAGCTCTGAAGTCCTCCAAGATCCCCCGGTTCACTCCAGGCCACCCTCTGGAATTCAAGTACAAGCTGTCCCCAACTTATGTCCTCAGGACACAGGCAGCCAGAAGGGCTTGCATACAAGCAGAGGTGGGAGAAATGAGGTCCACAACCCAGAGAGAAGGGAGCCTGGATGGAAGCAGGGGGACCTGAAAGTCATGCTCAGCTGCTGGGAACCCTTGCCTTCCGTTCTCTCCATGTTTTCCATAAGCTTGGAGCTTCCCTGGTGGCTCAGACAATGAAGGAGACCTGGATTTGATCCCTGGGTCGGGAAGATCCCCTGGAGGAGGAAATGGCAACCCACTCCAGTATTCTTGCCTGGAGAGTCCCACGGACAGAGGAGCCTGGCAGGCTACAGTCCATGGGGTCGCAAAGAGTCGGACACAACTGAGAGTTTAACACTTTCACTTTGGGCTACAAAGAAGTGGAACTGGGCTGTTCCCCTGGGATCCTCATTTTACACAATCAGAAACTGAAGTCCAGGAAAAAGCAAGAACTGGGCAGCAAGTTCCTGGCCAGATGAGGACTAGAACCCAGGGTACCTGCCTATCACCCACAGCTTCACACCAACATGAGCCATTCTACCATCCACAGAGCCCTCCCCGCTCCTCCTTCAGAAGTGCCACAGATCCTTTGCCATCTGTTTCTTAAGTGACTGTTCCCTTAAAGGGTATATCAATAATCACTTAAAGGGTAATCAATATCAGGATAATCACCTAAAGCATGTATCAATATCACAGGAACAGCTGGGCGATTATCTAGTCCGCAAGTGGTCTCTCCAAGCCAGCTGTGCTCTATCCCCACACTGCAAGTGCCCCTTCGGTGGAATGCAAAGCTACCATTCTTTCCTGGCTCCTCGACCAACTAGGACAGTGGCTCCCAGCTTCAGGGGACATCACAGTCACCTTGAGGTCTGGCTAAAATATAAGAATGCAGGGCCCCACCCCACCAAGGCACCTGTTGCAGTAGGTCTGGAGTGGAGTCCAAGAATTTGCATTTCAAACAAGTTGTAGGTTCAGAAATTCCCTCTGCCAAATCCCCCCATCCGGTGACTTGTGGCCAAGAATCGCAAATCAGACCCTCCATCTGTGACTCCAGTGGCATCAGATACACCTGACTAAAGTTGTTCTGCTTTCAGACACTGCTCAGACCTCTCCTGAGAGCACAGGCAAATGTCACTGAGCAAGGGACCCCGTGCTGACATCCTGTGGGTCCCAGCTGGCACGAAGCTTTCTTTTCACTACTCTGAAACCAACACTAAAAAAAAAAAAAAAAAAAAAAACCTCTCTAAGGAGTTACAAACCATCCACAATTTATTTAATGTTGAGTTAATTCTCCATTACTAACTACTAATTCCAATTTCATGTTTCCCTCTAGATAAATTGTTCCAACCCTTTGCACAATCTGTGACCAAATTTCTACCTCATCCCATATGCTGAAGAATGATTCAGACAGGTAGCCCTCACTTTGCAAAATAGAGGTAAATCTTCAAATCTATTTCCATAAAGTCACTCCTATGCCCTTAGGTTGCCAGACTGAGGAGAAAAATACAGGATACCCAGTTAGATTTGAATTTCAGATGAACTATATAAGATTTTTAAAAAAAATATAAGCATGTCCTATGAAACCTTTGGGATGTACTTATAGTAAAAATTGTTAAAACACTTATCTGAAATTCAGATTTAATAAAGAGCCTTGGGCTCTGTGAGCTTCCCGGGAGGCTCCGTGGTAAAGAATACACCTGCCAATGCAGGAGACACAGGTTTGATTCCTTGGTTGGGAAGATTCCCTGGAGAAAAAAATGTTAACCCACCCCAGTATTCTCGCCTGGGACATCCCATGGACAGACGAGCCTGGTGGCCTACAGTCCACGAAGAGTCGGATATAGCTTAGCGACTGACAGCAGCAGAAGCTTGTGCTCTGTGATGACACAGAAGGGTGGGACTGGGGGCAGGGCGAGGAGGGAATCTCAAGAAGGAGGGGACAGATGTGTACACATAGCTGAGTCACACTGCTGTACAGCAGGAACGAATACAACATTGCAAAGCAATTACACTCCAATTAAAAAAAAATAAACAGCCTTGTATTTTAACTGACACTGCTACTATACCTGTGCACTCATTCAAAAAACATATATTAAACCTCTACTCTGTGTTACTTGCTATAAGACAAATAGGCAGGGGTTAAGATAAATGTTTAGAAAGTGGTTGTTAGGGCGGGGATAATTTTCAGTATTTTCTGAGACTTGTATTTCTTGCCACCAGCTTGCAAAAATATGAGGAGACCAAAGGCCAGTGGAGAAGCCCACCCAGAGCAACAAGATCATTGAGCCATGCCACGGAGGGCAACAACCACCTCCCTCCATGATCTTATAAAGCAAGACAAATATACTCCTTTGGATAATGTACAGCTTTTTCTTCATTTTTTTAAGGGGAGAGTGGGATGAACTGGGAGATTAGGTTTGACACAAATACACTGCCAGGTGTAAAAGAGATAGCCAGTGGGAACCTGCAGCATAGCACAGGGGACTCAGTGTGGTGCTCCGTGATGACGGAGAAGGTGGGGCGGGAGTGGAGTGGGAGGGAGATACGAGAGGGAGGGATACATGTCTACAGACAGCTGCTTCACTTCAGTTGTATAGCAGAAACCAACAATGTTATAAAGCAATTACACTCCAGTTAAAGAAAAAGACAAATACACCCTTACTTAAGACACTGTTAGCTGGTTTTTCTGCTACTAGTACCAAAATGATTCCCAACTGATACACAAAAGATACTCCTCTTTGCTATGTATGTTATCTTCTTCCTCTCCAAGCAAACCAAAAATTGTTTCTGTTGGAGTCATATCGGTGGACCACCTCATTCCTTCCCTTTCATTTACTTGTCCCCCTGCCTCCCCGCTCATCACACACGCTGTGTGTGCCGTGTTTAGCCCCTCAATCGTGTACTCGGGTCTGACTCTGTGTGACCCCAGGGACTGTAGCCCACCAGGCTCCTCTGCCCATGGGGATTCTCCAGGCAAGAATACTGGAGTGGGTTCCCACGCCCTCCTCCAGGGGATCTTCCCAACCCTGGGATCGAACCCAGGTCTCCCACATGGCAGGTGGATTCTTTATCGTCTGAGCCACCGGGGACACACACTGCGTACCACCTTGTCTTTCTATTCATTGTAACATCCAACAGAGCAATGCTCTAGGGCCATGGGGAGACATCCCAACCAGTGCCTCTAAGGGACTCTGGGAGTCAATCACCAACGTTTACCATCAAAAGCCTCTCTAAGAGAGTACTTTGTAAATCTGCCCCCAGGTGCTGCCATAGAGTCCAGGCTTTTTTCCTTCTAGTACTGATAATCCCTGGACTCTCTCCTCACCTACTCTGTATACTTCCTTAAGGTCAGAATACAACCCTGTAGATCCACTCCAGGACACCCCAGTACCCACAGTGGCGCAGGAGAGCTCCCAGCCACAGGTTATCTGAGAAGGCTGCTGACCCCACAGATTCTTCCTCTGTAAACAATCCCAAGCACTAATGACTGTGCTTAAGAAACCGACTGGCACTCATTTCTCTCTCTGGTGCAACAGATGGCAAAGGAAACTTAATGCATGAAGGATAAACGTTACCAAAACCATAGATGAAACCACTTAACCAACCACATCCTAAAATTTCATTTCAAATATACTCTTCTGAAGTCGCTTTGTCCCAAAGGGTCAGGCTGTCCATCCCCGTCACAGCCCTCCTGGGCTGGGCCTCCCTACTCGTTTCACCGTTACTTTCCACCTCTGAGACATCCTTCTATTTGTCATCACTCTGCTTTTATTCCTTCCATCGCAGCTCTGAAGCTTTTCTCTTTCTAACCTCTAGGTTCCTGCAATACTTTGAAATAAAAGCCACAAATAAAATAAAAAAATAAAAGCTCTATCACAATATTGCAGTGTAGACAACTATTTCAGTTGCAATGCTGACAACTTTAGGCACTGTCTTTACCTCTCTTTCAATCAAGCCAAATGGGCTACAATTCATTATCAGTTCACAGTCCCTTATTAGCACATTGACTGTGTCTACAGAGAAAATGTCCAAGGATGTCAATACCCCGAGGTATTGATCAAGAGGCAGACCATAACAAATCCCCACCTTCCTGCTTCAAGGATTCTCGGCTAAGTGTAGTCCATCTGAACCACAGCTGGCTCACCAAGACCATGCTGTGCAGAGCCAGACCAGATGCTGGGGGTAAATTTAAGACAGTGGCTGATTTATGAAGGGAGCAAGGTGGAAAAATTGGAAGGCACAGAACGAGGCTAAGAAAACAGACAAGAGGCTCTCTAGAGGAAATCTGTTCACACGGAGGATAATTAATTAATGTGTTGATGGGACTCCCCAAGGCAATCACGGAAGCTGCAGCCACGATTATTTTAATAGACTTAGGTTCCTATTGGATGGAGGCAACATAAGTCAATACAAGAGCTGCCTGGCCACATGGTCAATGGGCTGAGTTCCTGATCCATGATTAGTCTACTGAGAAATGAAGTGGTCACCCCACCAACTCCAGGTTACTGTCATTTTTAGCTTCACAGACTTGGATTGCACATTTAGAGGGAAACATCTTACTTTTGAATGGCCTGGACAGGTCTGTCATGTCTGTGTGTCCCACCCCAACCCCACTCTCCCCTCTACTGATCACACCAGCCAGGGATGCCCGATCCGAGATGATGACTGGGCAGGGGGAGGGTGGTTCAACCAGCAGTGCTGAGCCAAACATATTTATTATCATGGAAATTTTACAGATGGCACAAAAAGCAGTTCTCACGGATGCTAAGTGTCTAAGCTGACAGGCATTTACAGCTGGGGCTGGAAGACCACCCTGGGTTATGCAAAAGATGAAGGAACAGAGTGAGCTGGACGGGTGAAGGGGAAAGAACGCAGCTGGTGAACAAAGAAACCAAGGACGGCACATGGGGTGGAGGACTGAGAAAGAGAACAAGAGAATCAGAGGGAAAAAAGATGGAGAGACAGACAAGAGACAGAACTAGATAGTCCCTCCTACATCCTAGACAAAAGAGCCTTGATTCCAAAATTTTCAGGTAAAAACTGAGCTGTACTTCCCGCTCCTGGGTGTTTGGGCACATACCAAGTGTCATAAATAAGACAGCCATCCCTCTCTTCGAGCAGATCAGTATGTCTTGCAACTAAAATATGGAAGATTAGAACTTGCATCCACATGAAATCCTCTTCCTGAACTAAGTACAAAGTTTACTGTCCTTTTACAGTCAAAACACACCTCCATCGAACAAACCTTTGGTTGAGCATCTTTGTATGTCTATGACCTTGTACGTAGCGTTGGATTAGAGAAATGAATCAACACACAGCTGGTACCCACCCACAGAGTGCGGAAAACAAGGGAGATGGCCAAGCACACACAATTATGAGCCAGTCTGGTAAGTGCTATTTATAACCGGTGTTAGCAAGGGGGCATGCAGAAACACAGAGCTTCTGCCAGGCAGGGGACAGGTGGGCATTGGTTGAGAAAGTCACCCTGAAAGAAGCAATGTCTAAGCAATATCTAAGAATCAACAAGGAGAAGGGCATTCCAGGCAGCCTGGCTTCAGTTGGGTGCTAGAGCTGGCTCCTAACTGGTGGGAGAATTTACACTACAGAAATGGGCAAATGCCACCTATCAGAGTCTTTTAAAAATCCCTCTTTTCCAAGAACTGGTATACTAGCACATATGTGAGGCCCAAGGCTGGACAGCACAGTCTATACAAGATTGACATGTAAGATGTCAGAGAAGGAAATGGCCAGAGATGCAACATGGGCAGGGGCCACTCTGAACAGATCCAGAAATTTACACTGTCCTACGCCACTGTGGGGCGGGGTAAGGGGGCGTTAAGTCTGGCTGCAGAGTAGAAGATGGGTGCTAATAAAAGCTGAAGTGACTGAAGCCAGAGGGCCGCCGGAAGCAGAGCTTGCTCCTCCAGGACTGCCATTCCCATGCGGAGCCCTGGCTCAGCTCCAGGAGGGCAATTCCTGGGTTCCTAGTGCCTATGGTGTTCCTGAGGGCTTGGAAGGAAGCCACAAATTCAAAGCAGTAAAGGCAAGTCAGATTTTGATGGAGGGACTTCCCTGGAGGTCCGGTGGTTAAGACTCCATAGTTCCAGTGTAGGGGGCATGAGTTTGGTCCCTGGTCAGGGAACCAAGATCTCACATGACACATGGTGCAGGGCAAAAAGAAAAAAAGAAAAAATCATGAAAAACAAAACTAAAACCAGAGGCAGAAGGAAGCAGGATTCAGCAGTGTAGTGTCAACTAAACAACATAACTGGGCTTTATTATTTGCAACCACTGGCATGATTCAGATGTTTAAGTCAAAGTGAGTTTGGAATCAGGTGCAGGGCAAAGAGTGCTGAACTTGGAGCCACTGGCTCTAGACTGAAATCTTGGTTCTCCAGGTTTGTTACCTTGGGCAAGTCACTGAACAACAACAAAATGCGTATTTCTGAATTTCAGTTGTCTCATTCAGAGAATGTGGACAGAAATACCTGTCTTCTCAGCTTTATTATGAAGACTGTGTGAGAATCTGAAAAGGTGAGTCTCTTCTAAATCACTGAGTTGGCCAAAAAGTTGGTCGGGTTTCCTATACCATCTTACAAACACCCAAACAAACCTTTTGGCCAAACCAATACAATACTCGACAATTATGCGAGGTTGATCATAAACTTAGAAATTCCTCACTTAATTTAAAGGTCTAGGCGAATTGAGGAAAACAGTAAGAAAGGATACAAAGGCATGAGCACCAAGAAGAAACACATTCAAACATTTTCATCAAGTGCCTTGAAGGGATGTCTTTTAAGTCCAAATCTAGACTCCCAGTTGAAGGGCATCGTGAAAACTCAACAGATGAGACTAGGGCAGCCAGAGAATAAACATGAGTAGTGCTCCGTTTAGACTGATCGGTCAATGCAGGCTAAAGGTACAGTAGTAAAACTGCAAGCAGTTCAAGAACAAACAAACTCCTCTTCTCATAGAAGCTCTAGAATTCATACCACCTCTGCACATAAAACCACTGACTTGGTCTGAGCAGTTATTTTCCTTGGTGCTAACTGGGAACAGTAAAGCCTTGTGCATAACCCCAACTCCATTTCCTTTTTTTAAAAAGTGGTTCCAGTAGTTCAGACTCTGCGCTTCCATTGCAGGGAGCACAGGTTTGATTCCTGGTTGGGGAAATAACACATGGCATAGCCAAAAAAATAAAACATTTTAAATAAAAAAATAAAATAATAGAAGGAATAAAAGGAGGCAGAAGGCAAGGTCAGATAAAAGGTAACAAAGGCTTATTCAAACAAGACAGTTTCCTGCTTTAGAAATGGAGTGACTCTGATACATCAGGTGAAGGCTCTACCTACCAAGAGAAGAAGAGTCAAAGGAGGCTTCGTGGAGAGAATAGTGTGGACCAGGGACAGGGGAGGGGCAGAGGGGAACAGGAGGGATGTTGAGCGAGAGCAACAGAGGGCAGCAAAGGGGACATGCACAAGGAGACAGGCTGGGAAACCAGAGGCGTGTGGGCGATGGAGTCCGCCAGGGTGAAGGGCAGATTCTGCACAGGACGCTGAGTGCAAGACAACCAGTTGGAGGAGTGACAATGACAAAATGCATGTTTTTATTTCCTCCTGAAAATCCCATGTGCATTAGATGAAAAAGATGGAAATACCTCTCTTCCATGTCAGGGATGAGGAAAGCAGAGAGCACAGCAAAGGTCCAGTGACGAAGAGCCCAAAATATGAAGACAAGACTGATGATGCTGTGGGTCAGAGGTGAGACCCTGGGGCTATCAGATGCAGAGTTCCACAAGGGTCGCCTTTCATGCCCTCATCTGTACGCCCAGGTGGGCTCATTAGCCAGGAGAAAATTATCTGAAGAGGGAAGGATTGTCATAACATGGACTTGACCTTGTGAAAGTCGCTTAGTCATGTCTGACTCTTCATGACCCCCCTGGACTATACAGTCCATGGAATTTTCCAGGCCAGAATACTGGAGTGGGTTGTCTTTCCCTTCTCCAGGGGATCTTCCCAACCCAGGGATCGAACCCAGGTCTCCCACATTGCAGGCAGATTCTTTACCAACTCAGCCGCAAGGGAAGCCCAAGAATAGTGGAGTGGGTAGCCTATCCCTTCTCCGGTGGATCTTCCCGACCCAGGAATCCAACCGGGGTCTCCTTCACTGCAGGCGGATTCTTTAGCTCAGTTGGTATCAGGGAAGCCCTGGACTTGACCTTAGCAAGAGTTTTAAATAGGTACTGACTCCACCAGCACCCAGGTCATGGTAGGAGAAGCCCATCCCTCCCAGGAAAGGGTGAACAAAGGTTCTGCACAATCTTGGCAACTTTGTATTAACATAGAGTCTTTTCTTTCTTTAAAGTGAAGTATAATTTACAATGTTGTGTTAGTTACAAGTGTACAGCAAAATGATTCAGTTACACACATATATATACACACACATATATATTATTTTCAGATTTTTTTCTATTATAGATTATTACAAGATATTGAGCATAGTTTTCTGGGCCATACAGTAGGTCCCTACTGTTTATTTTATATACAGTAGTGTGTATCTGTTAATTCCAAACTCCTAATTTATCCCCCATCCCCACTATCCCCTCTGGTAACCCTAAGACTGTTTACAATGTCTGTGAGTCTATTTGCTTTGTGAGTTCACTTGTATCATTTTTTTCGACTCCACAGACAAGAGATATCATCTGATATTTGTCTTTCTTAACACAGTCACCTTAACATCTCCTCTCTCAAGGGAGAACCCATCCATCTGTCTGTCCATCCATCTGTTCACTCATTTAGTATCCACTGGCTATCACTGAGTGTCTAGGACACACCAGGCACTCTTCTGGACACTGAATAAGGTGGACAAATGGCCGGTCCTCAGGACATTCACATTCTAGAGGAAGAACACGGATAAGCCACAGCCTCAACGATGGCAGGACACAGCGGCTGTGTTAGGTGGTGATCAGAGCTGTAAACAACACAAGGCAAGGAGACGGGCAGGGGGAGGAGGCGGCTTGCTCGTTCATAAAGGGCCCTACGGGAAGCGGGAGTTACGGAATGAGCTGTGATGGATCTTGGTGGGGAGAGCATCCCCAGAGAGGCTAGAGCACAGCGCACAGCCAGGAGAGCAACTGTGGTGGGGACGGGGGGCTGAGCAGGAGGAGCAGCAGGGACAGGAGGGGAGCTGGAGAAGTGAGTCGGGGTCGGGGAGGAGCAGGGTGCAGCAGTTCCGGAAGATTCCAGAAGGCCAGTGGTCAGGTTTGACGGAGAATGTGGAGCAGAGGTGCTGTGCAATGTGGCTGTGGGTTGAAAGGACCCTTCTGCGGCTTTATGGGGTACACACCGAGGAGGTGGTGGTGCTCTCCCCACAAGATCCTGGCAGGGATTCTGAAAGCATCACAGAGCAGCCCCAATGGACAATGCCAGCCCTTTCAAAGAGCCACTGCTCTGGGTCAGGGTCAGCCTTTCCTAGGCCAGGTTTCACCAGGAACCAGGGGATCAACCCACAAGGGCGTTTCCTCTCTGCGTCGCCATGTTCACTGGAAATCAAAAGAGGGGATCTGTCCACCAGGAAGAAGCCTGAGAGCCAGTAAGCTTGCCTCCTCATCATTCTTCTGCTGTAATCAAGTTGGGCCAAAACACTTCAGGAAACACTGGAAGATTCTCCTACCCCATCATAACCTGCTAGAGCGCAAGAACCACAGGTGGACATTATTTATTTGTCTCCATGAAAGTGGACAGTGAAAAAGTTGGCTTAAAACTCAACATTCAAAAAACCAAGACCATGGCATCTGGTCCCATCACTTCATGGCAAATAGATGGGGAAGAAAAGGAAACAGTGACAGATTTTATTTTCTTGGGCTCCAAAATCACTGCAGTCGGTGACTGCAGCCATGAAATTAAAAGATGCTTGCTCCTGGGAAGAAAAGCTATGACAAACCTAGACAGTGTATTAAAAAGCAGAGACATCACTTTGCCAACAAAGGTTCATATAGTCATGTATGGATGTAAGAGCTGGACCATAAAGAAGGTTGAATGGTAAAGAATTTATGCTCTCAAACTGTGGTGCTGGAGAACTCTTGAGAGTCCCTCAGACTACAAGGAGATCAAACCAGTCAATCCTAAAGGAAATCAACCCTGATTATTCATTGAAAGAGCTGATGCTGAAGCTTCAATACTTTGGCCACCTGATAGGAAGAGCCAACTCCTTGGAAAAGATCCTGATTTGGGGAAAGTCTGAGGACAGGAAAAGAGGGCAACGGAGGATGAGATGGTTTGATGGCATCATCAACTCAAGGGACATGAATCCGAGCAAATTCTGGGAGATAGCAAAGGGCAGGGAAGCCTGGCATGCTGCAGTCTATAGGGTTGCAAAGAGTCAGACACCACTTAGCGACTAAATGACAATTTCTCTCTCTGAACTCATGCCATGCAATGTACCCAGTAAGCACTACATAAATACTCAGGAGATAAATTAAAGAACTACATCTCTGTTACCATCATCATTATCAGAAGAATGGCGATAAGACACTTAATGATGTCTTATTCCATGCCAGTACTTCTCAGCAGAGGGAGACTTTGCCCCCTGCCTCCCACCCCAGGACATTTGACAACGACTGGAGACATTTTTGAGATCACAACTGTACATGCATGTGTCAGGAGCAGGAAGCCACGGGCATCTGGCAGGGAGAAGCTGGATAAACTGCCGAATTTCATTCAAACACAAAGGATTTTCAGGTCCCAAACGTCCAAGTGCTGAGGCTGAGAAATTATTTAATCCTCCTAATACTCTTTATTTGAGAAACCTGAGGCACTGGGCCATTTACCTGCCCAAAGAGAGCTCAGTGAGCATCCTACTGAACTACAAAATGACAACGGAGCAAAGCAACAAACAGGTTGAACTCAACATTTCTGACATCAAATATATGTTTTTTTTTTCCCCTCGCACATCTGAGTGCCCTGGAATCCAATTCAATTCTGACACTACCTGGAGTCAATGCAAACATCACAGGTGAAAGACTCAGCTCCCAAGAATGTGTCCCATTTTGGACACCAGCCACAAGTTCGGGCCTCCTGAACCTCTGACCAACCAGCTCTAAAGTTTGGGGGTTCCCAAGATGCCCTCCTCGGGTTCTATGATTCGCTGAACTGACTCACAAGACTCAGAAAAGCACTTTACCTACAATCACTAGTGTATTATAATGAATACAGCTCAGAAACTGCCAAATGGAAGAGAAGCACTGGGCAGGAAACAGGAGAGACGGGCACAGCACACCCATGCCATCCGGGAGCACCGCCCTCCCAGCACCTCCAAGTGTTCACCCACCTGGAAGCTCTCCAAACCCTCTGCTTTCATTAAGTGGCCATGGTTGATTTTATCATGCTTGATTAAATACAATATATACAGAACTCCAAGTGTAGATTTGGCAAGAGGAGATACGTGATGGGGTAGGAAGTTGGAAAGGAGATAATCCCACATTGAGTCCCAGCAAAGACAGTGACTGCAACCAGCCCTCCCACTGAAAGGGGCAGTCAGGGCAGGAAAGGCAGACGAGTTGAAGAAAGTCTTTCTCATGTGACCAGGGCAGGGGCAATAAACAATGTCATGGGGAAAGCATTAAAAGCCAGCTTTTGGGGGACATATACAAGCCTCAATGTATTGTATGAAGGGATGAGGAACCAAAGATATCCTTATGCTCAGACGCATGAAAGAGCAATGTGCTAAGAACTCAATGAATCAGACTGGAACCCTCCAGGCCTCCCACATCCACTGACTTCTGTCTTCCCCAGAGCAGCATCTTAAGAGGCGTTTCATTTACTCCAACTAAAAATCAGCTAAAAATGCCACTATTGCCCCCAAAGCACCACTGCCCCCGTTTAGACATGCCTTCAGAGCTTACTCCCAAGCAACAGACAAGGTCGAGAACAATGATGAAGGCCAATAGACAGAATGCAGGACGGACACCGCCCCGGCCCTGGCTCCTTCTACACATCAGATGTCAATTTTTCAGCTTCCTGCAGAAGGGTGTCAGGAGAAGCAGAAGAGACAGGTGTGTGAGGACCTGCACGCACGCACGCGCACACACACACACCCCGTCTTCACTGCCTACCCCTCACATCCCTTTGGCATGTATTTACAGAGACCTATAACATGCCAGGTACAGTTCTCAGTGTTGGGGTACAATACCATTCCACAAAGAGAAAAATCCTTAGTCCCATTAAAGGTTTTATTTGTGTGTGTGTGTCTTGGGAAGAGATACAGATCCAAGCAAAAAAAAAAAAAAGAAAAAAAACACCTTCTGCAACATACTAAAGAGTGAGAGCTTCCCTAGTGACTCAGATCGTAAAGAATCCGCCTGCAATGTGGGAGACCTGGGTTTGATCCCTGGGTTGGGAGGATCCCCTGGAGGAGAGCATGGCTACCCACTCCAGTATTTTTGTCTGGAGAATCCCATGGACCAGAGGAGCCTGGCAGACTACAGTCCATGGGGTCACAAAGAGACAGACATGACTGAGCAAATAAGCATAGAAAGACTGACAAGGACTAAGGGGAAAAATCAAGTAGAAACTAGAGATAAGTCATGGGAGACAGGCTTGCATTTTTATTAGGGTTTTATCCTAATGAACTTTTGGCCAATCCAATAAATAGACTGAGTGATCAGAGGGAAATTATGGAGCAGGTGGCATTTCAGCAAAAGCTGGGTATCTGAGGGAAAAAAACCTGTATTTCAGGAAAGGGAATAGCTTGTCAAATTCCTTACAGGAAGATGGCACACTCCAATCGGATAATTTGAGGAGACAGTAATAAAGGGGTGGAATTCAAGGAAACTGTAAGCACCTCAGCAGCCCAGGGTTAGTGAGAGGAGGGACCAGGCTGTCCCAAGGCCTGCAGTGGTCCCGGGAATGCGACAGAAATGTACAGTTCCTGCGGACACAAGGTGTGTGTGCAAGTGTACGCACTCTGCCAGTGGATGGACAGGTGAGTGGTGGGTAAATGAAAAGTAGGCAAATCATTTGCCAATGAGAAAAACAATAATGTGACTGAATTTCTGAAGTACCCTGGAAACTCAGTACCCAACAACTGCAGTCACTTCCAAGGTACTCACAATCAGAGGCCACTCTACTTATTCTCACGCTGCAGCCACTGCTGGCCGTCACTGTGGGCCTTTTCTCAGGGATCTGCCTGCGGGGCCTTGGACTGGCCACAGTGCCTTTACATATGCTTTTCTGAGTCCAGAACACCACCCTCCCTGTTACCTGTGGCCAGGCAAATCACCTCCTGTGACCAAGCCTTCTCTGACAACTACCTTTAGAGACTGGGTATTCTATTCTATGCCCCCACAGCCCCCTGCCCTCACGACCATCGTATTACTTTTAATGAATCAACCCCGAATATTCATGGGAAGGACTGATGCTGAAGCTGAAGCTCCAACACCTTGGCCACCTGATATGAACAGCTGACTCATTGGAAAAGATCCCGATGCTGGGAAAAATTGAGGGCAAGTGGAGAAGGGGGTGACAGAGGATGAGATGGTTGGATGGCATCACTGACTCAATGGACATGAATTTGAACAAACTCGGGGAGATAGTGATGGACAGAGAAGCCTGGCATGCTGCAGTCCGTGGGGTCACAAAAAGTCTGACATGACTTAGTGACTGAACAACAACAACAATTTCACTTCATTCATCTCTCACACACCATCCAGACTACAAGGCCCTAAAGGGGAAGAGCTTACTGCTTTTATCTCTGTACTCCTGATATTCAGAGTTCCTGGCAAAAGGTTTGCACTTAAATTTTGGTTGAACACCTGAGTGGATGAACAAATAAAATCCACACAGCATTAAGCAGTGGACCTGCATTGTTTAATTCCTGGTCTAGGACTCTATGGTATGAAGCAACTCTATTTTTAATACACCCCATATTTCTGAAGATGACTCTACAGCAGAATCACAGAAATGCAGTGAAGAGTTTACAACCTGCAACACACTCAGCAACTCAAATGACAACATTAATTTAATGAACTTAAACACTGGTGACCTCTTTAACACATCCAAAGTTATTTACGCTGGGATATGCATGCCTGAAGACTGTTTGCCAAAGAGAGACTCAAATAGAGGTGACACATCTATCTTTCAAATGTTAATTTGCATTTTTAACTTTGATACAAAGAACTTAGCTCTTCTCTTTTGGAATCAAGAAAGATTAGTTGACTTGTTGATCCATCCATCTGTCCTTCCTATATGACATGTATACAATCAGGCCTTAGGAATTCAAACAGGTCATCCCTACCATCACAGTCTATTTAGAGGCACAAACAGAATAAAATATAATGTATTGTGTTAAGTATAATAGTCAAATGATAAAGAGCTAGAAGTAGTGAATGGTCTGTTGGAAAGAACTATTCATGAAGATGGTACACATCCATTTCCTGGGGCTGCTATAAGAAAGTACCACGAACTGGATGGCACAGACAACAGAAATGCCTTCTCTCTCATTTCTGCAGGCTGGAAGTCCAAGATTCAGATGCCAGCAGGGTTGGTTCCTTTTGACCACCATGAGGGAGAACTGGTCCCAGGCCTCTCTCCCAGCTGCTGGTAGCCTCGGGCACTCCTTGACTTGGAGCTGGGTCTCTTCGAGTTCTTGCTTTGTACATGTCTGCATCCAAATTTTCCCTTATAAGGATGCCAGTCATGTTGGATTAGACCTCAGCCTAATGACTTCATCTTAACCTGACCCACCTTACTTCCAAGTAAGGTCACATCTATAGGCACTGGGAATTGTAACTTCAATATTGATTGTGGCAGGTAGGGGGTAGGTAGAGCAGTCAGCCCGTAACATGGTGAAAAGCTGGATTTTAAAAGACAAACACAAGCTCACTGACAGGACAGAAGGCCGCAGGCACGGTCAAGGGAATGGAGGATTAGGAGACAGTAGGACTGCCCAGCAAGCAGGCTGGTGACATAGGTCAGGGCACGCAAGATCAGACAAGGTCACTCCAGGCCTTGACAATGGCTCCCATCCTATTAGAATCAAGAAATCATGGAAGGGGCTGAAGCACGGAACTGCGAGAGCACTGCAATGCTCTGAAGCATATTCGTGGCCATCTGCAACATACTTTTTACTTTGCCCTTTGCCTGCCTTTATCCCGAGAACTGGCTGGGAAGTCCCATTCAACCTTCACATTACAGTGGGGGAGGGGAGTTGGGCTTCAAGTTTCTCTTTCCTAACAACCTTGCCTCCACTCTGGCACAGAACTGAGCTGTACTTCAAGTGGCAAGTCATCGCAGTGACCTTCTCCTACTTCTATGTAGACTGGGAGGCTGGCGGGCACACCCCTTTCACAGCCAGGGAGTCAGAACCAAATGGAAAGGGAAACATCTTAGGACTTCCCTGGCGGTCCAGGGGTTAAGAATCTGCCTTGCAATGCAGTGGACGTGGGTTGGATCCTTGGTCGGGAAATGAAGATCCCACATGCCATGGGCCAACTAAGCCCGCACACAGCAACTGCCAAGGCCCGAGTGCTGGAGATCCTGCCCACCACAGCGGCAGAGGCTGGGTACCTCAGTGAGAGATCCCGCACGATGCAAACAAGATCCTGAGTGCCGCGACGAGGACCCAAAGCAGCTGAATAAAGATAAGTATTTTTTGAAAAAGAGAGAAAGAGAACCATCTCCACACCTCCTCTTGCTGCGCTGCCATCCCTCACATTAGTTTCCTAGAACTAGATAATACCCAAGCCAGAGGACACAGAGGCCCTCCAGATTCTGCCCCTTGGAAAGGTGATGATATCTCGGGGAACACCTTGAAAGGTGAGGTCAAGACAATGAACAGCTGAGAGAACCTGGGCCTCCTGGTCCTGCCTTACCCAAAACAGCTCCATTTTTATCTATTTTTTTTAATAACACCTTTATTGAGATATTATAATACACAAATCATAAAATTTACCCCTTTAAAAGTACGTAATTCAGTGGTTTTTAGTATATCCCTAGAGTTATGCAACCATCAGTTCAGTTCAGTTACCACCATCTAATTCCAGAATGACTTCATGACCCAAAAAATAAACCCTCTACCCACTCCGTGTCATACCCCGTTTTATCCTCCCGTGACTCTGGGAAACCCTTGCTGTCTCTACGCAATGGCTTATTTTGACATTTCATACGAATGGAATCATAAGTACGTCCCTTTGTGGCTGGCTTCTTTCACTGATGTTTTCAAGGTTCGATCATACTGTAGCAGGCATCAATACGTCATTCCTTTTTGCGGGCTGCATGCTAGGTCGCTTCAGTTGTATCTGACTCTTTGTGACCCCGTGGGCCGTAGCCCGTCAGGCTTCTTCTAAGGGATTCTCTAGGCAAGAATACTGGAGTGGGTTCATGAATAACATTCCGCTGTATGGCTATATCACATTTTATCAATTTATAGACACTTGGGTAGTTTCTTTTCTAGTATTATGAATAAGATACTATGAACATTTGTGTATAAGTTTTGAGTATCTGTTTTCAGTCCTCTTAGGCATTTATGTAGGAGCAGATTACTGGGTTGTAGACTATGTGTAATCTTGAGGAACTGCCCAACTGTTTTCCAAAGTGCCTGGGCAATTTTACATTCCCTCCAGCAAGGTCCAAGGGTTCCGATTTTCCCACATCCTATCCAACACTTGCTATTTTCTATCTTTTTGATAATCACCACCCTAGTGGGTGTGGAGTGGTACCCAACTGTGGGTCTGATTTTCATTCCCCAATGACTAACAATGCTGAGCATTTTTATCAAGTGCCTATTGGCTATTTGTAAATCTTTGGAGAAATGTCTATTCAAGTCCTTTGCCCTTACTGAAGTGGGTTATTTGTCTCTGTTGAACTACAAATATTCTTCATCTATTCTGGATATTAGTCCCTTATCAGATATATGATTGCAAATATTTTCTTCTATGTTTTTGGCTGTCTTTTCACTTTCTTAATGGTATTCACACCATAGATTTAAATTCTGATGAAGTCCAATTTAAGTACAACTGCCTAACTCAAAGTCACGAAGATTTACTCCTGTGTTTCCTTCTCAGAGTTTTATAGCTTTCGTTCTTGTGTTTACTTGAGGTCTATGATTCATTTTGAGTTGATGCTCATTTTTACCCTTGGAAGGGATGGTAATCCACATGAACTTTAACTCTCCCAACACCAAGCCACAAGCCACCTTAATGCAAAGCTTCTAGAAAGGAGGAGCATCTTGACACTAAAGACCAAACCTCCTGCAATGCACCCACGTCTCCAACAGTGTATAGGTCAGAAGGGTCCTCTCTCCCTCTCCACAGAGGCTGTGGCACCCCATGCAAACACTCAGGTTCAGCCCTGCAGTGACCTGAAATGACCCTGCGTGCCTGCAAGACTTGTCTGTCATCTGCTTCTTATCACAGAACCCTAACTAATCTCAGACCCTGCGCCCTGCTCTCTGCCACACACTGACCCCCAGGTATTTGGGGGGCTAAAGGATCTTTATCGAAAAGATCAAAAGGATCTTTCCCAAGTGGACTGTTCCCTTACCATAAGAATTAAATTTGTTGAACACTTACCAGCATCTGTATTCAGCCCTGGGGATACAAAACTGAGCAAGATGATACGGCTCCTGCCCTAGAGGAGCGGTCACTTCAGTGAGGGGGACCTAAACCAAGACGTGGCACCTTACCACCTCCCCAGTGTTGAAAAACAACAAATGCAGTTGCTAATACTAATTACTATATGCCTGGTTCTGTACTCTGTGCTCTTGATGCAGTCATAACTCTTTAACTTTATGACAGAGCGCTGTCAGCCCTCTGTTTATAGCACATATGGAGCACCAATCCCACACCAGGCACTCTAACAGAAGGGCGAGTAAGAACCAGGAGCACAACGTGAAGAGGGGACACGGCCCCAGGTACAACGGGACTTGGGGTTGAGCTCTGATACAGGAATTTTTCTCGGGGGAGAAAACAGAAAGGGGGCAAAGATAAAGGCACACAAATATCTGTCGAGTTAGAGCAAAAGTGAGCAGAGCAAGATGAGGCAAGCGAAGGGGAAGGGTGTGGCTTCTGCCAGAATCCGTATTCATGGACCACTGCCTGGAAAGCCAGCGAGTTACATGGGGAAAAGCCACAGACAAACTCTCCTTGTGCTGGTACAGAGTATCCCTGCAGCAGACTCTGCGCCTCTGAGACAATCTGCCTCGCTCCCTCAAAACACTGCCAGCGAAAAGGAAAATGGTGTTAATGAAACACTGTGCGAGGGTATGATCGAGGCGTGGGGAGGCAGAGATGAGGTTGTTTGAGTCCTTACAATAAATACTTGTATTTCAGATAATCGAGTTTGGTTCTTAGCGCTAATGTCATTTTCTGCTAATTTAATGTCCCTGGAATCCCTCTGAGTAAGAAGATTGCTGGTGGAATGCAAATAGAGCCCTTTCTGGGAAAAAGAATCATCTCCTCAACCCAGGTGTGCTCAAAGGCTGCAGAGAAGGCCAGTCCCTCCGGGTGGAGGGAGTTAAGCAGATCCTCCAAGGTGATCTGGGCATGGAGGCTGCGTGCTGAGCAGAAGGGGCCGTGGTTGTCTGAGACGTTGTGGAATCACACTCATCATGCCTTCCTGCACCAGGTGTGTGGCAGGCCAGCGGGGCCCTCAGGGACCTCGGATGACTCCTGCTGAGAGGAGGGGACAGCAGAAGACGGGGGAGGGCAATGTGCGTTGTGCCATCTCTGCTTCCAAAAGGAGCATGAAAGCATCCCCTCGCCCATAGCAGAAGCTTCTTAGCTTACCCTGAACCAATCCCCATTTAATGGACTTCCTCGATGGCTCAGTGGGTAGAGAATCCGCCTGTGAGGCAGGAGACGCAGGTTTGATCCCTGGGTCCGGAAGATCCCCTGAGGAGGGTATGGCAACCTACCGCAGTATTCTTGTCTGAAAAATCCCATGAACAGAGGAGCCTGGTGGGCTTCTGTCCAAAGGGTCAGACACAACTGAGTGACTAAGCGCCGTCCCCGTTTATGCCTGCTGCCCCAGCCTAATTATAGCATCCTTTAAAGCACTCCAGCTTGGACAATAAATTGTAACCACATCCCTAGGTCCAGTGGGCACAACATTAGTGATGAGCTGAGGATGCTGGATGCCAGAAGGAAGGGCAGGAGGAAGGGAGGCTTGAGGATCACTCAGAGAATCAGGATGCAAAGGAGCTTTCTCCTAAGGAGGAGTCAAGAAACCAAGGAGAGAATGTGGTTCCCTCTCTGCTCCCCATCTGAGCCAGCAGGGAAGCCCACGAGGGGGCGCTGGTGGTAAAGAACCCGCCTGCCAACTCAGGTTAGAGGTAAGAGACGCGAGTTCGATCCCTGGGCTGGGAAGGTCCCCTGGAGGAGGGCCTGGCAACCCACTCCAGTATTCTTGCCTGGAGAACCCCATGGACAGAGGAGCCTGGCGGGCTGCAGTCCATGGGGTCGCATATAGTCAGACACCAATGAAGGGACTTAGCGTGCACGCTGCTCCCCATGCCACCCCAAGAGAGGTTCTGAAACTCCCAGTCTCAATTTCTTCATCTGAAAAATGGAACAGTACACATCGGCAAGTTTGTGAGGATTCCACAAGACAATGTATGTGATTTCCTTGCGCCAGCACATAACAGAACCTCAAGGCATGAGAAGTTGTTATCAGCAGGCAGTTCAGATCAGCAGAAGTGCTGGGACGCTGAGCTTTGGGGGGAAAATCCTTTCCATCCTAATTCTCTGAGTGATCCTCAAGCCTCCCTTCCTCCTGCCCTGCCCCCTGGCATCCAGTGCCCTTGGCTTACCGCTAATCACAGAAACAGCATAAAAAAAGGCACCCAGGTGCCAGCATACTTCTCCAAGGGCTGAATAGGATTTCATAAACTGAAAAGAGCCTACAGCTTCCAGCTGTGGTACTGCCCTGCTCTAATTTCCCTAGCAGCAGCGAGGACAATGAAGCTGGGAGTTTCCATTTGAGGGAACATTTTTTCCCTTCCCTCCATCCTCCAACAGTGGTCTTCAATTACAGTGTGTGATGCTTGGATACAGGGAGGCTAAGGGAGGTGGGCAGGGAAGTGACCCCCTGAAAGGCATCTGCAGAAGCAGATTAGAGAGCTCCCCACAGACCCTGGAGCAGTCTCTGAGCTCATGGAGGGAGCCCGAGGAGAGCAGGCAAGAGCAGCAGAAAAAAAAAGGCAGCCCCTTCCTGGGCCTGATGAAGATTAATATCTCCTCCCTGATGAGATGAGGCGGGCTTAATCGCTTCTACTAATACAGAATCACTGAGGGCCAAAGATGGGGGCGTGGAGGGAAGTGGGGGAAGGGATGAGAACGCCTTGCCAATACCATACAAAAGCAGAAAGGGACACCCTGAATGCACAAAGACAGGATTTCCTCAAGGCTCAAAAGTGATAACAGAAACCTGCTGGTTGAAGCAGCACATGAGACCATACAGTATTAGGTGTACTTGACACTTTTCCTACTAAGACGACTGGATCAATTCGGTTCAACATGCTGATCTCAAAGACTGGATGGTCTCAGCAGAGACTGTCACCCCCTTGCAATCTTAAGGCCCCACTCAAGGTTATTAGCTCGGGTACGGCCTTCCAACTCCACCCTCCATGGACAATTCCAAGTCATGTTCCAAAACAAAGCTCAAGGGGCAGCTACTTCATGAAGCTTTCCTGGACGTCCATCCCCAGAGAGTTATGAGTGCTTCCTTCTGGACTCCCAGAGACAGGTATACATTTACTATTACAGTAATTCCTGTGGATTGCAATTGGGAGCCATCCTCCAAAAGAGATCACTACTCTTAGACTTGACTGTTTGCTTCCTATCATCCTATAACTTTCCTTATCCATTAAACAGTATCTCTATCACCTCATCTCCTGTTTTCCTCCAAGGATCCACTGTCTTTGAGGAATAAGCACACAGAGAAAGGTCATTATCACCCAAGACCACGAAGAGAACAATTTTTCTTAAGGGCAAGGGCCATGTCTCAACATTCTTTGTGTCTTTCTCAGACTCTAGTCCAGTGCAAACCAGACACTGGCTTAATAAATATTAATATTTGTCCCATCACCTAAATAATAGAAGAACAGAGAAGTAGAAAATAGAGGCGTCAAAACTCAGCTGGATGCACAGAGGAAACCTCAGGAGCACGATGAAACGTACAAATATATCAGGGGTAACACAGCCCTTACCTGTTCAAAAGTATTAAGATACTCCTGAAAAGGTGGTCATTAAAAAAAAAAAAAGAAAAGCAGCAAAAAGGAGTATCTCCTCCACTTGTTGTTCAGTTGCTCAATCAAGCCTGACTCTGCGATAAAATGGCCTGCAGCACACCAGGCCTCCCTGTCCCTCAACATCTCCAAGAGCTTGCCCAAGTTCATGTCCATTGCATCAGTGATGTCATCCAACCATCTCATCCTCTGTCAACCTCTTCTTCTGCCTTCAATCTCCTCCACACTCTTTACTAATCCTCACTCAAACACTGGGTGAATTTTCATCTCAAATAAGCTCAGGATTCCCAGTTCCCTAAATCCCACCCCGTCTGACAACTGGTCTTAAGGACTTGGGACATGTGGGCTCAG